>NW_026571175.1:23663585-24128526 GCF_026225935.1 Boleophthalmus pectinirostris | reverse complement strand
TTCTATAGCTATTTAAGGGTTTGCTTTTTCTGTCATTGTAGAAGCAGACATGGGAAAAAAACAGAAGTTAGCAGAAATTCATCAAGCCTTAAATTGGTGAGTATTCAAACAACAGTAATAATACTCAAAGTAATACATATATACAGTAATTATACAAGATCTCTAATAGACAATCCTTGAACAGCCCACAATTCGAATGTAATTTTCCTGTCAGATATTTCAGTATCCACAAATGCCCCACTTAACTCTCGAGCTATGGGCCTATGAGTACATCTTTACCCAACTGGGACGGTCCCTCACTTGGTTAATCCAGTGTGCCTTTCCACAATTATGGGCAGTCCACAGAGAGTCGCCCCCTCACCACACGGTGCTAAGCTAATTTCACACATGAAGATTAGTCACATGGGCCCAGTGGAATAATATTAAGAGCATCAAGACACTGGAGGCATCTGAGACTAAATGGGGAGGAATTCAGAGAAACATTAGTCTAAGTCACATTGTGACGGTTATTTTAATGTCACAAGCCTTGCCTTGTGACAGCAAATGTGTTACTCTTATCAGCCTGTTGATTTTAAGGTGCTTTGTGTAAAGGGCTGTCAAATGCTTTTCTCCTTGGAACTCTTATTGCTTTGTCTGGATTATTTCATAGTATGGTATTACACCTTTCTATCTTCATGGAGAGCAAACCAGACCAAGGTACAGGTCAGATCTGTGGAGAGGCAACTCACAGTCAAAATGCCAGTTTTTCTATGTATTTTTGAGCTATAAAACCACCTATAATTGAATAAATGTACAGTAGAGGTGTTTAGTGTCATACTGTAGAAAATTCTAAGCAGAGAAATTTCGTATCCGTAGAAACAAACAGGTGACAGACCCTCTACCAGAAAAGTTACACAATGCACCTTTAATTCTACAGTGACCCGGTGGATATTGAGACGCTGAGGAGAGCAGCAGTCAGTAAAGGAGGTCTGCTCACAGATGAAATGAGGAGAAAAGTTTGGCCTAAACTACTGAACATCAACGTTTTTGATTTACCTCCTAAACCTGGTAAGTACAGTGCAGTTTCTTCCTCTTTATTGTTGACTAAAATGAGTAACTGGTAGCTTTATGTCAGTAAATTGACACGACAAGGCCAACAACTATGACAATACATGTTTTATATCACTCAAGTAAATAAATATAGCTTACATAAGATGAGCAACCTTTTATAAAAGTCCAGTGAGGTTGATTTGGTCTTCCGATAATTATATGTTATTGGGTTCTTTTTTCAGACCAAGAGTTTGTTTTCATACCTGACTGTTTCGACTGCTCCCTGTGGTCTTCCTCAGAGTGGTCACGTGATGTTCCTGTGACATGTCTGGTCAACTGATTTATACAGGTTTTAGCGCTGTCTTCCTACCGGTGGAGGCAGGGTGACAGCACCATCTGCAGTCTCACTTCCTCAGGACGGTGTCCCAGGTGTGTGAGAGTAAAAAAGCCCCCTTGTCCTGGTTGCCTCCACCGGTAGGAAGACAGTGCCTAAACCTGTACAAAACCTGTACAAATCAGCTGACCGGACACGTCACAGCAACATCACGTGACCACTGTGAGGAAGACCACTAGTGAGCAGTAATGAAACAAACTCTTGATCTGAAAAAAGAACCCCATAACATATAACCTTTTATAAATTCTGTAATGAGAAACTAGAGTAACAGTACCAAAAGCATTACTGGAGTAAACAAAACCCACATTCTGACCAGCTTCTCAGTTCCTCCTATAAATAAATAAACAGAGTATATAAAAAATCTAATTCATTTTTTAGGCAAAGATGTGAGGGAGAACCACAAAGACTGCAACCAAGTGCTACTTGACGTCAGGCGGTCTATGAAGCGGTTTCCGAAAGGTTTGTGGTCATTATAAATAAAAGATGTAATTTTCACTGTTAATTGACTGTTAATTGGATGTTATTACAATCCTGTTTTCCTGTCTAAATAAGGAATGCCAGCTGCAGAGAGAGCAGTTCTTCAAGAGCAGCTCACTGACATTATATTAGATGTTTTGAAGCGTCATCCTCAACTTCACTATTACCAAGGTTACCATGACGTAGCTGTCACTCTGCTCCTTGTGGTCGGAGAGAGGATGGCCCTCGCTTTGCTCGACAAGCTCTCCAATTTCCATCTGAGGTAACATTTTCACATTATTTAGTTATTGCATTTTCATCATCATTATCATTTTTTATGTTTATTCACATTTGGTTATTTGTTTTAGGGACTTCATGGATCCCACAATGGACAGTACAAAGCATATTTTAAACTATCTGATGCCTATTTTAGAGCAAGTGGACACAGAGCTCCATGATTTTATGATAAGGTAATCACAACAATCACAACTTAAACACCAATGGTACACCTCAGTTATGGAGGTGCAAGTGCTTGTAATTGACCACTAGGAGGAGCTGCAGTGTAAAAATTATAACCTGCCTTGAGACTGGACTACTTTCTATTTTTTCTTTTACCAACAGATGGCTGTGCACATTTGAGGTTTTCATAAACAGTTATGTAAAGAGTTATGTGATTGTGCAGTATTTATTAATTCACATCCTAGTTGGCAGTATATAGTAATGTTATTAAATTACTTAATTATATATTAATTCATTTCTAAATTTTCCTGCAACAGTATAATTACCCTACCAGGATGTAAGGAGGATATGCCTGCCCTTTTGTCACCTCATTGCTTTATGCACTTCACCTCTGAAAAATTATTTACTGAAACTAAAATACGTCTATATACAACTAGATAAAAGCCCCTATTATCAGATATTGCACTTGGAGTAAAACTACAGCATTAAAAACTATTACTCCACAACTTTTTACTTGTCACTCCTTTCAGCTAGAGCTCTCTCTACCTGTCTGATTCTTGCTATCCAATATTTATATGAACAACTGCAGAAAGTCACAATTTAAACAAGACTCTGTTCTGAGTGAGGACTCCAGAGAGCACAGTACTATCAGACTAAGATCTTGCTGTAATTTTATACAATATATGACAATATTAAAGAAAATAGCTTTAACTTAAACATCTACAGTTCCATTTTGGATCAGTGTGGAGATTGTAGCCAGGACATTAACAGTCAATTGCACTAATGACAATGAAGCCTATGTTAACCTTAATTTAAATTGATATGTAAGACCTTTGGCACTTAACTTATTGGTTCTTCTTTTCTTTTTAAGTTTCTTTCTAATATATAACAGTAATTAGAAAGATTATTAATTAGAAACTTAAAAAGAAAAAAAAAAGATTATATTTTATTGTAATACTATAATATATATTCTGTTAATGTAATGATGACATTTGTTTACAGTACCAGATACAATGCAATAACATATAATTATATAGTGGTAAAAGTTAAGATGGGGAGATCAGTTTAGTGGCATTACATTTAGTATTGTGTGGGTACTCCTATACTAATACAGTATGCGTCTGGATATCTGTTTTTGCACTAGCTGATGACAATTAATCTCTTACATTGTTTGATTTATGACTCTTCCCTACACAGAGCGGAGGTGGGCACCATATTCGCCCTGTCCTGGCTGATCACATGGTACGGCCACGTCCTGCCCGAGTTCAAACACACCTTGAGACTCTACGACTTCTTCTTGGCCTCTCACCCACTGATGCCCATCTACCTCGCTGCTGCGGTGAGGACGCCACAGGAAACAAAATCACAGAGAGAGAGAGTGACAGATGAGAGAGGGGGAGGAAAAGAGGAGACAGATGAGAGAGAGACACAGACAGATGAGAGTGTTGGGAGAGAGAGAAATGGGAGAGAAAGCAAGTGACAGATGAGAGGGACAGAGAAAGAGAGAAACAGGTGTGACAGAGAGAAGGAGTTGAGAAAGAGGAAAGAGAGAGAAAGAGAGAGAGGAAAGAGAGAGAGGAGAGGAGCTTGTTGTGTCAGTAATCCAGGACACTTCACGCTGAGCACCAAGAAGTCTCTGAACCAGTTAATTAGCCAGTCCTAATGAAGAAAATGAAAGGAGAAGGTGCTGGGAAGAGGAAAGGATAAAAAGGGCATTGCTGTATGAGAAAAGTACCAAGCCGAGCGTTAAAAGGGATTTGCAGCTGAGGAAAAACATGATGTATTTTATTTATTTCATAACGCCGTGGGGGTTGTGTTTTTGGCACAGGGGTTGTCTGGTCACAAAACTCACAAACAAACAGTTGGACTTCAATAACATTTTCAGAAACTTCATATGTTTTCATTAAGTGACTAAAATAATAAAAATACATATTATAAATTGCAAGATAGGATTGATGTAGTTACAGAATACCAAATACCTGCATGTTTTTTGTAACATATTTGGGGACATATGGACCAATCAGAGTGCTGTATTCTGAATACTTTGAATATTTTTACATCATGTTGCAATGAAATGATAGAGTAAAGATGCATGCACTCACCAGAAGAGTATTTTTCATTGAGATTCTCTCACAGATTTTGTGCAGTTTGAAGCTTAAATTGTGTGATCGAATAGCACCCTGTATTCCTTTGTGTTTCAGAAAACTGTGTTCTGAATATCACCAGTTAAACTTACTCAAAATTAGTGTTTTACCTATTCATATATTCATATTTTTAGTTTTTTTTTTTGCAAGAGCTAAGGGCAGTTACTTTTGAAAGAGCACACTGATATAGATCTATAATTCATTTAATGTCTATGCAATTTAACATCAAGATGCTTTTGTATTTCTTACACTTTATCCACGCTGTACATTCCCTGTTGGGCCTGAACAATTCTGGACTCTGATAAGATTAGATTTGCAATTTATGTTTTAATTGTAGTGCTCTGTTCAAAGTCTACATTTCAAACACGTCCAACAGAAGCATTCATATTCAAGAGAAAACTAAAATATTAACACCTACCTAACACAAGAATCACATGTTTGTAAAGGCGTAAACTGCAAGTTTAGCAATAAGACACAGGATATTTTGTTGTTTGCAAAGAAATTAAAGGTGCACTGTGTAACTTTCTGGTGGAGAGTCTGCCACCTACTTCTCTTTATGAAAATGTTATTGCTTTTCCTAGAATGTCCCACAATATGGCATGAAGTTTATCTGTTTCCATGGAGACAAACCTGCAGACCAAGCTATTGGCTAGATCTGTGGAGAAGTGAGCTCATTCACTGTAGGAATGCATGTTTTAGTAGTAATTTTATAGAGTAAATCACATGTATAAATTGAATATATGCATCATACTAGTAGATGAGTTTATGGCCATACTATTAAACCAGGAGTGTCCAAACCCTGTTTAATCAGGGGCCACATATCTAAACACAGACGAAGCAGAGGGCTGATCAAGGGCCGTAGACTGGTGCTCAATACAGTGAATAATTAAAATATGTGCATGTTTAACACATTATAGTGCGCCATCAGTCTTTATTCATGCTAAGATCCTTAAAACCACATACTAACTATTAAATATTGGTGTTATCAACGTAGATGTTAAAAAAAAAAACTTGCAGTAAAAAGTTATTTTTTAACTGATGCAAGGTAATTTGGGCCAATTCACCTGGAAGCCTGAGAGCCAAGAAAACTTTGTCTCAGGGCCGCATTTGGCCCACAGGTCATAGTTTGAACATGCCTGTATTAAACCCTTCAGGTAAAGCAGCAATATCTCCATGGAAACAAGCTTGTGGTAGACCCCCTACCAGAAAAGTTTCACAATGAATTTTTAAGAATTTCCATTTGGTAATTGCTGCTATTCAAATTGCAATGTCGAATTGATTTGATAACGTTCAGCCTTATTCCTTGTATGTTTTTTGTGTGTATATCTGTGGTTTTCAAACTCTACAGTGGGATGATGTCTCAGATGAGTGCAAGAGCCAGTTTTATTATATATATATATATATATATATATATATATATATATATATATATATATATATATATATATATATATATATATATTATATTATATTATATTCTATTGGTTACATTGATCACATTATACTTTACCATGAAATATACAAAAGATAAATTTGCAAATGTTGATCCTGATCATTTCTATTACTGACTAGACCCACAAACTCACTGTAATACAACAAAATACTTCATTTTAATATACATTTTAGCTGCCCCCCCATCTGTATTAAATATAATTGGCCTATAAAATGTTCTAATGGCATCTGAAACCCAACAATAGATGCACAGGATCTTTTTGTTTTCCTATCTTGTTTCTTTTCTGAGAGCTTTGTCTGATCTTTGTAGAGCCTGGCTGTTGCTGTTGCTATTGCTGCCGTGTTGTGTATGTCAGCTCTTTAGTGTCTATTTGCATGTGTACGTCTCGGAGAAGGGGCTGGGCAGAGGGAGACTTGTGTTTGAAGTGTGAGAAAAAACAACAAAGCCAAATGTAGATCATGTTTCCTCCCAGGCTACAGAGTACAGCGCTCAGCATGGGGGGTTAACTCTTCATCTGCCTAATTCACCGCTAAGCCCCACTTGTGTCTCTGCGGAAACCCACAAACGCACCCGTATCCAGGAATCTAATTTATGTGTAAAAATCCAGCGTTTCATCTTTTCACAGGCAGACATTGATCCATTTTCACACTTACTTAATATGTTCTTTGGTCTGTTACTAACCTCTCCAAAACCATAAGTTGGAGACAAACACTTTTGACAGAGCTGCACTGTTGTAAAGAGGCCCCTCGCGAAGTCGCCCCCGGGGCAGTTTGAATGTTCTCTCTCTATCTCTCTGTCTTTGCCCCCACCGATTCAAAACAGGCTCAGCAGGCTAGTGAGCTGTAAGATAGTGGTTCAGACTTGGAGTATAATAGCCTAATAGCCTTTCCTAATACATGTAAAAGTAAGAATAGGTTTGTTAGAAAAGCACAGTATTACGATTTCTCTAAATTAGAAGATCTGCCCAGACTCAGATCTTGCACTATTTTGCACTATTTTGCACTAATGTTGTTTAAAGGTGCATTATTTAACTTTTTTTTGAGGTGTTTGGTCATCTGCTTGTTTATATGGATGTCATTGCTTTACCTAGAATGTTCCACAGTATGACAGTACACAGCTCTACTTTACATTAATTCAATTACAGGTGGTTTTATAGCGCAAAAATACCTAGAAAAACAACTAGTATCAAAACTAGTTGGTCTAGTACTAGTATTAGTACTAGCAGCAGTAATCGTAGTAGCAGTAGTAGTAACAGCAGCACTAGTACTAGTAGAAGCAATAGTAGTAGTAGCAGCAGCAGCAGCAGCAGTAGCAGTAGTAGTAACAGTAATAGTAGTAGCAGTAGAAGCAATAGTAGTAGATGCAGTAGATGTAGTAGTAGTAGTAGTAGTAGTAGTAGTAGTTGTAGCAGTAGCAGCAGCAGCAGCAGTAGTATTAACAATAATAGTAGTAATAGTAGTAGCTTTATTGTACGCTGTATAAAAGCAACTGAAGCAAGTGTTGATTAAACATTAAGATTATGCTAATTTATGTGTGGAACTCCAGGGTTACATTTCTCCACGTTTCATCTTTTGTGCTCAGATCGTTTTGCACAGAGAGAAGGAAGTGAAGACCACCGAGTGTGACATGGCCATGGTCCACCACCTTCTGTCCCGTATCCCCCAGGACCTCCCATACGAGCTGCTCATTGCTCGGGCACAAGAACTCTTTGACCACCACCCCCCGTCTGTTCTGGCCAAAAAGGCAGCTCTGCAGTCCAGAAAGAGGTGAATATCTGTAATATCTGTATAATGTCAGTTTAACCTGTCAGGATTATAAGACACATGTTGTATCTATGTAACTGGTCTCATGATGGGACTTGATTTTATCCTTTACTTTAGAAGTCCAATATTACGCAAAATTGACTCTTGTGAGCTTTAAGCCATGTTATAATGTTGTAACCCACACAAAAACAAATCTGGAGTTGTGTTTTGTTTCATTCACACATGTTTGAGTAAACCCTGTATTTTCAGTCTGTTTACGTTTCCAAAGCTCAAAATGCTCTGTGACGTCATGAAGCGATATTTTTCAAGTTAGCTAATTTTAACATTAGTTCAGGAGAGATTGGAAATTCTAGGGCCAAAATTATCCAAATGATTCTAGTGCAGGTGTATGGAGTTTAAAAACACAGTGGAGCACTTCTTGTATTAGTACATGACAGAAAGTAGTGTAATATGGGCCCTTTAACACTGGTTTAAAATAATATGTAAATCTTACAGGTGAATTCTGTAACTCCATGCTACTTCACCTGCTTGTCTCCATGGAAATGCTATTGCTTTATCTGGAAAATTCCACAATATTGCATTAGAATCGTACATCTTGCATCAGGTACAGGTGTAAAAATACCTTGAGATTCCTGAATTTTTACTATGAGCAAGCTCACCTCTCCACCAAAAAAGTTATATAGAACATCTTTGGACAATTTAAGATATCTACAGTGATCCCCATTCAGGTTGGTTTGTTCCAATGTTTGTTTATAGTTGAGCTTATATTGTATTGATCGAAGGAAAGAGAAAATTCAGCAACTATCACTAATTTACAGTGTCCACTTCCTATAAAACTCCAGTAAACTAAATTGCATAATCACACGATCTTGCATATCACCATTTGTACATTTCAAATAAAAGTTCGCCTCTAAGTTAAAACCAAGAAAAGCACCACTGAATTTTCTGTGCTTTAAAACAACATGAATCCCCTTCTCATCGATGTTCCTGTTCCTCATACCGATGATTTTCCTTTTCTTTGCCCAGTCTGTCCATCAGCACCTTCCAGGAGTTCCAGCAATCCACTCTGCACCAAAGACCAGACTCTGTCCTTCAGCGCCTCACTAAAAACCCAGGCTCCTTCTCCAGACACGGTAACAAAACTGCACTCACACCCTCACTGTCTGGTAGGCTTTGTCCACACCAATGTGTTTCATTCTCAAATCGCACTGAGGGATGTAATAGCCTCTTTTATGATCCTCCCTGTTATATTTCTTTCACCAATACCTAGTTTTGGTCAGCCAATGGGCCATCTCTGCTCCCCGTTTAACACAGAATAGTGGTCACAATTTTAGGATTAGGTGAAATGAAGGCAGGACAGAAGTAAGCACCAGAAAGAAAGTGACAAATACCTCAGTGACACTAATTCAAAACAACATTATTTGGTCAACTGGATTTTTTGTTCTTTATTTTCTTTTTCATTGTGTTTTGGTGTAAACTTGTACGGTGACACCAGTGTTCTTAGGAAAGCATAACTTATTGCTGTAATAGTAGTGACAGTAGTGCAGGCTGAGACATTTATGTTCACATTCACACTAATGGACAATCGTAAAATCTGGTGTATTTGGTGGTGTATTTGCCCCTGTGTTGCCTGTGAGTTTTCATGCAGCCTGTTGTGGCGCTGTTGTGCATGCACGTTCTTTCTCTGGTACTAAAAATATACAGTAAACGTGCCGCTGTTAAGGTTTGCCTAAACGTACCTGCTCTTCGAGTCTTTTTTCGAATACATTACAGTTAGGATTGAATGTAACTGTTTTTTTAAGTAGTTTTGATGGAAATAGACTGCTGTCTTCACCTTCATCTTCATAAACACTATTGCATCAAAATGTAAAGACACATGTATTTCAACCTGGAGAGACTCATACACAAAGAGAAAAGTATTAGTAGCTTTATTGAATGAGTTATCTTTGGTGCTCAGACCCCGACAGGAGACACTGTGATGAAGAGCTGATTAGATGATGTTTAGGAGATGCAGGTAAGGAGAGGCAACCCCGCTCACAGTCAGAATGCCTGTTTTTTGAGCTATAAAACCACCTGTAATTGAATAAATTTAAGGTAGAGCTGTGGAACATACTGTGAACATCCTTCAGTGCACCTTTAAGGTGGGTTAACACAAAATAATCCACCCTCTATAATGATAAACATATATGTGTAGGCCTGTAGGCAATAGTGCGGAAAAACAAGTCATAATTTATCCTTTGAAGTACTGCTTAGAGAGTTAATAAATTGTGCAACAGTAAAAACCAACAGTGGCCAGGACATAATAGCTTCACAAAAGAATATTTTCACAATAGCTGTTTTTATGCCTTTGTAAATGGCAAATTTACTTCAAAACAAGGTAATAATAAATTCATCCTCCACCACTGTGTCTGCCCCCCTGTGGGCCAATCAATAACAAGTAAACACATGTTGAAGCGCTCCTTCCAACCAATCAAGTCCGCATTTGAATATGCCTGAACAAAAGGAGGCTGTATTCTCATAGATACTGTCTTATGTTATTGTCACACAGTCAGTGGTGGATGAAGCACTCAGGTGTTTACTTAAGTAAAAGTACAGATACGGAGGCAAATGGTTACTCAAGTAAAAGTAAAAGTATCACATGGAAATCAATCAACTTAAGTAAAAGTATTAAAGTACCCATTTAAAAGTTTACATTTAGAGTAAAATTTAAAGGAACACACATAGAATTTTACAAAGTGTCATTAATTTGTTAAAATGTTAAATGTAGTGATACTGAAATTATACAGATTTTGTTCTACAGTGTCAATACAAATCAATTTCTTAATCTTATGAATTTTCTGTGTTTATTTTTGTTTGCTCAAAGCCAAAACATGCTCTCAAAAACTCCAAAACTTAAGATGTTACCACAAACATGGAAAAAATAATCCCTAAAATCTCATGAAAAGTACTTTTTACTTTTCAGCCCAGTTAAAAAATGTACTGGAATAGAAAGCACAGATACCTGCTCGCAAATGTGGTGAAGTAAATGTAAAAAGTACCTACTGTAAAATGTATTTAAAGGTGCACTGCGCAACTTTTCTGGTGGAGGGTCTGCTACCTATTTGTCTCCATGGAGATGTTATTGCTTTGCCTAGAATATTCCATGGTATGACTTTAAACATTTCCATCTAGCATTTATTCATTATGGGTGTTTCTATTGCTGAAAAATACGATAATTCCTTCTGTGAATGGGGGTGACTCTCCTCAATTCGGAATTGTAATGTAGCGTAGTGCTGTAACCTGCTCGTCTCCTTCATAATAGATAGATTTAATAAATACTGTGGAATATTCTAGACAAAGCAATAACATTTCCATGGAGACAAACAGGTGGTGGACGCCCCACCAGAAATGTGCATCTATAAATAAAGTACAGATACCTACTTGTATTTCGTTACCTCCCCCTCTGCTCAGTGTATAATAAAACATGTTGAATTTCCCTCAAAGAGAATGAGTGCAATTTTAAAAAACGATGCACATTATTCTTTGCGTTTCCCAGTGAATTCAATTAGCTGCGTCCAAAATGAAATGGCTAATGGACAGGCAGAAGACTGAAGTAAGTACCTCCTGACTTCATTGAGGCAGACAATGGCCTCGCGAAATGGCTTTGATGGGGCCAATAGAAATGACAGAGTGAGTGACAGTACAGTTTATTCCACGTCTAATAGAGAAAGCCCAAACTATAATCCACCAATCCTCCTCCTAATGTTTCCTTGTTTATGGGCTTTCCCTGCCTGCATTAGCTCAGAGCCCAGATGTTGCAACAGATGTGTGTGTGTCTGTGTGTGTCTGTGTTTGTGTGGGTCTGTGTCTGTGTGTGTGTTTTCGCTGTTGAAGATTTTTAGAAACAAGGACAGATTGACAAGATGCAGTCACTACGTCTCTGCGCTTTAATTAATGACCGTTTACAGGCGTACAGAGGACAACGTCTTTTATATTAGACTTAAAGGTGCACTGGGGTCCAATTGCTCTGCCTGGAATGTTCCACGATATGGCATTAAATGTGTCTTTTAGCATTTTTAATTTACAAGTATTACTATTGGTCATAAACACCTAAACATACTTCCTTAGTAGTAGAACGGGTTGCCTCTCCACAGATCTGAGCTGTAGCAATAATAAGCAATAACCACTTCATAGAGACAAGCAGGTGGCGACAGTGAATTTGTGCACTTTTAACTTGATATAGTTAGAGAACAAAATAAAACCTGTGGATGAAGTGATCTACTAAAGCTTTTTCTAATTTTAATATCTGGTTAAAAATACAACAGATGATAAAAATAATTATTATTCAGAATACACTGGCGCTATCAACACTTAACCTTGTTGATGGAAGTAATTATAGTTATTACAAAAGATGACAATTTGTTACAAGATCATTTTAAAATCTAAGTACTGAAATATTTCCCAAAAAAAAACATATTTCTAAAAAAACTACAATACACATTCATTATTGTATTGAAAAAGGCTTTTAAGTCATTGACATCATTTATATTTGACTTAAAGGTGCACTATGTACGTTTTTTTGGTTAGGTCCGATTAGCCTGGCTGGTGCCACCTACTGCCTCCACTCAATTTCATTTCTCTCCAGCGACTAGGTCAGGAATCAGAATACACTAGACCACAGGTGTCAAACATACAGCCCGGGGGCCAGATCCAGCCCTCCAAGACCTTTAATCTGGCCCTTGGCTGATTTTCTACAAAAAATATTGTAATTATATTTTCTATAAAAATATTGGTAATTTTCTGCATCTCTTATCATAGCAGCGTCTCCAGTGTCTCTGTACGTGGCCCCTCCCATCAGAGCAGCACTGTAGAGAAGACTACAGGACGATCGTTTTGACTGTTGACCGTGACACCCTCATCAGCAAAATGTCAAAAATTAGAAAAGTGGATGCTGAGTGCAGGATTTTCCAAGAAAAAATTACTTATTCCTATTTACATACAAGTTAATGTTAAAACATTGAGTTGAAATTACATTTTTCGTAAAGTTTCAGGTTGTTCATGATACTATAATATTTTGTAAAAGAAAGAGTTCATCAATTAAAAAAGATTTCTGTAATAGATTTGTGTTTCTCTGCACAAATATTTGAACTTATTGCTATTTTTGGGGTATATATATGCCTGATTTGGCCCCTTTGGGATCAAAGTAGGTTGGACACAGCCCCTGGACCAAAATGAGTTTGACAACCCTGCACTAGACGGTTCACCAAAACCCCGGAAGTGCGAGTTCAGGCACAAGCCAATCAGCGAAGAGCCATACAATCTGTGTTGGCAACGATTCCCGAGATCGAGGATTTAAAGCTGGAACAAAGAGAATGTTTGGTGAATTTTATCAAGGGGAAAAACGTTATTGCCCTTCTTCCTACGGGATTTGGGAAGAGCTTAATATACCAGTTAGTCCCGTTAGCACCTCATTACATACGTCACGACCATATAGCAGCGATTGGTTAAATAAATAAAGTACCCGTCAAGTGAACAAATTCTAATGCTGCAAGGCCAGATGGTTTCCACAAAATGAAACGCGCTGATGAATCAGGCTAGGGTCCAATTGCTCTGCCTGGAAAGTTCATGGTATGGCATTACAGGTATCGTTACTGAGAAAAACCACCTAAAAACATACTTACTTACCGTGAGCAGATCACCTTTCCACAGACCTGACTTGTAGTAATATTAAGTTGTTGATTTGACTTAAATGGCCATTTTTATGCCTTATCGATATACCCTTTTGTGGTCTCCCTATTGTCTTCATTGTATAGTTACTCTCACCTCACAGTCTTGATGAATCCTCTTGACCTTCACGTGCCTCCTCTCTTCTCCCCCCTGACCCCTCCCTCTCCTTTGTGTTTTATGCCCCATAGCCCCTCCAAGCTCCAACACGGCTCTTCTGCCCCGGGACCCCTCCTCCGTGTGGGGGCAGGGCAACAGGGTGGTGAAGATGGCAGTGTGGGGGCTTTCGGCGACACTCGGAGCTGCTGTGTTCGCTGTAGCTCAAACTGCAATGGACTGGGGACCTGAGGTGTTACTACAACTGTTCTGACTGTTACGTGTTGTGACAAATGTATTTAAAAACACGCAAACAAAGTCTCCGGGCCAGTGCACAGGTGGTCCCACGCTCAGCTGCCATACAGGTTGGTGCTACTTGTTGTGAATAGGCTGCCTACTGGGGGGGCACTGCTGATGTTTCCAGTACCTTATTTTAAAGGACCTACATTACACTAAATTAACTCTTGAGAGCTTCCAGCCATGTTACAATGCTGTTATCTCATCAAAAACATACATGGAGCTGTGTTTTGTTTCATTCATACATGTTTAAATAACCCTTTATTATTATTCTGTCTACATCTCCAAAGCTCAAAATGACAAGTAACAGCTACCTTTTACTTTTATTTCAGAAGACACGGGTAAACTCAGGGCTGAAATTATCCAAATAATTCTCGTGAAGGTGTATGTGAGTTTAGAAACACAGTGGAGCACTTCCTGTTTTCTCACATGACATTATAAGGTGGAACATGGTGGAGTGTTTTTCATTTGAGAGAAGAACTCAAGCCTAAATATCCATACACTCCGGGTATGTTTTTGATAAGGAAATATATTTTATAACATAAATCAGAAAATACCATAATATGGGCCCTTTAATGTGTAGTTGGGAGTGTCTTAAGTACACTATGTAACCTTTCTGTTGGGGAGAGGGTCTTTTTGTCTCCATGGAGATGTAATGGCTTTGCTTTGAATCTTCTACAGTACAGTACGGCATTAACTATCTATCTTGCTTTTAAAAATACATGCAAAAAGACATGCATTCTTACTGTGAGTGGGGCCTCTTCTCCACAGTTTTGACATGTAACTAGTGCTGTCATATGTTTGTTTCCAAGGATAAAGCTACAAAAAAAAAAAAAAAAAATGTTTATGTTGTGAAAATAGAAAAGAATCCTTACAAAATCCAACCTTTGTGAAAGTTGTCAATGCCCTGTGAGCTGAAAACAGGCAGTCTGAATTCCCAAAAAATGCACTGTGCCTCTATGGGAGAATTATTTCTGGGCCCAAGCTCCCGGGAGCTGCAGTACCTGGAGCGGCCAGTAGTTGGTCTCGAGCTACGAAAGACGAGGAATGCCTTAACGAGTTTTTATTATAGATCCATGGCCATACGAGCAACATTAATATCTCCATGGTGGCAAGAAGTATCAAAAAAGTTAGCCTTGCTGCTCATCCATTTTTGGTTCTGTCTGCTTTTTATTACTACTTTTATGACTTTAATTATGACACAAAAAGCAAACTACACAATATAATGATATATCCTTTTGGACTGGTAAGGCCAAATATCTTTCTACCCTCACCATCTGTAGGTGTACACTTCCTTCTGTCTCTAGCAAAATGTATTTTTTTCACATTTTTGGCTGTGGACATTAGACCTGTCATGATAATTATTATATCAACTTATCATTCAATATATTAAAGTTGGAACAATATATTTTGAAGCTCAATATTTATCGTGGGTACAGTTTCTTTGTAAAAGTGGGGAGATTTTGTGTATTTTTGTTGTAATAAGAGTTCAATAACTAACTGTAATAACCGCTCAGGCCTTTAGAATGATACTGTCTGTTTAAAGGTGTACTATGTAACTTTTCTTGTTCTGCTTGTTTCTATGAATATGTCATTCCTCTGCCTAGAATGTTCCACAGTATGACATTAAACAGCTCTGCCTTAGATTTCTTAAATTCGAGGTGGTTTTCTATCTTAAAAATACCAAGAAAAACTGTGAGCGGGGTTGCCTCTCCACAGATCTGACCTGTAACTAGGCCTGGTTTGGTCCCCAAGTTGATACAAAGGTTTAATGCCATACTGTGAAACATTACAGACAAAGCAGTAACATCTCCATGGAGAAAAGCATTTGACAGAATCTCCACCAGAAAAGTTACACAAAATGCACCTTTAAATATTGGTGTAGTGGGATTATTCTGCTTTATTGTTACTGTGTCAGTGGCATAAAGTAGCTTCCATATTATCATGTATTGCAGTATATCTCAAAATGTGTTATGGTGACAGGCCCACTCAAAGCTAATTAGACTCCATTTTCCATCTTCGGTGCTTAATTTGTTGGCAGATGATTTTTCCTTTTACACACTAAACCTAAAATAATTAACTTCAAATTTTGATAGAAACCCAGCTTCTAACAGACCTAGCATTTTGTCGACCATTGCCGTTTTACAAGACCTGTATTATTTCTTTGTTAGCGGTTTTATTTGGCTGATAATTCACGTTTGCATGTGTTATTTTTACATTTCACTTTTGTGGGATCAGGCGCCACATCTCGGAGTCAAAAGTGCTCGTACAGCCAGCGCGATGACACATGAATACAAATTATTTAAGAGCAGCGTTTTCTGCTGAAAGCCTGGAGTTATAGTGAAGAAAAGCTTACAGAAATGGGAGAGACCTTGCCTGCCAGCTATGGGAATTAATTGCTTTAGGTGTCAGCAAGTTATACTGCTAAATACAGTTAGCATGTGTGCGCCAATGCTTAATGATCCCAAGCAGATTTATACTGTGTTGAAACCCTTATTTAAATTGTAGTTTTTGTTATTTCTCTGTCTCTTTTCTTACACTTGTGGCTGAGTGAACACAGGCGTCACTTGTAGTTTTATATTGTTTAAATATTTAGTAGTTTTGCTCCACTGTAGCCCTGAACCCTCACCCTGAACATGTATGTCAACAAGCTGAGAGCAAGAGCGAATTCAGTAGATTGTGAAGAAGAGAATTTTAAAAGGTGTACTATGTAACTTTTTGGTTGGGGGGGTCCGTCATTTGTTTGTTTCTTTGGATATGTCATTGCTCTTCTTGGAATATTCCACATTATGACATTAAGCAGCTCTACCTTACATTTATTCAATTACAGGTGGTTTTATAGCTTAAAAATACCTAGAAAAACAGGCATTTGACTGTGAACAGAGTCGCCACTCCACAGATCTGACTTGTAACTCGGTCTGGCTTGGTCTCCATGATGATAGAAAGGTTTAATATCATATTGTGAAACATTTCAGACGAAGCAATAACATCTCCATGAACAAAAACATTTGACAGATCCTCCACCAGAAAAGTTACACAATGCACCTTTACTAGTATTGTTATCGATTTGTACATTTTAGGAATAGACTGCCAGCTTCTGCTTAAGCTTTACTGCACTAAAATTTGACGTCAGCCTAACCTGATAGTGGTATATTAATAATACAGACACATGCATATGTAAAAACACTGTGGTTTGTCTGGGCAGTAGCGACTCTGAAATATTTAGCATTTTCCACTACATCACTGCATCTTTTAATACAGCTTTAAAATGTCACACTTTTCAGACCACTGCCTCAACATGCAACTGATGCTAATGTCAGTCTTTCACTTATGAACATTTATTTTTTAAGCGCAATACTCACTAAATTGGTTAATACCATAGACTGTATATAGAAATGGATTCGCTAGCCGCCGTGTTCCGAGTAGGAAGTGAACATTGGCACACTTCTGGCTCCATCGACTTCACATATAAAAAATTAGCCACTCTACATGATCCTGCTGTTTTTATTTCACAATTTTGTCAGTAAATAAATTCCTTTTCCTAATATGTTACTCCAAATTCACCCCTATAACTGCAAGCCTCAATGAGCTTCATTTGACTGGACCTGAACGTTGTGACGTCACACTCACTTAGTTCACTTCTTTATACAGTCTATGGTCTACACATATATAATTAGATTGTATGAACCATATGAGCCAATAATAAGACATGTTCTGGTCAGTTCATGGAAGTATTTCTCATATAATCCTGGTTTCGGTGCTTGAAAAATGGCTATCAAATGTATGTATATTTGCAATGTATTATTTATTTGACTTTTAAAATCAGGGTAAACTGTTTTTACCAACGCATTCTTGCCTTTCTCTTTTAGGAGAGAGCTCATTTTAAGTCGAGAAATGTGTACAATGAATCCTAATCTTAATTGCAGGGAGAAACTTTATACACGTTATCTTTTGTTGCTTTTGCGGGCGTGCAGTTTTAGTTACAGATACACAATAGCCATTATAGCCAGTGGTGCGAGGGTTGCCAGATCTTAATGAGAATTTAATTTCAGCCCACGGCACTTGGTTTTGGACCTATTTCTTGTGTATTTTCTTTATATTTTCACTCTTACATCTGCACCTGTCACAAACATGATTGATGAATGCATTAAAATGATGGAAACCAAACTTTATCAGAATTGTTAAAAGCTTGTTGATTGTTACTAAGCTTTAATGTCACAAGACTGGTAAAATAGATTCACATAAAATTTTTACTTGAAGCAGAATGTAGTCAAAAGTTATATTTGGAGATTTGAATTTTAACATATTAAAGGTGCACTATGTAACTTTTTGGTTGGGGGTCCGTCACCTGGTTGTTTCTGTAGATATGCCATTCTATAGATCTGTCTTGAATGTTCTACCCAGGCTGGTGCCACCTAGTGCCTCCACTCAATTTCATTTCTCTCCAGCGACTAGGTCAGGAATCGGAATACACTAGACAGTTTGCAAGAACCCCGGAAGTTGTAGACCACACACCAGCCAATCAGTGAAGAGCTGAACCAACCTGAGTTGTGATAGCAGATTGCATATGCTAATACAAACTTTGCATTTTTTATTGCAGCATTTACTTGGACAACACTGAGCGTTCCGGCGCATTACATACGTCTTGACCAAATAGCAGCAATTGGTTAAATAAAAAAAGTACCTGCCTACCGTCGAGCGAAAAAAAATCTAATGCTGCAAGGATGTATCAGGCTAGGAATGTTTCACAGTATGACATTAAGCAGCTTTACCTTGCAGTTACGAAATTACGCTTGGTTTTATAGTGCAAAAATACCAAGAAAAACAGGCATTCTGACTGTGAGTGGGGTCACCTCTCCGCAGATCTGACCTGTAACTTGGTCTGGTTTGGTCTCCTTGAAGATAGAAACATATACCATATACCATATACCATATTGGGAAGTATTCCAGACACAAAAGTAACATCTCCATGGAAAAAAACAACAGACCCTCCACCAGAAAAGTTACACAGTGTACCTTTAAACATCTTTGGCATCATTTTTTTTTTTTGTCTGTAAATTGCAACTACTTGATAGGAAGTCCTATGTATGTGAGGAGTTTGCCTTTCAGTGAACTCCCTCTGGGCTGCGAGGCTCTTGGGACAAACTCAGGTTCAAATCCCCCAAAGACTGTATCTCACCAAATGCTTTTTATAAAGAAATGGGTTAAGGTCACTGGACATTTAATGCATGTTTCAACGTAAATGGCAGATTGTGGTTTTAAACATATCAAGCTTTTTGCACTTTAATGTTACGTGTGGAGAAAGAAATTGTTATTTTGTGATCAATAAATGAATTAATTTAAAACTTTACGTGTTTGCTTTCATTTTGTTATATCAAACTGTGAGATACATGATTATTTAATTTACAGTTATACATGATTCTTATGAATTAATGTAAAGATTATTGTTTTCAGGTTCACTGACACCCCCTATTGTTTTTATGGTGTCATTTTAAAAAATTCTAAACATTGCTGTTTTTACAAGGTGCATTTGAATGCCTCTAGACCGGTGTGTGTTTTTACTGCAGCAAGGCACGGGATGAGAGCAGGGAGCTGTTGTAGCTGGTGTTAACTTTTTTTGTGGCTTCATAATAAATATCCCTAAACCTAAATCGTTTTTTGTGCCTAAAGATCTGCAACAAAATGTATATTATAACTGACTAAGCCTAACAGACTGAGTAAACATGTTAACTCTGTACTTACATTACTCATAATCCTATAACAATCATATACTGTTTATATAAATGGACACAGATAACCCTCTAGTCGCTGTGTTTCCATTGACTCTGCATTAATTACATTGACTTTACACTGAAAAATTGTCACCACTCTGTCTGTAACTGCTGCAGTGAGCTTCGTCATTTTGGTCTTAAAATGTTCATATTAACCCGCTCTGGAAAATTCCTATTCCTAATTTCAAGTTTTGAAAGTTTGCCTGTTGTAAAGATCATTCATGCTGCTGCTCCTCCTCCGCTAAAACAGTTTGTTTCTCTGAGCTCTGAAACCACCTCCTGAGCCACTCCATCCACTGTGCGCGAAGAGTTCAGGATCCCCAAATGCAGGACAGCATTTGGAAACTCAGCCTTTTCATGCACGACCATCCGTCAGTGGAACATGTTACCAACAGAACTGCTCACATGTACAAACTACAGCACATTCTCACGCCTGGCGAAACAGTAGCTCCTTTCAAACTAAACCTAATGCGCACTGATGAGCGTCTGTAGAGAGTGTGATGTTCTGGAGTGAATGAATTGAATGATGTTTTTGATCAGGATTTATACTTATTTATACTTTTTAAGGTGCTGAGAGAACCAGGTGTGATTGATGATACATAATTGTTATGATCCATTATATTCATTTTCATTCTCTTTGTATGTTTGATATTATGAAATATAACATTAGCCTGCCCAGGGACGACAGGTGAAAATTAGCACTGGCGCTACAGCCTCATACAATGCATCTCTCCTGTTATGGTTAATGTATATTGTGCACCATCCCTCTCTCATTAAGTAAATAAACTAAACTAAACTAAATACAGTATGAAACTCAGCTCCAGATTTACTCTTATAACTGCTCGCCTCGATCATCTTCATTTTCCTGTCGTCGAATGCAAGTCGTGACTTTGACTCGAGTCAGACTTGAGTCACTATTTTTAGGACTTGAGACTTGACTTGATAAAATGGACTAAGACTTGGGACTTGACTTGGATTTGAAGGCCAGTGAGTTGAGAAGCACTTTTACATCTGAATTCTTTCTGTTCTGACCATAATGATTTACTCTAAGATCTTGTCAAGACATTTTAAAAGAAAAAAATGGCATTTCTATGACTCTTATATACTCTATAAATACTCATATATAAAAATACTATGACTTTTTAAGTATAATTTAGTTTAAAATTAATGTAAATTGCAAAAATCTAAGCTACATTTGGTACTTTTGTTTAAAGACTTGAAATGACTTGAAGTTCAAAGCAGACAACTTGGACTTGACTTGAACTTATGGGCTAGTGACTTGAGACTCGACTTGGACTTGCCTGTATTTGACTTGGTACTTGACTCGGACTTGAGGTCAAAGACTTAAGACTTGCAAACCGATGACTTGATCCCATCTCTGGCTATGGGTGATTTCACACTCACTTTGTCCACTCCATTATAGAATAGTCTATGATAACAATGGCTATGAAATTATACTAATTTACTTTCTCTTAAAATTGGAATGTTATGATTTAGAAATTATTTCACAAAACATGACAGTGCTTTATGAGTTTTGTATATCTAAAATATGTAATGTGTTCTTTGCCCCAAGTGACTGGTGATGTTTTCTTTAACTCTATCTTGCAATGTTAGAGAGTACCATTCCTCCTGATTCCATTTTTATTATTATTATTATTAAATTACAACTATTATTAATTATACTATTAGCTGTACATTATAATGCCTTTAGAGTCCCCCTCGTGCTGTACCTAGTTTGTACTGTACAGCTGTTCCCTTTCCTCTCCCCTCTGTGTGAATCTCCGGTCTCTTGTGAGAAATGAGGTCAGAAAAGTGTTTTTATGCAGCGCATCTGTCCGTCTGACCCCAGGGGAGAGGGGCAAGGGGAGAGGGGCAGGGGGAGCGGGTCAGGAGCGAGAGCAGTGGCGCGCGCACGGGACGGAGCGCTCAGGCGAGGGTTAAAGACCAGGGGCGTCCAAGAGCGAAACCTCATACTGTAGCCAAAGACATCTGGTGGGCGGCGGTGCAGAGGTAGGAGAGGTGCTTAAAGTTGAATTTAAGGCCAGTCTCGAGAGATTCACAGGGAGCCTAATGAGCTGTGGTGAGGGTACGAGAAGAGAGCAGATGTGGCTAGCCATGGTTTATGCTTTCGATCTGTCCGCCGAAGTTACAATCCTAATTTTAAGGCTGGAGATCTGAACACACAAGACTTGAGAGTGTCGGGTTGTGTTGGTAAATGCGGTCTTTGATTCGGTGTTTTGTAACTGTTGCATAAGACGCGCAACAATGTGCTCAGAGAGGAGTCATTAAGCGACAATGTGTGTAATTTGGCTTAAAGCTTAAAGCCATCAAAACACATGGAACAGAACAGGAAGGTGCATGGGTTAGACAGGCCCGGGTCTACAGGGGGCAAAAGCAGTGGTGGAAAGTAACCAAGTACAAAAATAAAGTAAAAATTTTAGGCATTTAGGCAAATTCTGTACTATACTTAAGCAAATTTTACAGTGGATACTTTTTGTTTTTACTTCACTACAATTGAGAACGTGTATCTGTACTTTCTACCCTACTACATTTTAGATCTGGGCTGAAAAGTAAAACGTACTTTTCTTTATGGCCTGTTGAAATGGCTGAGACTTACTTTTAACGCATTTAATTTGAGTTACTGTTCCTATTTTGAGTAAACCAAATACACAAAAACAACTAGAAATATTAAGAAATCCACTGAATCACTTAAAATCAGCTTAATTCGTTATCAGAATCATTACATTTCATCATTTAATTGTTCTAAAAATCTCTGTAAAATACCTTTACTATTTATTCTTTAATACTTTTACTTGCGTAGATTTTTTTCATGTGATACTTTAACTTGAGTAGCCTTTTGCCCCTGTACCTGTACTTTTACTTCAGTAACAAACTGGAGTACTTCATCCACCACTAAGTATAGTTGAGTGGATTTCTTCAAGGAGGGATGGATTAATATTTATATTGCACTAAAATAGATTTGTCTTTTGAGAAAACTGCCAGACAAAGAGTAAACTGCAAGCCTCAAACAGCACTTTCTTTCTTTATCTGTTTTTGCAAACTCTTATTATGTAAAATATGTTTTAGACTACAGTATTTACATCGTCTGACTCATATTTAGAGGAGCACAGAGGAGCTCATTCTCCAACAGGCTCCTACAGCTCATGTATCAGATAATACTCCCTACAACTGCACAACTACTCACCCTTATGTAACAGATAATACTCCGTACAACTGTACAAAAACTCACCCTTATGTAACAGATAATACTCCCTACAACTGTACAGCTCACCCTCATAAAACAGATAATACTTCCTACAACTGTACGACAACTCACCCTTATGTGATATATAATACTCCCTACAACTGTACAACAACTCCTTACATAGCATATAATACTCCCTACAACTTCTTACTGCCTTATGTAACAGATAATACTCCCTACAACTGTACGACAACTCACCCTTATGTAATAGATAATGCTCCCTACAACTGTACAAAAACTCACCCTTATGTAACAGATAATACTCCCTACAACTGTACAGCTCACCCTCATAAAACAGATAATACTTCCTACAACTGTACGACAACTCACCCTTATGTGATATATAATACTCCCTACAACTGTACAACAACTCCTTACATAGCATATAATACTCCCTACAACTTCTTACTGCCTTATGTAACAGATAATACTCTCTGCAACTGTACAAAGACTCACCCTTATGTAACAGATAATACTCCCTACAACTGTACAACAACTCACCCTTATGTAACAGATAATACTCTCTGCAACTGTACAAAGACTCACCCTTATGTAACAGATAATACTCCCTACAACTGTACAACAACTCATCCTTATGTAACAGATAATACTCTCTGCAACTGTACAAAGACTCACCCTTATGTAACAGATAATACTCCCTACAACTGTACAACAACTCACCCTTATGTAACAGATAATACTCCCTACAACTATACAACAACTCACTCTTATGTCCTGTCAATGATCATGTGATTTTTGCACGGTTTTCTTTACGACCTCTTGAATATAGCTGAGATATATATTTATTACTGTATTTCTATATTTTACTTTTACTTGTACATTTATATAATTATGTCTTATTTGACACCAGCCTTTTGCTATTTCTGTGACTTATTTAGAATTTATTATACCATTCATGTGTTTCTCTTTGTTATTTATTATAATATGCTGTGAGCTGCTGTGTCCAAATAATTCCCCCTGTAGATCAATAAAGTTTGTCTAAGTCTAAGTCTAAGTTTAAGTAGCCTACACACTTCTAGTCCACTGGTACAACATGAACATCCCAAAATCATGCTAGAACCTGCCGGTGTATCTGTTCATCAACCTGCGCCGCGTGATGTGGCTCTGACCTCGCGTTTCAAAACACAAGGCACAGACTGAAGCAATGCTAAAGTCAAGCACTGGGCTGGAGGTGTGTGCAGAATGGAGATGTGTGTTTGTGTGTGCATGTGTGTGTGTGTGCGTGTGTGATCATCGGGCGCACTGGGGACAACAGCTGCTCGGGGCTCTGTCTGACGTGAACTCTCCCCAGTGACACTCACAGTCAAACTGCCGCAGACTGCACTAACAAGAGCTCAGCGCCTCTCTGCTACTCACAGGGAAAAATACTTATACACATTTAGATAATAATATGGGATTTAAAGGTGCACTGCGCAGATTTTCTGGTGGAGGGTCCATCACCTGCTCGTCTCCATGGAGATGTTCTTGCTTTGCCTGGAATGTTCCACAGTATGTCATTAAACAGCTCTACCTTACATTTATTCAATTACAGGTGGTTTTATCGCTCAAGAATACCTAGAAAAACAGGTATTCTGACTGTGAGCAGAGTCGCCTCTCCACAGATCTGACCTGTAACTTAGTCTGGTTTGGTCTCCATTAAGATAGAAAAGTTTAAAGCCATACTGCGAAACATTCATGGCAAAGTATTAACATCTCCACGAAAAAAAGTATTTGACGGACCCTCCGCCAGAAAAGTGTTTCTAAAATCTCAAAAAAAAAAAAAGCTCAAAAATACAATATTTCTGTCTCTGAATAGGGTCGCCTCTCCACAGATCTGACCTGTAATGCAGTCTATAGGTTTACTGTGAAACATTCTAGACAAAGCAATAACATCTCCATGGAGACAAGCAGGTGGTGAACTCTCCACTAGAAAAGTTACGCAGTGCATCGTTAAACAGCACATACGTATGCAGTCTTCATTTTACAGCTGTAGGACATTTACTTCAATTTTTGTCATTGCATGTTTCCAAACGTCTTCTTGGTTTCTGACATAAGCGTGAATAGAGCCTATCTTTTCCTTCAGTCTGTCCCAGGGCTGCTATGTCAACAACCTCGAGTGAATGAATAATACAGTGTAAAGCATGTATTCAAAGGAGCCATAAACAAATCCACTGGAATCACTTGTTCTTACTCTGACCCTTCTGAGTAGAGAAAGCATCTTTGACCTTATCTGTTCCCTTTAGACATTTCAGAAGGGATTTGGATGCTCATCAAACATGAATCGCTTCTTTATAACAAAAGGAAAAGTGCTGTTTCTCACTTGAAAAAAACACATTCATACATATTTGTTTCTCATTTGAATATGGCATTTGTTCAGACTCCCCAAACTTCGTGTTTTTTTTTTGTGCGTTTGTAATTGATTAACTTGATCTCAGTCTCAGAGGTCTGCGAGCGACTGGAAAGATGCCAAGCTGTTAATTAATACGGCACACAGTAATGCTTCAAATATTCATGAAAATCAATGGTAATTACCCAGAGAAAAGTGACATTTGGGGATCATCACAGTTTGTATTAAACTGATGCCCTGATTAAATGAAATTGATGACATTAATATGCTTTGTGTGGCTCTAATTTAGACAAAAAGGAAAACCAAATGGCGTGACAAAAAGCTGTTGGTTTCTTGTTAGCGGATTGTTTGAAAGAAGATAGAGCCCAAGAACTCAAAGATTGCTCCTTACATCACATATCCTTCAATGTTCTGAATTATTAGTTATGTTTTAATTTGTTTGTATTGTGTTGAAATGGTTTGAATTACTGTGTACAAATTGCCTTGCCTTGTTATTCAAACCATACCAATGAAAATTCTGTTTAAAATGTTATATACTGTATGAATCTGCATCCACTGACAGTTCTCATCTTGGTTTGTAACAGAGCATCATTGTTATATTGTTATACTCTACCTCTAAGTAATGTGTATATATGTTATAATTTTGCAAATGTTTTAATGTCAGATGCCCTGTCCTTCACAATACTCAGTTGGAAAGACTTAAAAGGTGCACTGTGTAGCATCTCACAAGAGATGTTTTTTGGGTCACCTTGTCACAATCTAGCCTGATTCATCAGCCGGTTTCACTTTGTAGAAACGGTCTGACCTTGCAGCATTAGAATTTGTTTGCCTGACAGTAGGCAGGTACTTTTTTTCATTTAACCAGTCACTGCTATTTGGTCGTAGCGTATGTAATGTACTGCTAACAGTCCTAACTGGTATATTAAGCTTTTCCCAAATCCCTTCGGAAAAAGGGCCATAAAGTCTTTCCCCTTAATAAAATTCTATTTTGCAAACCGTCTAGTGTATTCTGACTCCTGACCTAGTCACTGGAGAGAAATTAAATTGAGCAGAGGCACTAGGTGCAGCCAGCCTGGCTAGTAACTATCTGCATTTAGGTTGAAATGTTAAGACTTTTTTTTTTTAATAATTTCTAGTTTTTTTTGTTTAATTAAATTATTTTATTGACTATTTTGTTCCAATACATTCAGGTGAAAAGAAAAAGAAATGGGCTACATTTAATGTTCAAATAGGCGACTTATGGATCCTTTTATTGCTGGTTGAATTACTGTTTTTCATTGTTTAAAACTGGAGTAAAACTAAATGTTCAGAGAGACATGATCACTTAATCAACAATAAAATATCCTCATTAATGTTCAATAATGGTCAAATCCACCTTTATTTTGTGATTTACAAATGATGTCTATTGTCTAAAATATGGGTCCCCCGGAAAAAAGTTTTGGGAAACCTTGGGAAAAACTAAAATGTTCCACAGTATAGATTAAACGAGGCAGACAAGCAGGTTACAGCACTACACTACATTACAGGTCATACAAAATGAATAAATGCTAGATGGATATGTTTAATGTCACATCATGGAACATTCCAGGCAAAGCAATAACATCTCCACGGAGACAAGTAGGTACTGGACCCTCCACCAGAAAAATTGCACAGTGCACCTTTAAAAGAGTAACTTGTTTATTATTGGCACAAAGCCAATGGCTATGAAAAAAAAAATATTATAAATATAAATTTGTGTCCACACTGGGACTAAAACCAGACATGCTGTAATGTATGAACAAAACCCACTAAACTCTTTTTGTTTCTTTATTGACATTTCTGAATATATTTGTGTTTTGACTTTGACCTCTAAAAACATCAATAAAAATATTACATTATTGACCTTGTACACATTTCTATCAGAGTGTACAATCAGTTTATAAAAATGGTAGAATTTGAGCTGAACTCTGATCACATAAACTGTCATAGATACATTTATAAAATCAATTCTTGCTGTTTTTTGGTGGTACAGGTGCACTTCTATTGACTGGCCCAGCAAAACAAAGACACTTTGACCATGTAACATTTAATTTAGTGTGATGCTTCATCAATCACAGAGCCTTATAAAGCTGGACCTGACCATGTGGACACAATGTCACGCCTGCCCCAGCTCTCCTTTTGTCTGATGCTCTTTTTACTCCCCCTCTCTCTAACCTCTCTCTCCTCTCTCTTCCTCTCCTTTCTCCCCTCTCTCTTTCCCCTCTCCCTCCCTTCTCCCCTCTCTCTCCCCTCCCTCTCCTCCCCCTTCTCTTTAGTCTTCTTTGACTCTCTCTCCTTCTCTTCTTCCTCCCCTCTCTCTCCTTTCTCTCCCCCCTCTCTCCTCCTCCTCTCTCTTTCTTCTCTATCCACAGTCTCTCCCCTTTACTCTCTCCCCTTTCTCTCCCTCCTCTCCTCTCACTTTCCTGTCTCCCCTCTCTCTCCCTTCTTTCCTCTCTCTTTCCCTTCTCTCTTCTCCTTTCTCTCTCCTCTCAGTCTCTCTCCTCCCACCCTCCCTTCTCCCCTCTTTCTTCTCCGTCCGCTCTCTCTCCCTCTCTTCTCCCTCCTGTCTCCCTCCGTTCTCTCCCTTATCTCCTCTCTCTCCCCTCTCTCTTGCTTCTACGTCCACTCTCACTCCCCCCTCTCCTCCCTCCCCTCTCTCTCCTTTCTCTACCTCCTCTCTCTCTCTCTCCTCCCCCGCCTCTTTCTTCTCCGTCCGCTCTCTCTCCTCCAGCCTTCACTCTGTCATGGATCACAGAACATGTCCCAAAGTGTTTACAGGCTCCACACGTGCAGCCTGTCCCTTGCATGCTGATGCGACCCAACCTTGTACAGTACATGTGAACATAAGACTCCTCTGTATGTGGGGGGGGAGGGGGGACTGGGGGGGCCCTGAGCTCTCCACGCATGACGCCTTCCTCTGTTGTTACCTTGAACACGTCACCAACCAGAATGAGATGTAGTGTATTCAAATCCACATGTTCTTGAGTAATGGCTAGAAAAGCTATTTGCGAAGACTGAAACGGCGCATAAATCCTTTCGCGGCACACAATTCAAGTGAAGGTAAGGTCAAACAAGACAATGTAGAGGACGCTCGGCCAATCACAAACAACTTTACATCAATATCTTAATAGCAACGGATACTCTTTGTGGGATAAAATGCTGCTATTCTGCTAATGTGAACTTTGAAATGGGTCAAATTACTTTCACCTTGTAGAGTGGTAAAGAAGCTATCATTACGAGTGAATCTGTGATAACCCAGGGGTCTCATTAGCTAAAAGCAGGGCCAGTCTGTACATCTGGATTAATACCTAATATACTTATGGCAGGATGTGTGCGTTTGCTTGAGTGTTTTTTTTTTTTTTTTTTTTCACCTCCAGAGACTTAGCCCCTGTAGCTTTGGCGGATGACCTCTCGTCCTCTGGTCCACCTGACACCCCCCGAGTCGGCGACCTCTCACGACCTCACCTCTGTTTCCATGGACACCAGAGGAATTAGGAAGTGTCCCAGTAGCTTTATGGACCAGTCTAGTGTATGAAATGGTCTGATAGCGACAGTGATTAAAAGGTCTATAAGATAAGGTATGAGAAAGGAAAGGTAACATCTTATGTGTGAAAAATGATGATGATGAATCTGTGTATCACTCGTTCATTCGTTTTTCAAAATAAAACCAAAAATACGAAGAATAAAAAAAAGAAAAAACAGATAACATTTTTTTTTTTTTTTTTTTAGTTTTCGATTTTGTGTTTAAATGAATAATGGACGGTCTGGTTCTGGTCTCAGTCCTGGTCTGGTTCCGGTTTGGTCCTGGTTCAGTCCGTATGTAGCGCAAAAGTCCGGCATTGCAGTTTAAGTCACGGAAACGGGAAACGGTCGTTATCCTTTTTTTCCATTATTCATTTAAACACAAAATCAAAAACTGAAAAAATGAATTGTTATCCGTTTTTTCATCTTGGGTTTGAAGACAAATAATGAAGAAAACTGTTGTTTTTTTCATTTTCTTATTTTTGACTTTATATTGAAAAAATTATGAACAACTGATACACGGATTCCGATGGCCTCCTGTGTTACAACAGGCCTACTTTAGGTTCAGCTGACTTTACCCTTGTGTGTGTTTGATTCTGTATATCTCAAATAGTGTATAACCTGATGTATTGTCTAAAAGCTATGATTATTTGTTAATATCATAGACTATATATATAAATGGACATAGCATTTTCATTTTGGTCTTAAAATCTTCGTATGAACCTGTTCTACGTGATCGTTGTTTTTCTCTTGCTATTTTGTCAGTAAATAAATTCCTATTCCTCAAATGGAACTCCAAATTCACCTGGGCCTTTCTGTATGGAGTTTGCATGTTCTCCCCGTATCTGGGTGGGTTTCCTCCAGGAGCTTCAGTTTCCCCCATCAACCCTAAATATGTACCATAGGTTAAATCCTCCAGCTAAGGTCCTGACTAAACCTAGCAAGAAGATCATAGAGATGGGCCCCCGGGCGCCTCATGTGCTGCCCACTGCTCCGGAGGGATGGGTAAAATGCAGAGCAGAATTTCCCTACAGGGATAATAAAAAGTTCTACAATAATAATAATAATAATAATAATAATAAATAAATAAATAAATAAATAGAAAAAGCTCCAAATTCACCTTTATAACTGCTAGCCTTGTGAGCTTCATTTAACTGGAGCTGAATGCTATGGGTGACGTCACACTTACTTACTCCACTTCTTTATGCAGTCTATGGATTATATAAGGCTCACTAAAGGATGATAATTATTGCTAATCTTGGTTTTGTAATGTCTTTTTTCCATTTCATGTCTATAAACAAACCATAACAGTCTTATTGTCTCAACAAAACAAATGTTAAAAAAGTGACCAAGTATGTTCTTTTTATTTTTTATACCATTAAAGCTACGTTCAGACCACGGGGCTTTATGCTCAGTTTAGATTTTTTTTGTGAAATCCAATTTTTTCGCGAGGTTGTTCACATTTCATTTAAATACATCTTGTATGTGATCTCCAGTGTGAACTTTAAACGCCCCAAAAGTGTCCTGCATGGCATTAGAGGACACGACAACGTCACAAGCAGGGAGTGTGCTCAGGGTTTACGGAAGGCACCTAAACATGGACGTTCACATTGAGCACCTGGCCATTTTAAAGTTGCTGTCGTACTGGACCCGGAACATGTACAGCTTATTTGTTTTAAGGAGGAGATTGAGAAGGAGAAGGACGGGTTTTTTTGGCCATGTCGTTTTGTGGGACAGTGGCAGCAGCGTCCATAGAAAGGAACGTGTGGGTGCGGAGTGCCTGCAAGAGTGGTGGGATTGTGATGTGTTGTCGCTGCTTCACTGACACAGAGTTCATACACAATTTTCATCTGACGAGAAGAACGTTTGTGTACATTTGTGAAGTGAAGGTGGGATGAATGCGACTTGACCGTTTAGACTGAAGTTGCATGCCAAAAAATCGGATATGTATCTGTTTTAGGAGCACATATCCAAGTGGCCTGGGTCACAATTTGAAAAAATCGGTGTGTCATTCAGACTGTCATTAAAAGATCAGATACAGGTCACATAGGGGCCAAAAAATTTGATTTGGGCCACTTCAGGCTGCAGTTTATATGTAGCCTCTGATCCCCTATGGAACATTTGTGGTGGAGGAAACTTCACCTGCATGTCTGTGGAGAGTTTATTGCTTTGCCTTGAATGTTTCACAGTATGGCATTAAATTTATTTATATCTGGAAACAAGCACTAGCTATGAAAATGCATGTTTATTTTTATGTATTTTATATCAATAAAAACACCTGTAATTGAATAAACTCATCATAGACACGTTGAGTCAAAGCAGTTATAACCGAGCTCAAGGCAAAAGTGAAATATTTTGGAGTTATTATTTTTTCACTCTTTCATGAAAAGCCCCCAGTACTTCATAGACCTTTTGACCCCATCTTCTCCCAGTGCAGCAACAAACTCAAAATCAAAAGAAAACTGGAGTGCTTTTTTTTTTTTACAGATACAACAATATGCTTTATGTCATTTGGTGATTAAAATTTCACTTTTAAATCCCTTTATTTCCCTATGAGCATTCTGCAGAACATCTCTATCTCTGTTCTGCGCCATCTTTTTAGTTACGCTTTTTGCCCCATCTCCTCTGACTAATTTAAGACATGTCATAACTAAATCATGGCGTCTTGTTAATCTTTCAAACTAGCTGTGAGTGGTCCAAGCCTCTCGTATATTACACCCTTTATATCATCCCCACGTAATCTAATTTACCCACAAACACTTTGGGGTCAGATTTTAGCAAGAGACGACAAGCAAATTTTATGCTTAAATTGGATAAGTCAGCGTTTGAGCACATAGTACTCCATGAAGGCGCTACTTTGGGCTGGAGTGAAACAAGTTTTATGACATGAACGGATCAATTTGTCTTAAGTCTCGAGGATCTATCTTGTGTCGTCCGTTTGAAAATGCCTGGCAAATGTCAACAAGCGTGCAGTGAAGTACTTTCTCGACAGCGGTGTCTTGGAGTGTGTGTTTTTTTCTCTGTGTAAGAAATATGAATTTGTTGCTAAATGTCAAGAAGTTGGCAGTGTAATGGCCAAGCTGACAGATGATCCATAAAGCTGTAACGTGATTGGTGGAGACGATCTCATTCATTCTGATGCAAGTGTCATGGTGAAGAAGTGCGGCGTTGTGTGGAGTATTACTTATGTTACGAGGAGGTAAATCTGCTTGCACCATCACATAACATGAGGGTGACGCTTTTATGGCCAAAAGACTAGGTTGGGAGCGTAAGTTATTTGGTTAACTTTGTGTTTCTTGAACTTTGAATTCATCAGGTGGGCTGAAGAGGAACTGCATGTAAGTAGTGATGGTGCACCACAAGGATCAGTTGTTGCACCAATTGTTTTTTTGTTTGTTTGTTTGTTTTTTGTATGTTTAGTAATTGTCGTTTAAAAAATAGACCAACAGAAAACATACATTTGACAAGTTTATATTTTAAAATTTTTTTATAGTTTAAATTTTATAGATATACCTTATTATCTGCTGCTGCCCCTACCCTCTGGAACTCCCTGTGTAACACATCAGAGAATCGTCTACATTCACTATGTTAAAAAAAGTGCTGAAAACTCACCTGTTCAAAACTGCCTTTAAATAACCACATCTCATGTTTATCTGTTTCTTTCAATTGTGTTTGTGTCTGTCCTGATTTATGTGACGCGACTTTGAGAGTCATGAAAAGCGCTAAATGAGTTTTATGTATTATTTTTATATCATTGTTATTATAGGGCATGAAATGTGATTTCTAAACATGATTAACTAAGGCTACGACCCAAATCGTTTTTTTTTTTTTGTGCCTGTATATGATCTTTTCATAACAGTCTGAATGACACAGATTTGATTTTTTCAAATGCAACCCAGGCCATTTGGATATGTGGTCCTAAAATTGATACATATCTAATCTTTTGACATGCGACTTCAGTCTGAACATCCAGATTGTTTTCATCGGACCTGGCCAGCTATCGTGTAGTAACACGCACCTGTTGCAAGCCAATACAGCTCAACGCTGACCCGTTTGCTCACTGAAATAGACCACTGAAGATGTGTTTCCTCCCACGAGAGTGATGCAATTAGGCACTCACAAATGTACACAAACGTTCTTCTCATCATACGAAAATTGTAAATAAACTAAGTGAAGCAGCGAAGCACATAGCAGTCCCACCACACTTGGCTGCAACTCCGTACAAACACATTCCTTTACACGGATATTGCTTCCACTGCCCCACAAAATGCCATGGCCAAAAACCTCGTCCTTCTCCTTCTCAATCTTCTCCTTAAAACAAATAAGCTGCACATGTTCTGGCTCTGGTACGACAGCAACTTTAAAATGGTCAGGTGCTCAATGCTAACGTCCATGTTTAGGCGACTTTTGGGGCATTTAAAGTTCACACTGGACATCACATATAAGTCGGACTGGAAATGTAAAGGACCTTGCATAAAATCGTATTTCACAAAAATATCTGAATTGAGCATTAAGCCCTGCAGTCTGAATGCAGCCTAAGCTTTGTACCACATGAACTCATGTTTTGTTTTTGTGGAGTAGTTTTAAACATTATAACAATGATAACAATGATTTTAGTTTTTAAATAGAGGTTAGTTTAATATTAATACTTACAGATAAGATACTTATTACACCTTCAGCCATTAGAAAGTATATTGCATTGTACAGATTTACAATTTGTGCAATATTTCTTGCATTCAGTTAATTCCAGCTTCAGGCTCACTAGAAGCCACAGCCTTGAAGTAGTTTTGTTCTCTGCTGTCCACAGTTTTGAAAAGTGATAGAAGAACTTTTAAAGGACAGTGCTGCTTAGTTAGCATGAATGTAACCCTAAAATATTGTGAACAAATGGCTCCGTTACCATTGGCCTGGAGAAGACTGATGTAATGAATTTCCAAATGAGGTCTACACTTCATTAGACCTCAAATGGCTGACCACAGTGGGGCACGCAGGAACATGGAGGCAATAATTGTCCAAAATTCATCTATCAAAAAGACGGCAACATAAGACTTGTCAGTGCTAAGAGTGTAACATTACTACTACACCTGTCATTGAGCAAAAGTCTGTGATTCTTCAAATTCAAAAACAAAGGGAATGATTTAAGTGCTACTTCTAAATAAACCAATTAAGATAGGCCATTTTCTTCATTCACTTCACACTTCACACAGCTGCTCTGGGGTAGACTGACTGAAGCGAGGCTGACAGTCTGCACCATCATACATACACACACACACAGCAATCGTAGTAGGCAATGTTGTTGAAGTATCTTGCCTAAGGACACAATAACATGTTTGCCACTGGTGCTCCACTGTGACACCTGGCATTCTCAGAGGTCTCCCATCCAAGAACTAACCAGACCTGAACCTGCTTAGCTTCTGAGATCTGCTATGGTCATGTTAAAGTAGCACCCTGCACCCACGGGACCAGAAGCAAAACAGTGCGGCAAGGGACACATTTTGAAACACATTGCGGGTGGGGGTGGGAGTGGGACTGCACAGTGCGGGTGCGGGCTAGTGGGATGATAAACTGCAGTCCCGCAAACTAAATATGAGTGTAAAGTAAAATCTACAACTGATTAATGTATGCCTATCATATAACATTTGTGCTGGATATTTTATTTGGCATTAAACATTTTAAACAGCCTAAATTTGCGGACGTGATCTAATCTAACGCACATTTTAGACAATTCTGCTTCTCCGTGGTTGATAGAGCTTAAGTAAGCAAATGATCCCATCCTGAGGGATTTACGAGCGGGACAAAATATTGCAAATGCAGGTGGAAGCGGAAATAAAAATTACAATTATTTGCGGGCGCAGACGGGAGCGGGACTGAAAATTCTGTCTCGCACAGACCTCTATATTAAAGGTGCCCTCTGCAACTTTTTTGGCGGAGGTTCAGCTTCTACTGCACATCTAGCTTTTATTCATTATGGGTGTTTCTATTGCTCACAAATACATTCATTCCTTCTGTTAATTGGGGCAACTCTCCACAAATCTGAACTGTAACCTGCTCGTCTCCCTCGTGATAGATACCTTTAATCTATACTGTAAATCACTCTAGACAAAGCGATGACATTTCCCTGGAGACAAACAAGTAGCAGACCCTCCACTAGAAATGTTAGGCAGTATACCTTTAAGCTTTACGGAGAAAGTGAAGTAGAAGTGCGTAAAACTGCTGACCAAATTGTCCACATTATGAATTGTTTGTATGCCCCTTTAGCAAACCTGTGGCGCGAGTTTCCACATCATTTTTATAGGCATTTACTACTGCAGCAAGTTACAACACACATGTGGTAGATAGTGCTAATGGCTTTGGATTCCCGAACAAAACAGCTGAGTGGACAGATCAAGATTGTACTTTTTATTTTTCAAAACAGACCACACATTAAGAGGATAGTGTTTAATGAATAGAAAGTGATATTGTTGCGAAGTAAAACAAGTCTCTGAGCAGTCTCCATGTAGCAGTTATCTTGGCTCTTGCAGGACTGTGCGTTGTCCATTAGCCATAAGCTCATATCTCTAAACTCAGATTAGGCTATAAATAAGTGTGTCTGTGAAACCGGACTGTTTGATTACTCTGTCACTGTTTGGATGTGACTTTAAATCCCGCTTCAATCACATACTCTCTCAAACTCAAGATGGGGTTTATGTCTGAAGTCATTAGAACATGGATGTTGTTAAAGGGCCCTTATTTTGTTATATTCTGATCTGTGTTATAAAGTTTTTCCTCATCACAAACAGACCTGTAGTTGTGTTTTGTTTCATTCACACGTTTAACACACAAACCCTGCATATTTAGAGTTCTTCTCTTCTCTCTAATACAGGACATGTTCCACTGTGTTTTTAAACTCTGCACACCTTCACTAGAGTCATTTGGATAAAAGGTAGTTGTTAAATTGAAAACTACCACTACATGACATCACAAGGTGGAAGAGAGCATTTTCAGCTTGGGTGATGAAGACAGACTAGTAATAAGGGGTTACTAAAACATGTGTGAATGAAACAAAACACAACTCCAGGTATGTTTTTGTTGATGTTAACATGATTCTAACATGACTTAAAGATCACAGGAGTAAATTCTGTGTAATATACAGCAGTATTTCCCAAACTTTTTTTCTGGGGACCCATATTTTAAAAGTCACAAACCTCCGCAACCCAAGTAAATAGACATTACTCGTAAATCACAAAATAAAGGTGGATTTGACCATTATTGAACATTAATGAGGATATTTTATTGTTCGCTGAGTGATCGTGTCTCTCTGAACTGAAAATTTGTATTACTCAAGTTTTAAACAATGAAAAACAATCATTGAAGCAGCAATAAAAGGATCCTTAAGTCACCTATATGGACATTAAATGTAGCCCATTTCTATTTCTTTTCCACATTCAATTGAACCAGCAATATTGGAACAAAAAAGTCACTCGCTCTCCCATGTGCCAGAACTGTATATTGCAGACCTACATGCAGATTCTGATAAGGCGACCCCCCAAAAAATCTCTTGCAACCCACCTAAGTGTCGCGACCCAGTTTTTGGGAAACAGTGATATAGAGGGTTTCCACTCTTTTTCACTGACAAAATTTCAAAACTATTCCATGACTTTTTCATAACCTAAAGTGAATTTTCCCTGACTTTACAGCACCTACATGTGTAGAACTGACATACTTTTAGGACTAAATATGAAATGTTAACCCTTTCCACTCACCTTATGGTTTGGGATTATAGTTTTTAACATTCAAAATACTGTCAGTGCATTTATTGTCATCTCTTTTAAACAAAAGGCGCAGACATTCAGAAATAATCATAATAGTCTAATAACGATAACTTAACAGCGTGCTCTAGTTTTGTGAAAGAGAATCTAAAATGGCTTCCATGGCTTTTGCAAAACTTTTATTGATTTTACAAAATTTCATGACTTTTCCAGGCCTGGAAAATGACATTTTTCCAGGATTTCCATTACCTGAATATAGGACCCTTACAGAGAGCATATTCCTATAGCAACATCATTCATGTTCCTTTCAATTGTTCAGTCAAACTATAAAACAAATGTATAGTATAATAATGATGGATTTATTCCACTGTGTAACATGTGTCTTGTATGTCAATGCCAATGGTGTAATGATTTGCTTAATGGCAGTAAGACATTATTATTGACCAGTGTGACTTGTTAAAGAGTCAAACACCACATGGATATACTGTCAATGTACTAACACTACATCAGTCAACTATACAGCCAGTATCGAAGGGAGTAGTTTAAGCTGGTTTACTGAATTCAGTACTTGATTGTCTTATTGTTAACAGTCACAATAAACCAATATAATAGACATGAATCACATTAAAAGGGGAACAATATGACCAGAACACAAGACAGATTAGAACAGGCAAATATGCTGAAAACATGTATTTGTTGAGTGTTAGCAGGCCCGTCGACAGAAATATGGGGGTCCGGGGAAGGAGCCTCACATGGGTCCCCCTCTAATATAAATTCATAAGAAGAGGGCCTGTAAAACCCTTTGGCCTGGAACAACAGAACCCTTTGGCCCCCGTATGCTGTCCTCAGTGTTGGTGTTTGCTAAGCTTTTGCAATATTGTTTCATGATTTATTTACTAAAACTAACAAAAACAGAACTTGATACATTTCTTCCCATAAATCATCGAACCTAAATGACTAAAAACTGTATTTACTAAAACCTACAAAAACAGAACTTGAAACATTTCTTCACATAAGTCATCTAACCTAAATAAAGGTAAAGGGATGAACCGACACTGATATTGAAAAATTTGCTGGATCAGCTTCCAAATAGCGGTTCAGCAGATATTCTGGTGGGGCCTAAAAATGTATCTTTGTTATTATTTATATATTTTTTGTGTTAAACAGACAATAAGGAAGAGAATGGACATAACAACACAATAAGAATTTAGGGGAGAACTGGCTAGCAGGTGGCACACCTTTAACCAGAAAGTTGCATAGTGCATGGAGATATTATTGCTTTGCCAGGAATGTTCCATGATATTATATTTATTGATTACAGGTGTTTCTATAGGTCAAAAATGCAATAATTCTCTCTGAAAAAGGTTGGTGCTCCATAGATCTGACCTGTAGTGTAGAAGTCTATAGTTGTTTCCCTTGAGGTAGATCGAGGTTTCAAGATAGAAGTTTAATTTCTACCGTGAAACATTCTAAACAAAGCAATGAAGACAAGCAGCTGATGGACCCTCCACTAGAAAAGTTGAGCAATGCACCTTTAAAGCTGATCTGCATTCTCACTCCTCTTCTCTTTCATTCACTTTCTCCTCACCCCTCTTCCACTTTCCCAAATAAAGTCATACAGCTTGTCTTTGATTGGGAACGTCCCGAGAGGAAGGGGTCCCATTACAGGTGACCTCCGCTCCTCTTGTTGCACACCTGATCCTATAGTCCTGTGCCTCGACCCGGGACTCATCTGGTGTTAGTCTAGTCTCCAGAATCAGCAAACAGCTACTCAAAGATCAATTCAACTCCCCTGTAATGACTATTGATCCTGCTGGAGCGGAGACAAAGAAGGATTTCAATGTATTTAGATAAAATAACGTCGCTCCCTTGTGCTGGGAGAGTCTTCTGAATTAGCAATGAGGGATTTGTGTGTTTTTGTACGGACAACTCACACAAGACTCACACATGTTGGATTCTTTAGCATGCAACTGGTACACTGGAAAACATCCTTCAAGATAAAGAGGGTTAGCTGTAGGATCGATCATTTATATCACAGTATTTTTATGGCAACTTTATTTTCAGCAAACAAAAATTGTGATGCTATTTTAAATAAAACTATATAAAAATTAAGGTGAGATACGTTGAGAGCCTGTAAAGAAGAACCCATTAGTTTTACATGATTTTCTTTAAAGGACCCATATTTTACAAACTAGACTTACACTACTCACAATAAGTTAGGGATATTGAGAGAGAGCCAGTGAATGTCATATATACGGTGTTTGTTTCACTTCAGAAACTTTTGGGATAGGAAGGCAATTGTATTGGGGTGATAGACAAACCTCATTTTGTGTTTTCCATGTAATAGTCTCAGTGTGTACAGTGTGCCTTACATATGGGAGCCAAAACCCTTTTTAATGTGGCATCAGTTTCAACATTCTGTAGGTATAAAATGCTGGTATTGTCAAGTCATTCCAAGTTCACAATTCAAAAGGCCATGAACACACGACGTCACTTAACAGACGAGTAGCGCCACCTAGCCATACCGCTCCTTCAGGGTCAGTGGCAAGCAGTCAGATGTTGCTCGTGAACTTGATGTGTCTCAAAGTGTCATCAGCAGACTTGCATCAAGACACAGAACTACTGGCAGAGTTCATGACGGACCCAGGAGTGGAGCCTCATGAGTGACAGGCCACAACGATGACCAGTAACTAAGGACATATGCACTCAGACATCGTTATACAACTGCCACACAGCTGCAGGCTCATTTTCGAGATGTGAGGGGTACTAGGGTTTCCAGACAAACCATTTGAAACTGACTCCACCGCTTTGGTTTGAATGCCAGATGACCGTTGCAGGTGACTCCACTGACACCAAGACACAGCCGTGAATGTCTGCAGTGGGCACAAGACCATGTGACCTGGACAATGCAGCAGTGGTCCCCCGTCCTGTTCACTGCTGAGTGTCGGGTCACTTAGCACAGAAATGATGATCGTCAGCATTGCTGGAGAAGGCGATGTGAGCGATACGCCGAGGTCAACATGGTCCTCAGGGTTCGCTTTGGTGGAGGAGGTGCAACAGTCTGGGCAGGCATCATCAGTCAGCGCAAAACAGATTTGGTTACTGTAGATGGCTCAGTCACCGCATATTCTTACCTCACAGACTTCATTGAACCCATCATCATCCCCAATTCTGCCAGCACACCCCCAACTTTCTCTTCATGGATAATAATGCTCCACCACATCTTGCCAGACTTCAGGAAGTCGGAGTGCCTCATATGGTACAGCCAGCACTGTCCCCTGACCTGAACCCCATGGAGCACGTCCGGGACCAGCTGAAGCAGAGACTGGATGATCATAGCCCACCCCCACGTGACCTGGTGGAACTGCATGTAGCACTGGTGGAAGAGTGGAACACATTGCCTGAGAACAACATCATGAGGCTAGTGAGGAGCATGAGACATCGCTGTCAAGCTGACATTGCGGCAAAAGGTGGAAACACCCGCTACTGACATTGTTCATTTTTGTTACTTGGGGCTATCCTGTTTATTGTAAAAATTTTGGGGGTAATAAATATTAAACTAATGAAAATAGTGTTTCTTCTCATTCTTTCTTAGTGATATCAAAGGGAACTTTTACTTATTTCATTAAAATTCAGACCAAATAGGAAAAGCACTCATGTAAATAACAATATCCCTAACTTATTGTGAGTAGTGTATTTGAGCTTTAATCCATGTTATAATGTTGTTACCTCATCAAAAACATACCTGGAGTTGTGTTTTGTTTCATTCACACATGTTTAATTAATCCTTTATTATTAGACTGTCTACATCTCCAAAGCTCAAAATGCTCTGTTACACCTTTTACCTTAAATGTAATAGAGACAACCAATTCCAAATGATTCTAATGAGTGGAGTGTGTGAAGCATATGGACTTTAAAAACACAGTGGAGCGCTTCCTATATTATCACATGACATCACAACGTTGAACAAAGTCATTTCTGTTTGAGAGAAGAACTAAAAAATATGCAGGGTTTATGTGTTAAACATGTGTGAATGTAACAAAACACAACTCCAGGTTTGTTTTTGATGAGGTTCTAACATTCTAACATGAATTAAAGCTCACAGGACTCAATTCTGAGTAATATACAGGGTTTTTCATGACCTAAAATGAATTTTCCATAACTTTATGGCACCTACATTTGTAGAATTGATCAGACTTTTAGGGCTAAATATGAAATGTTAACTCTTTCCACTCACCTTATGGTTTGGTGTTATAGTTTTTTTAACATTCAGAATACTGTCAGTGCATTTATTGTCGTCTCTTTTAAACAAAAGGGGCAGACATTCAAAAATAATCATAATAGCCTGATGATAACTTAACAGAAAGCTCTAGTTGCATGAAAGAGATACAAGAAATGTCTTGACTTTTCCAAAACTTTCATTGAATTTACAAAATTCCATGATTTTTCCAAGCCTTGAAAATTACATTTTCAATTTCCATGACTTTTCCAGGATTTCCATGACTGCGGGAACCCTGAATATGGGACCCTGAAGGAGAGCATATTCCAATGGCAACATCATTCATTTTCCTCTCAATTGTTCAGTCAAACTATAAAACAAATGTATAGTATAATAATGAATGGATTTATTCCACTGTGTAACATGTGTCTTGTATGTCAATGCCAATGGTGTAATGATTTGCTTAATGGCAGTAAGACATTATTATTGACCAGTGTGACTTGTTAACGAGACAAACACTACATTGATATACTGGGTTTGTGTATTAAACATGTGTGAATGTAACAAAACACAATTCCAGGTCTGTTTGTGATGAGGAAACAACATTATAACAGATCAGAGAATAGCGTAGTATGGACCCTTTGGTAAATGGTAAATGGTCACTTGGTTATTGGTCATTTTATACAGTGTTTTTCCACCTTTAAGGCACTCAGAGCGCTCTAAAACAAGGCACCACTCACCACCAATGAACTGTCTTGCCTAAGGACACAATAGAATTCATCTGTGGGAGCTGAAATTGAGCCACCAACCTGTGGGTCCATGGATCTGACTGCTCAACCAGTGATGTTTATGTTGAGAGCAAGATTCGATCAGTGGATCAGTGGAAAAACGCCCAACCAACTGAGCTACAGTCGCCCCAAAAACCACTGAGTTTTATTTCAGTTTGTCTTGGAGAAATTCACTCAACATTTCCTTAAAATTAATCTTTTAACTCATTTGTTTAAACAGAAATCAGACTTCAGTCCACTGGGACAAACCGAGCCTTTTGAACTTGAGCTGATGATATTTTGAAACATTAGTGGTTAATTTGCTCTGTAATCAGCGAGTGTTATTAGGAAGTATTGAACACATTTATTTTTGTACTAAGACCATTTTACACCAGCGCAATCTCACCACACATACTTACTGCAGATACAGTTTCATTTGTCTAAACGAAGAAAAAACACTTGCATTGTCAATTGATTGATATAAAAGACACATTCTAACCCATTGTTTGTTGATTTGAGTTGTCTTGACTGATTAAGGTCCCCTAATCTTCTCATCTGGGCTCAGTTAAGCAGACACTAAACCTGAATGTTCATCTCTCCACAGGGAAATTAACCTGGGATTTCCTCTGTGTCCAGTCGCACAGTACACATGCACAGTACATGTCTCCCACTGTGCGTATTGTCCAAGCGTCACTTTACCCACAAATCCCTCTGGGGCTGCACGAGTGACTGACCTAACGCACCTTTTCGCTTACTGCACTCACTGTATTTATTTTATCTTGTCATTGCTTCATACTGTATCTGTTAAAGGGTCCATATTACACTATTCTCTGATCTATGAAATAATGTTATTTCCTCATCACAAACAAACCTGGAGTCGTGTTTTGTTTCATTCACACATGTTTAACACACAAACGCTGCATATTTAGGCTGAGTGGAGAAAGTAGAGTAGCTATTAACTTGAAAACTACCCCTTCTACTGCCCAATTTAACCTGTCAGTATCAGTAAATGTTATAGGTACAGGGCTTTATAATAAAGTCTATTTTTTCACAAACATCTCCAAGGACCTTTTTTCGATAATATAAGACAGTGAAAAGTAAAAGTCCAAATACTGCAGAATTAAGGTGAAATCTACGCGATCTATTCTACTTAAAATCACACACATGCCAGGTAAGGGTCACTCATGTTTAAGCTGATTAGTTTTAAGATAAATCATTGTTTTCGATTTCCTTTAATGACAAAATAAACCCTCTAGAAGTGGACTTGGCGCCAACTGTACAACAACTCACCCTTATGTCACAGATAATACTCCCTACAACTGTACAACAACTCACCCTTCTGTAACGGATAATACTCCCTACAACTGTACAACAACTCACCCTTTTGTAACGGATAATACTCCCTACAACTGTACAACAACTCACCCTTATGTAATGGATAATACTCCCTACAACTGTACAACAACTCACCCTTCTGTAACACATAATACTCCCTACAACTGTACAACAACTCACCCGTATGTAACAGATAATACTCCCTACAACTGTACAACAACTCACCCGTATGTAACAGATAATACTCCCTACAACTGTACAACAACTCACCTTTATGTAACAGATAATACTCCCTACAACTGTACAACAACTCACCCTTATGTAACACATAATACTCCCTACAACTGTACAACAACTCACCTTGATGTGACAGATAATACTCCCTACAACTGTACAAGCAGCTGAAGACACAAGAACACAAGGAAAGACGCAAGGAGGGAAGGATACAAGGAAGGAATTGCAAACAAGGATCCACGAACACAAGGAAGCAAGGAGGCAAGGATGCAAAGAAGGAATAGGAAGCAAAAAGACAAATAGGCAAGGATGCTAGGAAGGACGGATGCAAGGAAGGAAGGTCGGATTGATAATAAAATAGTGAATAAAATGAACATGATATAGTGAATATAAACTACTAGAATAAAGTAATTAACATATTTTTTCTTGCTAAACTTAAACTGCACTCTTAAAAATGCATAAGGCTTGGTAATATGGCAAAATAAACGCTTTTGTCTTGTATTGATTAAATAACATTTTAGTTTATTTGTCCTTTTGTAAAAACAAGTAAATATGTCTTTCAATAACATACACATAATAAACTTTCACAAAAAAGTCTTTAAAACTGTCAAAAATGTACAGTCTCTTCCTTCAGATTTTGACCTCCAAATCACACGGTTTTACTGACAGAAGGATTGGCTGTGGACTTTTTTTTAAAAACACTAGACTGGATCTAAAAAAAACAACAACAAAAGATTAACTGCACATCCCTAAACAATGATAAAAACATAGATTTTTCTTTTTTCTTACAGGAAGATGTGGGTAGCAGTCACACACACACACCATTTTTGAGTACGTACGACAACATTTGTAATCTGAAAACACCCAATTGTTTCATTTCATTTTGGCTTTTGGCTTTTATTTGAGCATTTTCCCAAACTCGTGTGTACAGTGAGGCTAAATCTGCCGACTCACCTGCCTCTGCATCGACTGCCTGGCCCTGACCACAGCTTTACAGGTCATGAATCTTTCAGCGTCTTCAGCTCAGCACAAATCCCGTCTGACGCCCACAAAGAACGCAAACAGCTCCACTAGTGATGGATCTGTGCTTCTCCAGCGTTAGAGCTGTTTATGAAGGAACGGGTCAAAGCAGGTTCATATCACGAGCAAAAGTAAAACTGTGTACTGGGGTTAAAAGTCCTGTTCCTTCAGAGTGATATTACTCCTCCAGCATGGACTCAGCAAAATATAAGCACAACATAAGAAGAAAGGTGCATTAAAAGTAGCTTGAAATGAGAGTTCCACCTTAGACTTAGACTTAGACTTAGACACAAGGGAAATTATTTGGACACAGTAGCTCACACATCATAATAAAATATAAAAACAGAGTGAAAAACATAAATGGTAATAATAAAAACTAAATAAGTAGCCAAAAAGAGCAAGAGACAGGTGTCAAATAAGGCATACTTATATAAATGTAAAAGTACAAGTCAAAATAAAATAGAAAAATAAGTAATAAAATATATTTATATTTTTATATTTATATGTATAATATATTTTTTACAAGAGGTCATAGGAAGACAATTGCATGGAGTACAGTATTATACATTACATAAAGGTAAGTTCCTGCTACATAAGGGTGAGTTGTTGTACAGTTGTAGGGAGTATTATCTGTTACATAAAGGTGAATTGTTGTACAGTTGTAGGGAGTATTATCTGCTACATAAAGGTGAATTGTTGTACAGTTGTAGGGAGTATTATCTGTTACATAAGGATGAGTTCTTGTACAGTTGTAGGGAGTATTATCTGTCACGTAAAGGTGAGTTGTTGTACAGTTGTAGGGAGTATTATTTGTTACATAAAGGTGAGTTATTGTACAGTTGCAGAGAGTATTATCTGTTACATAAAGGTGAGTTGTTGTACAGTTGTAGGGAGTATTATCTGTTACATTAAGGTGAGTTGTTGTACAGTTGTAGGGAGTATTATCTGTTACATAAAGGTGAGTTGTACAGCTGTAGGGATTATTATCTGTGACATAAAGGTGAGTTGTTGTACAGTTGTAGGGAGTATTATCTGGTACATAAAGGTGAGTTGTTGTACAGTTGTAGGGAGTATTATCTGTCACATAAAGGTGAATTGTTGTACAGTTGTAGGGAGTATTATCTGTTACATAAGGGTGAGTTCTTGTACAGTTGTAGGGAGTATTATCTGTCACATAAAGGTGAGTTGTTGTACAGTTGGAGGGAGTATTATTTGTTACATAAGGGTGAGTGATTGTACAGTTGCAGAGAGTATTATATGTTACATAAAGGTGAGTTGTACAGCTGTAGGGATTATTATCTGTGACATAAAGGTGAGTTCTTGTACAGTTGTAGGGAGTATTATATTATTAATGTAATATAAATAATTTCATATTACGATGAAGCTTTAAAATGATCCAATACATGGTGCACTATGTAACTTTTCAGGTGGCTGCTTGTCGCCATGGAGAGGTTATTGCTATGCCTGGAATACTCTACAGAAAGGCAGTACATTTTTTTTTTTTCCTTATTTATCTCCACAATGGCGAGAATGCGGACCCACCAGACCAAAATACAGGTCAAATCTGTGGATAGGCGATGACATGCTGTCTTAGTTATATTGCTCATCTTTGAAATATTATTTATATAAGAAAAAAATGTTTCTCTGGGATAAAGGTAACACTACTCATCTCTGGGCATACAAAGCTGCAGGTGTCGTAGGAGGAGAAGGTGGGAGCTTATCTCGGTGGCCAGGCTTTAGGGGGTCACTGCAATGAACAGAGGGGGCACTGGAGTGAATGAAGCAAAAGAACACACACAAGCATAGGGAATGAGTCAGAGAGGAAGAGCCAGCAGGTGGGACTCATGGACATATGGACTGCACAGTACATGGCAACACAAAGCAAAGGGTGCATTGTGGTCATTTTCAAATATCTTGCACAATTTCAGTCTGAATTAGGACCAAATCTGCACATCACAACTCGAATTTTGCATTTTAAGTAAGGAATCTTCTCTGGGCCAGGGTGGAGGTCCAGTCAATGTCCCCAATACTGCAGCGAAACCCTTGGCAACCTCATAAAAAATAAATAATTTATAAATACACTGGTAGTACTTTAAAGGGCCCATATTACGCTATTTTCTGATCTGTTTTAATATTGTTTTCTCATCAAACACATACCTGGAGTTGTGTTTTGATTCATTCACACATGTTTAACACCTTCACAAGATTCATCTGGATGATTTCAGTCCTGGAATTACTAATATCTACTGAACGAAAGGTAAAATGTAGCTGTTAACTTGAAAACTACCACTACATGACATCACAAGGTGGATGTAGACAGACCAAATGTAAAGTATTACTCAAACATGTGTGAATGAAGCAAAACACAGCTCAGGATATGTAATTATATATATTATAACATGGCATTAGCTTGGTAACTAAACATGTAATAGTGTCTGTTTAGATGTAATTACCATATTTTTCGGACTATAAATTGCACATTTTTTTCAGATTTAGGTGGTCCTGCGACTTAAACTCTGGTGTGACTTATGTATTAAAATTGTCACACTGACAGCCGTGAGAGGCTCTAGGCTTATGTGTCAGTATCTGCTACTACTATTACTCCTGTACCACTCTTACTTCACTCTACTGCACATGTCTGCTGCAGAAAAAGCCGCTGTCCTGCTGCAAGTAGTGAAATATGCAGCCGAAAGCGATAATCGAGCAGCATAAAGAAAGTTTGAAGTGAGCAAGAAACTTGAGCGAGGACTGGTGGAAAGCGAGGATGGAGAACACAGCTTCACGGCAACAGGGTGCACCATGCAAATTTCCTGGAAGTCACTGGATGGATCAACAAAGCATGGACTTCAGTAACAACCGAAACCATCCTGTCGGGATTCAGAAAGTTCGGAATAATTCTAACTGGAACTGATGCTGAGTCTGGCGACAGCTACGCAAAAGAAGGTCACGGACACAAAGGATGAAGAATTCAATGGATTTAGTGATTTGGAGTGAGATGGAGAGTTTGGTAAATTTGTTATGTTGTTTATGCTATAGTTATCTGAATAACTGTTCACAAGTGACGTTAACAGTCTGTTATTCTCTGTTTATTGTTATTACTATAACTTGCCTTTCAAGATGAAATGTTGGTTCCTGGCCTTTGATTTTATAAAACAAATTTCCCCCAAAAGTGCTACTTATACTCTGGAGCGACTTATTATCCAGAAAATACGGTACATGGTTATTAATCATGAAGACAGAGCACATGTGTTTTTCTACTTTCATCACAGTAAATATTAACCAAAACCTAACCATAATCCATTAGGGAGACAATAAAGTTACAGCACTATTTCCATCCCATTACAAGGCTATGACCTTGCAGTGTTGTTGAGAGCTATCAATGAGCGGACTTCCAGGTTTAGAGAAAGTCCCGGGTTTTGACAAGAACAGTTTGAGGACCTCTTCAAACGGCTGCATTCTGTCTGATCCAGCTGAATGAGGTTAGCATATAATAATAGCCTTAGCATATGAGATGATTTTAAAAGCATGCTTTATAAGCATAAGACAAAACGCCCACTAGACATTAAGAGATTTAAACGTTGTGATCAATATCCCATTTCACAAACAAAGCCTCCTATGTGTCCAATTTTCCACTTCTCAAACTCTCATCAAAATAAATAACAGGACGATTAGTGACCACAGACATCGATGAGTCTGTGGTATAAAAAAGGATTGAATTTCATGTGAAAATGTTATTAGAAAAGTCCATATAGTATAGCTCTCTTAATTAATAATTATATGACAAAGAGAAATAATAAGTCTGTATATTTTGTGTGGGGTCAGCGAGGCAGAGTTAAGATGGTGTAGATAACAGATATTTTGCAGAGACATCACTTGCTTCTGACTGTAATTTTATGTGAAAGAGACTTGTCTAACATCACAAATCAGCCCACCTGTTGTAATTCTAAGTAAATCTGTTTTTTTGGTTAGATTATGTTAAAATAAAACTTTAAAATCAAAATCTAACAAAGCCTCAGACAGAGCATGCTTAGTTAGTACCACACCCCCAGGGAATGTTGATGACCATGTAACAATTGGGACTGTGACGTCAACACGATTTCACGGGAAGGAACCAAATCACTAGGTGCCACACTTTTTACATGTTCAGTGTAGACTGGTTTAGTGAAAGTGGTAGATAAGGCTCTGTCGATCCTTCTGCCATGGGACGAACTTGTTCTGTTGTCGGGTGTACGGTCCAAACAAGTAGTACGAACTATGCCTACTTGTTTAGGTACAGAAAAATGTTGTCATGCTCTCAGGTAGAAAACGTATGTAATAAAATGTGCAAGATGTTGTGGAACTAGAACATAGTTATTACACTTTGAGGTTGTAGGACAGAATGAGCAAATGGTCAGTGAGCTACTCCACATATAATATAAGCAGAGGCGGTGCTAACATTAGGCAAAAGCAGGCGCCAAACAATTGCCCTTGCCATTACCACTAAGGGTCGAGGCCTCAGAGAAATTTCATTTTCTCTCAATATGACATTAAATGAGAGTAGTTTACTTTTAAACAAAAAAACACCATCAAACTAGAATCTGATTGTCAAATCTATTTTAACTGTCAAAGCATTCCCCCTTTTCACATTAAAATGGACCAGCTAGCTTGATCCTGATTTGAACATAACCATAGCATAATCACATATAATGGATGTAAACAAAAACGTAATTGTACTAGTAAAAAAAAATAAATAAATAAAACTACAACTGAACTAAAAAGACAAGTTTCCAATCCACCCTAATTCATATAGAGAAAAACAGACAATAAAAAGACAATTTAAAAAATACAAAACAAAACCAGACAACAAAACAGTGCATTATAATGAGGGCCCCACACTCAAGTTCGCCTAGGGCCCCAAAATTGTTAACTCCGCCACTGAATATATGTACATAGTACATATGTATAAGCACTCACTTTGCAGACTAAATATGCCACAATATCTGAGAATGTCAGCAGAGGTAATGCGCCCGGGTCTCGAGTCCATTGTTTTGCAGGCATCTCATAATGATCCATATCACCGATCAAACAGTTTTTTTTTCCAGACAGTGTCTCCTCGTGTCCAACAGGAGTTTGTACAGGCCATTTTGTTCTTTTCCACTAGTTTTAAGCATTCCAAACAAAACAAATCTATACTAAACTGCAGCTACTATCTCACTCGCTCCTCACTCAGTTCTTCATGCTTACTGTCATGGCAATATGCAGACAAAGGGTGCTGGGTTTGAAAACTTCTGAATGGGGAAAACTCCTCTAAAAGTCCTTCAAAACAGGAGTGAATAATGCTAATCCCACGTACTCCTGACAAACCAAACTCAAGAGCTGGTGAAAGGTCCGTCATCCTGACAGGTTGTCCCAGCGACATTGAAGGAGACAGAGAACAGGTTTCCCTATGGGGACAGCACAGTACACTTTCCTTAACCTTAACTTTAACCTTAATAACAGAGTTGACACCGAGACTTACAACAGTGGCCTGTGGAAGAGAATTAAAGATAGTTTACGAGAATTATACATACCACAAATGTAAAATGTGAAAGCATAGTGTGAGGATAAGTAACTATGCTTAGCTATTTTGTATAATCACTTCTGTACTTCATTGTTGTACTGAGGTCATTTGAAGATAAGGGCTTTGATCACAGCTGTGACACTCATAGGCCCCATCCGCACTAGTATGTATTTGAGTCGTTTTTGTTGTGGATGCAGTGTTGATCCACACTAATCTGATGGAAAACGGCTCCAGAGATGGTATGATCTGGTGCAGCCAGCTCCCACGAATTCATCTGAGTACGGATCTGATCCGGCACTGTGTGGACTCCTGAAAACACTGATACGCTGACGTAGGTCTATGCGCCGTGAAGTAATTTACCGCCAAAATGCTAAGAGGCTAGAATATATGTCCATTCATATATATGGTATATACGTATGACCTGCAGATATATAATCTCTGAAAAGTTTAACATGAACCATTTCCAACACGATAGAAGCACAGAACAGACCCTCCATTAGCAGAACATCCCTCTGTCACAGAAAGAACACACATATTCCTCTGAGTCGTGTCCTTTAGTCTAACAGAAGCTGAACCGCATCAGTGCACAAGGAGTGAACTGTTTTTTGAGCGCTTAGTTTATGCAAATTAGCCATACGGTTTTAAGTTTTGTTTCTGTAAAACGTAAACAAATATGTTCAAAGCTCTGTGGATAGGGAAAGCTTGCGGATACAGAAACGAGTCTGGACGCAGATCGTTTCCACTATGGTGATACGGTGATTTGTTTCAGTGTAAATGTATAGCCATAGATAAATGTCAAGACAAATGCAGGATATTCCATCCAGATCTATCTAACAGCAAACTAATTAAACAGGACAAGAACTAATGATAGGGATGATGTCATGACTTGTTAGCCAAATAACACCCTGGATGGAGTTTGATTGGACTCTGCAATGTGCCAAGATGCCTGGCTGGCCTGTGCACGAAGAGGAGCGAAGTCTAAACCATGGTAACCTCACACTATAGTTTGCGTATAAAAGTCATTGTATAGGCATAAAACATTGAGTCTCTGCATGGGAATGTCAGCACAGACTCCTTGTACAAGTATGGCTTTCGAATATTGGAATAAATAAATTATCTGGACTTTATTTCTGTTTCAAGTGTATTTTTTTTTTTTTTTATCTAAGCAGTAACTAACGAACACGAAAGATAAATGTTGTTTTCCTCAACAATAGCCCCAATAAGCTTGCTTCTGAATACTCTTTTTAAACTTAGACTTAACTAATAAACTAATAAATTAAACTTTACTGAGGAACTGAGGGAAATTATTTGGACACAGTAACTCATGCATCACAATTTATTATAATAAAAATATAAATGATGATAATAAATTTGAAATAAGTAGCAAAAATAGCAAGAGATAGGTGTCAAATAAGACATAAGTATATAAATGTATATGTTAAAGATATGATAGGACATATGGTTTGTGTGGCTTGTTGTACAGTCTTATGGAGTATGGTCAAATATTATAACATAGATCAGAAAATAGTGTGATTCAGCCCCTTTAAAGGAGTAGTCACTTTATTGCTTTCTCATATTTGTTTCATATTATCCAGTCACCACCATCAAAGCTTTTCTGCTCAGCCACAGTCGCCCATTTGGAACAACTGCTTTGTTTTCAATTGCAATGATAACGAACAATACCCAGACTGTATAGCTGCAGATTTGGGAGGTGTAGCCCCTATCCCCTGTTGTTCCAATTACCACAAAAAGCCATTGCACGCTTTTGTCTCTCTCATGTCACGCAGATGACAGACTTGACAAAGATGGCTGCCCCGTGTTTCCCATCTACTGAGGCACAATGCTGGAAGAAGAGATGTTTTTCGCTGGATCTGCAACAGTTTTCTGGCTGTAATTGGCGACTGCTGGTGAACTGAATTGACACAGACCTGATGCTCACTGTCTATGAACTGCAGATGAGAATGTTTGGACCAAAAAAGTGGATTTTAGCTGCACAATTGTCTTTTTATGGGAAATCGAAACCAGAGTTGTACACTTGCAGAGACTACCCTTTATCTGCTTAAACTAGGGATTAAAATGAAATGAATTGCTGTGAGGTCTTTTATATCTTTAAGCTTAATGCTATATTCTCGACTTGTTTTCAGGCTATTCTTTCACAAAACAACTGCAGTATAAGTTTCTCGTAAGTATGTTAAAGTCAATAAATATAAAAATTATATAATAGCACATAAGGTCAATGCAGAAGTACTGTTTTAAGACCAAGGTAGGAAGAATGTATTCCAATATTTATTTTAGGCAATAACCAGCCACATGCTTGCTTTGTCTAGAGTGTTCCACAGCGTAAACTAAACCTATCTTTCACAAAGGAGACAAGCAGGTTACAGCACTGCACATTACAGTTCAGATCTGTGGAGAGTCGCCCCTATTCCCTGTAATGCCCTGTAATGCACTTTGTTCCGGCATTACCCACCATGCACTTTCTCACTTAGAGTTAGTCCAAAATTCTGCTGTGCGCTTTTTAACTGGAACCAAAAAAACGTGAGCACATTATCCTGATTTTAGCGTCATTGCACTGGCTTCCAGATTAGATTTTAAGATTTTATTGTTTGTTTTTAAAGCTTTGAATGGACTGGCCCCAGAGTATATCTTAGCCTGATTCATTAGCCGGTTTCACTTCGTAGAAACCGTCTGACCTTTAATTTATTCGCTTGATGGTAGGCGGGTACTTTTTTTCCTTTAACCAATCACTGCTATTTGGTTGTGACGAATGTAATGAACTGCTAATGGGGCTAACTGGTAGATTAAGCTTTTCCCAAATCCCGTAGGAAGAAGGGCAATAATGTTTTTACCCATGATAAAATTCACCAAACATTATCTTTGTTCCAGGTTTAAATCCTTGATCTGGGGAAACATTACTTACACAGAATGTATGGCTCTTTGCTGATTGGCTGGTGCCCGAACTCGTACTTCTGGGGTTCTTGCAAACCGTCTAGTATATTCTGATTCCTGACCTAGTTGCTGGAGAGAAATGAAATTGAGAAGAGGCACTAGGTGGCACCAGCCTGGCTAACTACATCTCGGACCTCCTCCAAATTTACACCCCCGAGCGTGCTTTGCGGTCCGAGGGTCAGTTCCAGCTCGTGGTGCCTAAATCGAGACTTAAAACCAGGGGGGACAGGCCTTCTCTGTGGCCAGCCCCAAACTCTGGAACGCTCTGCTCTGCCATGTCCGAACAACCCCCACAGTGGAGAGTTTTAAGTCTCATCTTAACACCCACTTTTATTTTCTGGCTTTTCACACCGTGGGAGTTGTGTGATTTGATTGATTACTTTTTATTGTAATTTTAGTTTTATTTTAGTTTTATTTTTTGTTATGTTTTATTTTGCTGTTACTGGTTTTATTGTTTTAGGACTGGTATGACCAAATTTGAGCAATTTACCTTTTTGTTGTCTTCATTTTATGATCTCTGTGCAGCACTTTGGACACTGCTTTGTTTGTAAAATGTGCTATAGAAATAAAGTGGATTTGGACATTTACAGAATGAATTACTGTATTTTTGATCAATAGAAACACCCATAATGAATAAATGCGAGATGGACTTGTTTAATGATACCATGGAACATTCCAGGCAAAGCAGTAACATCTCCATGGAGACAAGTAGGTAGCAGACTCTCCACCATAAAAGCTGCACAGTGCATCTTTAAAATGATGTATAACTATGCTGAAAAGGATGCATCTCACTCAGTTGCCAATAAAATGATTTTAATAATAAGCTCAAAACAAACTTTTTACATGCATTTAACTTTCTTGTCTTCTCTTATTTCCACCACTTTACTTTTTTTTCTTTTTACTGCGTTTCATCTACTCTCCTGTCCTCCTCCCCTCGCCCTTTTTACGCACCTGTCACCTTTGACTACACCTCGCCATAAACATCGAGTTACTCCCCTCCCACTTGATCTCTTAGTATCACCTCAAATTCTCATCATCTCACCTCTACAACGCCACAGATGTGTTAAAAAAGACAGCTTTCCTCTTCCCACCTCTGCATCATGGGGGAGTGTGCCGTAAACAAACAGAGGCAAAACGCTGACTCTGCCTTTTGCAATCGACTCCCGCGATGCTCGGCTCCTCATCTGTTCATTAAGGTCAACCTGATTTTTGGCTGCGGATGGGGGTGCAGGGAGAAGGTAAGAGGATTTGGGGCTAATTAGTGGAGGTGTGAGGCAGAGATGAGGGGTGGGAAGTGTTGCGGGGGAGCGCTGAGAGTGGGCAGTGAATGTGCGCTGTTAGCTCCCTTGTGTTTAATATCACTCCACACTAACTCCTGTCCATTTATCCTCCGCTACACCCTGCTTTAATAACACTGTCTCCTTCAGATACTTCCACAGCAACAGTTACTCTGAGTTTGAGTCCATACAACTGCACAGCGTCCTGGGTGCACTTATAGTTGTGCATCTATTAAGAGCACGATGATTCATGGCTACTGGTGATTTTAGTGAAATGTTGCGTTGTGGGGTTTATGCAAACTTGGGCTGTAAAATGTTGGTAAAGATACAACTGTGTTTTGCAGATTGTTTGGTTGCAGCACTAAAGCTCTGTGCTGGCCTGGAGTTGTGAGATCTATTCACAGTTGAGGTTGAGAAATAGAAGAGTATATTCGGGTCCAGAGGGTCTGGTCTACACAAATTCACAGGTACTGTATACTTTGACAAATAAGACAGTATATTAGACTTAGACTTTAACTATATTACAATAAGAAAGAGTAAAAATATAAATGGTAATAATAAATAAAAAAAATAAGTAGCAAAAATAGCAAGAGACTGGTGTCAGTGTAAGGCACGATTATATAAATGTGTATGAAATTAGGGATGTAACAATATCCAAATCTCTTGGTACAATATTATCACGATATGCATCTCACGTTACGATATTTATTGCGATATTTTGGAGATGCTAATATAATTGTAGATAGGAAACCTTTTTTGCTTTAAAAATACATTGACAAGATTTTGGTGTGAATTATTTCCATAATAATCCCAAGAATTCAAGTAAAAAATAAAATATAAAATATATTTCTTCATGTTGTTTGCACTGAAATGAATCATGGGATATGTAGTTTCTGGTGTTCATAAGCTGTTGTTACTATAAAACTATTCATTTAAGCAAAGGAACTTGTAATTCGATATATTGTGACAGCCCATGATATTATTGTGAGACTATTGATGATGCGATATCACAATATTTTGGTTATTGTTACATCCCTAATAGAAATATAGTTATACCAATATATCTCAGCTATATGCAAGAGGTCATAAGGAAAAAACAGTTCAAAGAAGAAAATGTGATTGACATGACAGGGTTATCTATGACATCAGGGTGAGTTGTTGTGCAGCATAATAATAATGCATTAGTCTCATGTATCATGTATTATGTATCAATCTGCACCATCGGCACTTTCCACCACCACCAACTCTCACGAACACACCACCTTCATAATAGGCAGTGTGGGTGAAGTGTCCTGCTTAAGGACACAATGACATTTGGAGTATAGTATGAATGAATGTATGAATGTAGTCCTGTGTCTCTGTTGCAGAATGAACTCCTCTGTCCATCTTATTAAGGATTTGCGTGTGACGACTTAATGTTTTGGCGGTCATACTGGAGGTCAAGGTTGGGGTTGATGTGAAAGTTGTTATTCAGTTACTACAATATAATCATGGCTACTTTAAAGAGCACAAACAACATAAAACTGTCCGAAATTGCCAACACATTAAATCAGCCGTCATTAGAAACATTTAATTCTGAAGTCATCCTCCTGGGTTGTGGAATAGATCCCTAATTCTGACGCTTGCTCTGTGACCAACCTCCAATATCCAGATATTTGTAACTACTTTATTCATTCTACATCATCCTACACCAACCAAGAACTGAAAAGTTACAAGGGGTTATAGGCTTATAAATATTTTGTAGCCAGATGCGTGAGATCTTTGTTGATCACCGAGCCCTCACATCTCTTCCTGATATCAGCCAGGGTAAGTAGAATGGGGGTAAAAATCAGAACCGTAGATACCCCGACGGTGAAAACTGAGGGGGAGATCCATGCCGGCAAAAATGAGGACTGGGATGGGCAGAATTCCCTACCGGTGAAAGTAAAAAACGCACAGCGCATCCTTCTTATTTTATTGCACACAAATCCTACACATTGATCCAGATAAATGGTTTGACCTCCAATATGGCAGCATAAACAATAGGTCACGTGCTTTTGTGACATAGATGCAAAACCTTAATAGTTTGGTGCTGCAGATGAGCAGGAGTATTGGGTTTGCCTAATGTCTCTCTCCTCTTTTCATCCCTGTGTCACACACCTTATGGTCCAATCTATTACAAAAATATATTTTTCTTTCTTTCTTTAGAGAACACAGGTACACTAGGTGCACATTCACTCTAAGGTTTGCTGATCTGAACATTGTGTCTTTGGGCATGGCACCTCCTTGTGTTCTGTTGATAGCTAAAGGAGGTCATTAGGTCATCCCTAATGTTAATTTATACTGTAAAAAAGTCAAATTCTAAAAAGACAATTTACACTTCTTATTTGATTTGAATCACTACACCTCAAATTAAAGATTATTTTCTCAAACATAAAAACTAAATGTACCCCATTTATCCAAAGAAGATCCAAAGAGAAGTCACATCGTTTTACTTTTTTTTTTTTACAATTCAGAGACAAAATTGGTGAATTTATGTTTAAAACTGCATTGAGAAAACATTTACATTTTGAGATGTGCAGCAGCCCCCATGCTCCTTCCTCTGCTGGTTTCCTGTGTGCATCGGGGGAGCGTCCAGATGGAGGCAGGTGTGTCCCGGCCCTGTGTGAGGCAGAGGAGAGGAAGAGGCGAGCACAGGAGCATGACTAATCCTGGAGCTGCTGGCACCACCTAAAACCATTTCCTCTGGATGTGCTGACCTGCCAGTGTACTTAGCTCCTGCCCAGGCCATTTTTCATTCAAATTGACCAGGTGCGGAGAGATGGCAGCAGCATGAAAAGGCATTTTGTGTCCTCGCCGCACTGTGTTCCTCCAACAAACTGTCTGAACCTGCACAGAGGGAGAGAAGAAAGCAGTGCGCATCATTTCCCTGTGTAAGTCCAGTCCAAAACACCTTTTTGCTGCATGTTCATAAACTGTCAGCCTTGTCCAGTGCTGTAGGGTGATCAAAATGGAGCCTGTTTTGTTTTGCCTCTTTTTACACTTGACTTGGCCGTGGTTTCTTGATGTTTTGAGGTTTGATCTGACTCCAAATGCCAGGAGTGACACATCAGAAAGTTGCTGCAGTGGAAATCACTGGCAATGAGGCAATCGTTTGGACAGCGAGGAGGACGAGATCAGTGGGTTGTTTGGTTCAAAAGCAGATGTTAAATGCAGCCACTTCAGTGTGCTGTGTCTCATCCATCTGACTAATAGAGGTTATGGCATTATATTGAATTTCTATTGAAGTTACAAAGCATTCCTAACACCGTTCCATTTCTTTCCATCAGGCATTGAACTAGAAAATGTGGACTTTATAGAGACAGTTAAGGCTAATACTGATTTCCACTGAATTCAACCAATCTATCTCCTTGGAGACCAGCAAGTGATGCCACCAGGCCAAGTTACATGTCATATATGTTGTTGCAAGATAGATATGTTTAATGGTAAATGGTCATATTTTTATAGAGCATTTTTCTACCTTCAAGAGACACAAAGCACTTTATGTCAAGGGACCCCTGGGCCAAGGTGAGTTAAGTGTCTTGCCCAAGGACAAAACAGCAGGATTAATCTGTGGGAGCTGGAATTACACCACCTACCTGTGGATCAGTGGAGCGGACCACTTAACCAAAAATGTTTATGTCAAGAGCATGATTTGAACTGCCAACCTTCAGATCAACTGAGCTGTTGTCCAAGGGTGTAGGTTTGCATAGGGACAGTGGGGACATGTCACAACCAAGATTTGGGGAAGACAAAATAGTCCCCATTAAATGAATAGGTTTTAGTTCACATTTTGTTTATTAGACATTCTGAGATGTATTGTGATATGACGACAGGGTTACCCCTGCCGCTATTTCATTGGCTGCAATAGAATGATGTCATTAGTTTTGCCAGGAGCCTAAACTGAGGAAGCATCAGGACAGTGCCAACAGCCGAAGATGGCGGCTTGAGCAGGTGTGAAACTTTTGAAAAACTTTTCAAAACAAACTTGCTTGGCTTCACCTTCAATTAAACTTGCCTTATAATGAGTCTCCGTGGAAAAAGAGCGACTGTTGCCACAATGCACCTCCCAAACAAAGCCCTACTCGTGCGCTGTTAGCAGCCAGACTCTATTGACAATATTCCATGGAAAAATGTGGATATGGATGTATGGACCTCACAAATATCTCCTCACCAACAAGCAAAGGGAAATCTGCTACATACTACAAACTACATCGCTGTTATCCGGTAAAGCAGGGGTGTCAAACTCATTTTGGTCCGGGGGCCGTATCCAACCTATTTTGATCCCAAAGGGGCCGGATCAGAAAACTCATGGCATATAAACCCCAAAAATAACAATAAGTTCAAATATTTGTGCAGAGAAATGCAAATCTATTACAGAAATCATTTTTAATTGATGAACTCTTTCTTTTACAAAAGTTATAATATTATGAACAACGTGAAACCTTAAGAAAAATGCAATTTCAACACTATGTTTTAACATGAACTTGTATGCAAATAGGGATAAGTAAATTTTTCACTCTGCGTCTACTTTTCTCATTTTTGAAATTTTTCTGATGAAGGTGTCACGGTCAACAGTCAAAATGATTGTCCTTTAAGAGCATTTGGAAAGAGACAAGTCTTCATTTGTGCTGCTCTGGTGGGAGGGGCCACGTACAGAGACACCGGAGACCAAATTACCAATATTTAAATAGAAAATATAATTAAAATATTTTAGTAGAAAATCAGTCGAGGGCCAGATTAAAGGTCTTGGAGGGCCGGATGTGGCCCCCGGGCCTTATGTTTGACACCTGTGCGGTAAAGGATCATCTTACAAGGGGAATGGACACAAACTGTACAATTTGCAAACTGAAAAATGAAACCACCTCATACGAAAAGTAAACGGTTGTTGTCACCATACCAAGCGATACTGTGGAAAAATCCAAACAAAGCAAAAACATCCCCTACTCCCCTACAAGTATTGAACCCTCTACCAGGAAAAGTTGCATGCTGCCCCTATAAGTATGATGATTATTAACATTAATGTGCATTTTGTACAAGCGCTGTGTAAATTCTAGTGTACTGATATTACATCAGGTGCTATTGTGGGATAAACTCCCAGCTGCAGTTTTGTGGACTGCAGTTCTTAAGTTTATTGTACACTATTACCTCTGACACATACTCCTCCGTAATGTAGTGTGTGTTTTCTACCAGAACAAAAGGTCCATATGGTGAGGGGCTGTGGTCAGTGAGATGAAACAGCCCCAGCTCTGCCTTAAACTCTGGCCTCGTGTGTCACCATGATAAATATCTGATGCAAATGGGTTCAGCTTTGCCTTAAAAATCAATTCATTGCAGTAATTAGTTTACTTAAATGCTACATTAACACACTAACTGAATAATGGATTACACTGCCTTAAACAGTGCAAGACACAAACTTTTTTTTCTAGCTATGTAAAAAATCCTGTTTTTGTTTATATTGTAAACATACTTTAAACATTTTGTAAAATCTGCATGACTCTGTTTACATCTGATGTTAGTGTCACATCTAAAACCTCACAGTGGGCCAGTTTCAAGAGAATATTGTAAGTATATTGTAAGTCATCATAAAAAGAAACAGAGACACGTTCACTCCCTTGTGTGTCCACTAGAGGCAATCTAGAGTCATTTATTCACACTTGTAGAAAACATCCAGACATGGGGGGGACATGCAAACTTCTCACAGAAATGAGAATGAGAATGCCAACCACCCCATTTTTGGTCCTGTCTAATCAGATAAGCCTATAAAAATGAATTAAATTTAAATATAATACAACAAAATGACAGAAAATATACTTTTATTTGTTGTTTTTATTGCTTGTATTTATTTCTGTGTGTTACTTTTATTGTTTTAAAGGACTCTTGTGAGCTTTAAACCATGTTGTTAGTTCCTCAAAAACAAAACTGGAGTTGTGTTTTGTTTCATTCTCTCATGTTTGAGCGATTCTTTATTATTATCTCTTAGGGATGTAACAATATTCAAATAACTCGGTAAAATACTACTTTTTTCTCATCATAATCCAAATAAGTAAGATTTAAAGGTGTTTATAATAGTTATTTCATCATGTAGATTGGACTGAAAAAGAGAAAAGGATCATGGTCTATGTAGTTCTCAGTGTTTTTTAGCTGTTGCTGCACCAAAACAACAAATTTAAGCAAAGAGGCTTGAGATTCGAAATACTGTGACGGCCCACGATATTTTTGTGAGACTTTTGACGATACGATATCACTATATTTCGATTACTGTTACATCCTTACTATCTATAGCTCCAGAGCTCACAATACTGTGTTCCACCTTATGATGTCATGAAACCATGTGTGGACTTGCAAGTCGTGACTTGGACTCGAGTCAGACATGAGTCACTATTTTTAGGACTTGATAAAATGGACTAAGACTTGGGAATCGACTTGGACTTAAAGGTCGGTGACTTGGGACTTAACTTGGACTTAAGGCCTATGACTTGAGAAGACTTGAGAAGCACTTTTAAATCTGAATTCTTTCTGTTCTGACTGCAGTGACTCACACTAAGATCTTGTCAAAACATTTAAAAATGAAAATTTGCATTTCTACAACTCAAAATAAATACTCATATATAAATATACCCTCACTTTTTAAGAACAATTTAGTTTAAAATTCATATAAATTGCAAAAATCTAAGCTATATTTGGCACTTTGTTTTAAAGACTTGAAATGACTTCAAGCTCAAAGTAAAGGACTTGGAATTGCTTGTATTTGACTTGAGACTTGACTTGGACTTGAGGTCAAAGACTTGAGACTTACTTGAGACTTGCAAAACAGCGACTTGGTCCCACCTCTGCAGTAGAGACTGACAATTCCAGGGCAGAAAATAATGTTTAATAACACAATGGAGCACCTCCTGTATTGCAGCATGACATCACAAGGTGGAGTGTTTTCAGTTTGAGAGAAGAATTCAGCTTAAATAGTAGTGTTTGTGTGACAAAAGTCCAGGTATGTTTTTGATGAGAATACAACATTATAACATAAATCAGAAAACAGCCTTTTAACTTTTATTTATTGTTGTTCCTTTAGCAGTGCAGGACACACTAACACTTAAAGCAGATTTTTGCATTTGATACACACTCAAAAACTACACTTATTAGTAACTGAAAAGCCATGATAGAGAGTCAAATTAGCTAGTCTCAAAGTTGTACTCCATTGCAACTCCCGTTTGGCACGAATCGGCCCGGGTAAGTCTGTTCAATTGTACTTTTGTCGCTCGGTGTGAACTGGGGCCTGTTGATGCCGCTAAACTCATCTAGTTGTGAAGTGTAGCAGAATCAATTACACGGCTAGGTGCTCCCAATTAGACGACGCTGATCAATGTCACCCAAGATCACTGCATAATCTGACTCATACAACGACACACACACGCACGCACACACACAAACACACCCACACATACACACACACACACACCCGCGCACACAAATACACACACACATGCACACGCACACAAGACACTACAGCGGCATAGATGATTTGATAATTAAATCAATCTGAACAAGTAGAGCTGCACTAATGAAGCAATGATCTCTGTAGAAATTCATCTGAGATCGCGGAGAGAGAGAGATGGAGAGAGAGGAAGAGAGAAAGAGGAAGAGAGAGAGGAAGAGAGAGTGAGTGCGAGAGAGAGAGGAGACAGCGAACATGTGGCTGTTGTTTTGATTCTAATCAGCATTTAGATGTGATGCCACTTTCCCCAGACTTTTGCACTGTTAGAGGAGACTCAGTGCAGAGGTGGAACAGGTGACACATACAAATGAGGAGGAGGTGGTGTGAGCTCAAGTCGACTCGATAACTAAAAGATGACTCTGTTTCATTTTGTTTAATTAGCAGGGTTCAGTAGCACTTTACAGCACAGTAATAGAATGCAAATATTATGGTAACTAAAAAGTCTAATTATGGTAATTACATTTAATTGCTAATGGAAACAGGACATCTGTAATTCTGCTATATTACAGAGGAATATAAATCGTCTAAACGGAACTCCGATCCTGTAAATTACGAGGAAACATGCTCATATTATTCAGCCTGAAAGACCTAACTTAGCTCCTGTCCACCTCACAGCTTTTCCAGAAATTACCTGCTCCTCAGTCTTCATCCCTCACTCCAAATGCTCCTCCTCACCACTCGCCACACCTCCTTGTGTCCAATCAGAGACATTTCTAGCTAATTTAAAGCGACAGTCTGGAATTTTGAACACAGGACTTTATTTCCTAATGAGCCAGAGTGTTGGAGACGTGTGGAGACACTTTTTTAAATATTCCATCCAGTCCTTGTATTTGCAGAGGTCACTGGTGTTAGGCTAGTGCATGTCAACGGCCATAGTTATCCTGCCAATAAAAACAGTCTTACCCACTCCACAAAACACCCAAAGCAAATCTATTATTACTCTAGACTGTCGATTTAAATGTCTGTGTTGATAGAATAATGTTTGAAATAACACTAACCTTGCATCGCATGAATTGTTGTATGTTGAGGGCCTAATTTCTCATATATCAGTCCGCCGCTGCCAAACTTTCTATAAGGAAGTACAACTCACTGCTGCTGCTCAGACAGAAATCTTTCAAATGCAAGGCTGGTTTTACTTCTAAAATTATTCTATCTACACAAACATTTACATCGACAGTCTGGCGTTATAATTGTTTTTCTTCGGGTGTTTTGTGGAGTGGGTAAGACTGTTTTTAGTGGCAGGATAACTATGGCCATTGACATGCACTAGCCTAGCACCAGCGACCTCTGCAAATACAGGGACTGGATCGAATATTTTAAAAAGTGTCTCCACATGTCTCCAACACTCTGGCTCACTAGGAAATGAGGTCCTATGTCCAAAATTCCGGACTGTCCCTTGAAACCCCCATTGTAGATGTACGGCCTCTTCAGTTTGTGTTTAGTTTCATTCACACACATGTTTAACAACACAAATTTTGCATTTTAAGATGAAGTTCATCTCTCAGACAGAAAACACTTTACACTTAATACATTTCCACTTTGTGACGTCATGTGCTAATACAGGAAGTGCTCCACTGTGTTTTAAAACTTCATATATCGTCACTATAATCATTTGGATGATTTCAGCTCTGGAATTACCAATCTCCACCAAGAGGTCAAATGTAGATGTTAACTTGAAAACTACCACTACATGACATCACAATGTGGAAAAGAGCATTTTGAGTTTTGGAGATGTGGACAGACTAATAATAAATTGTTACTCAAACATGTGTGAATGAAACCAAACACAACTCCACGTATACTTTTGTGTAGGTAACAACATTTTAACATGGTTTAAAGCTCACCTAATGCTCCACCTAGTGAAATTTATAGAGCCAATTTCCCTACATGGACAATAAAGTCAGTTTAACCTTGTATATTTTAGCTTCTTCATAAAAAACAGGCAAAAACTCTGGAGACAAGAGTCGACATTAAAATTTATTCAGGTCCAGTGAACACAGTGAAGAGATTTCCAAGGCCCTTAAAGGGATGGTAACCCAGGTGACTGCACAATTTAAGCCGACAACACGGGCGCTCCAACATTAACCTTTAAGAACAGATTTAATATCTTAAGACAGGCCAATAAATCCAAAGAGCAGCTTTTCATATTGTATTAAACAGTTTTGTTGCAGTTAAAAAAGGGAACATTTTAGACTCTCATTTAGACACTCATTCTGACTTTATCTAACCAGGATAATCAGATAAGCAGTGCAGTGCAGGTCCAGTTACATAACTGCTGTTAATGTGATGGTAAATGCATCATAAGGCTTGTCCACGCACAAGTCTATATCATTATAATATAATATAGATTGATTTCTTGCTTCCATGGTCAATGTGAAAACGATCACAAAAATGTGTTCCAACTCAACATGTCAATAGATTTACTGTAAATTTCAGACTATAACCCGCTACTTTTTTCTCACACTTTGAACCCTGCGGCTAATAAAACGATACGGAAAATATATGGACGGATTCTTTGTTTGGCACATTGTCCATTTATATATACAGTCTATGATTTGGCAACACAGCCGATGCGTGCAGCCTGAGTGCAGAAAACGCCGCTGTCTGTGCGGTTAACACATGGATCTAGGGTTAACATGAAGTTGCTACACTAGCTAGTGATATTGTCAGTGTTATCAAATAGTTTATCGTCATGTGATAAAATAAGTTATGGTGCTAAATTAACATTAGTGAGGGGGATACGTTTTACCCGTATGTGTAAATGATGAAAAGAAACGTCTCAAACTTCAGTAGCCGGACATCCGCTCATACCCAATTGACACAACTAGCCCTGCCCCCAGGAGCACCTGAAATCTGCTGAAATCCTACATGAAGACAAGACAGAACAGCAGCTCTTTCTGCAGGAGACATACGCAGTAGAGCGCGGGGAGAGACGGGGTAATGCGCCAAAGAGGATGCTAGTTTTGAACAGTTATTTTGTGCTTTATACACATGCTCTCCTCATGAAAAACACACAAAGAAATGCAGATGATGCAGCTTTTAAGTTAAAGACAATTGATGTGGCTGTGTTAGAAGGAAACAGAGCTGCTGCACGTGAGCTCGGCATCAGTGAGTCGATGGTGAGATTTTGGCGACAGCAGCGTTACGAAAAGAGGACAAATGCGTTCAGAGGAAATAAAAGCAGATGGTCGGAACTTGAAAATGTTCTTGAAGATGTGAACACATGTGACTTATATTCAGGTGTGGCCCATATATGTACAACTTAAAAATTTATTTAAAATTATTTGATGAGGTTTATTTTCAGGTGCGCTCAATTGTTGTAGATATCACAGTTCACAACAACATTTAAAAAACTTTGTATATCCAAAACACCTTTCTGATGTAGGGTCCATTACCTGCTTGTCTCCAAGGGGCTGTTACAGTTTAGCTGAGATTGTTCCACTGTATGGCATTAAACTTATCTTTCCTGCATTTATTCGACTAGAAGTGTGTTTATTGCTTTAGGAACATTACAACATTAAGTTTTTTTAAGTTTATAAGTTATGCATCTTATTTTTGTATGTGGTATTGTGTGTTTATGTTAATTGATATGACTAGACATAATGTTTCTATTTTGGGCAATAAGAAAATTATAATTCGCACCATTTATAATTCATCAGCCCTTGTTCATAGATGGAATCAGGCTCAGGGCACTCTCCTCTTGCGCCAACACCTCTGTGAACTAATTTAATCTGACATCGGCCATCTTGGTGTGGTACAGTGACCATTCGGGCTCATTTACTCTGATGATGAAAATATCCGCCCCACCTTATAACGATCGGGGTATCCCAGATGGGGTCAGGCTCGATTAAAGAGGGGTGTGGAGCCGAGGCAACACAACCTAATGACTGTACTGCTGATATGAATGCATAAAACGTATGTGTGTGGAGCAGATAAGATGTCCTGTGTCGTAATGGGCACTTGGCCTGAGTCAAATGAGGCATCAGAGAGACTGGAGGAGACAATAGTGACCTGGATCCTGACAGCAGCTTGTACCACATTAAAAATACAAGCCATTTTACAAGCATGTTTAGCAGAGAGCAGCTAATGGATGGTGAAATGTAGACAGCTATGGCATCAGCTGTTATCTGCAACAACACTGCACCACAGAGTCATATTCCTGCAAAACATGTATATTTTGAAAAACTGGTAGAAAAATGTGGTTTCTGTTTATGAGGGGATTTCTTATCATTTATCTCCATTAAGCAAACAAGTTTCAGATGTTTTAGATTTAGATGTCATTTTATATGGGGGGTCCTCGACTTGCATTTACTGTATTCAATTAAAAGTGTTTCTGTTTTGTTCAACAGTCAAATATGTCTCCATGCTTAACAAAATTACTTTTTTAAATATTGAGGGGTTGAACTGTTCTTATAATTGTATGTATAGTGAGTGTTTTGGCAAGTTACATTTGCTTTTGCTTGTTGCTGTACTTTTCCCTGTTTCACTGTTTGACATCAACCTGCTGAGGGACTGAAGATGGAAATTAACCACATTATAGACTATATTAGACTATAATCTTTACGTATTTCAATTTTAATGTTTAATGTGCTGTCCCTTTACAGACAAATAAATAACATCTGCAAATACCTATACATCTGCAAATCCATTCTGACTGTGAATGAAGTCAGAATCACAGAACTGACCTGTAACCAAACTTTGAATTTTTTGCTCCATGGAGATACATTTAAAGTGACAGTCCAGAATTTTGGACACTGTTGCCTCACTTCCTAGTGAGCCAGAGTGTTGGAGACGTGTGGAGACACTTTTTTAAAAATTCCATCCAGTCCTTGTATTTGCAGAGGTCGCTGGTGCTAGACTAGTGCATGTGAATGGCCATAGTTAGCCTGCCATGAAAAACAGTCTTACCCACTCCACAAAACACCCGAAGCAAATCTATTATTACACCAGACTCTCGATGTAAATGTCTGTGTTGATAATAATAATTTTACACATAAAACCAACCTTGCATTTGAAGGATTAATGTCTGAGCAGCAGCAGTGAGGTGTACATCCTGATAGAAAGCTTGACAGTGGCGGACTGATATATGAGAAAATAGTCCCTCAACATGCGATGATTCATGCGATGCAAGGTTATTTTTATTTCAAACATTATTCTATCAACACAGACATTTACATTGAGAGTCTGGTGTAATAATAATAAACACTAGCCTAGCACCAGCGACTTCAGCAAATACAAAGACTGGATGGAATATTTGAAAAAGTGTCTCCACACGTCTCCAACACTCTGGCTCACTAGGAAATGAGGTTCTATGTCCAAAATTCCAGACTGTTCCTTTAATTTTATACAGTGGATCATTCTAGGCAAAGCAATAACATCTCTATGGAGGAAGGAGTGCATTTTAATAGTCTTATATGCATCAAGTTACAGAATTTACATTATCCATACAGACAATGGACTTGATATTTTCCTGTGTGTGCCTTCTCCAAACTGTGACTCAGATGTGTGCAGAGACAGTTTGATTAAGTCACTGCGCCGCTGGCTATGCCCCATCTCCACGGGACACTCACAGGGGCTGTGCTAATTGCTAATTACCATTGTGTGGGCTTTTGCTTTTCTTTAACACACCGCTTTAGCCTCTCCCAAAAAGAAAAATCAGATTAATCACATGATCTGTCACTGCGGCAATATGATGATTAACGACATCATTCATCTCCATGGCGATTTGGTGGAAATACAGCCATTAATTTTAGTGATCACTCAACAGACAGCTCCGGGCCCAAGTAATGAGAGATCTGTGAGGAGAAAGAGGAAAGGATTTGTAAAGTGGTGATTCAGTTAAAGGGTGAGAAATGAAGATTGAGCAGGTGCTAAGTGACGTGGAGGAGACTTTTGAGTGACGGACTATAATTGGGAGTGAGAGTGTTTCAGACTGGGAACGTCAAACCTGTCCCCAGACATGATGGCACACAAATGTCACTGTAACATATACTGACATTTATACCTTATCCCCAGGTGCTCCCAAGTCTACTCATACTGGGCTGAGGCCATTTTAATACTCTAAAGTTTTCCAAGTTCCCCTTAGAATTATTTTTGCAACGTTTAGTTAAAGGAAAAAATTACAACAGTGTGAATTTGGGCATGCTGTCACAGTACTAAAAATTTTAAATCAATTCCAATTTTAATATCACAAGAATGATTAAAGGTCCTATAAATAAATTGACTCTTTTGAGCTTTAAGCCTTGTTAGAATGGTATTACTCTATCAAAAAAAAATACTCAGAGTCACACATGTTTGAGTAATCCTGCATTATTAGTTAGCCTTTGTCTCCAAAGCTCAAAACACTCTGTTCCACCTTGTGATGTCACGGTGTGGTAGTTTTCAAGTTCAGTAGAGATTGTAAATTCCAGGTCTGAAACAATCCAAATGATTCTAGTGAAGGTGTATGGAGTTTAAAAACACAGTAGATCATATAAAACAATCAAATGTAAATTTCACCACAAAATATGACCACTCAATTTATATTCTAATGTAGAGCCCTCACGGGACCTGAAGCAAAACAGTGCGGCGTGGGACACATTTTGAAAGCTCATTGCGGGCGCAGGTAGGTGAGATGATCAACTGCAGTCCCACAAACTAAATATAAGTGTAAAGTAAAATATACAAATGATTAATGTATGCCTATCATACATCATTTGTGCTAGATATTTTATTTGCCAATAATAAAAACATTTAAAGCAGCCTAAAATTGTGGACGTGGTCTAATTTTGTTCACATTTTAGACAATTCCTTTCTGCTTCTCCATGTTTGATAGAGCTTAAGAAAGCAAACGTCCCCATCATGCGGGCGGGAGCGGGACAAAGTATCGCAGATGCAGGCGGGAGAGGGACTGAAAATTACAGTTCTTTGCGGGTGCAGGCCTGAGCGAGACTGCACAATGCGGGTGCAGGTGGGAGTAGGACTGAAAATTCTGTCCCGTGCAGACCCCTATTATAATGCAGTACTTGTATTAATGTAGTACCCTCATTGTACTTGACTACTACTTATACTCTGATTAAGCCCATGGGCCTTTTTAGTTTTCATGAAATGCTCAAATTGGTTCTATTTATGCAATTTTTTTCAGTACATTCGATATTTGTTGACAGGAGTATCTAGTCCTGATACTGTTTTAATATTGATTCGTATCTGGGCATTTTGACATATCTTTTGTAAGAATTGAGGGACAAGACATCCAGCGCAGTGTTATGTATGAATAAAAATACACATTTCTTCCCTATTGTAAAGCATACCAGAATTAGACTTGCCGTAATTGTGACTCTATTCGGTCCCGTGATTAGACGTTGTGTACTCAAACCTTGATTATATTTGAAATTCAAGTCAGATTTCTGGAGCTAAAATTGTTTCATTTCATTGTTTCAGCACCGCGATGGCTGCACATGTTCACCACACTGCTCACTGATGCTAGTTATTCAAGCTAATTTAGTATGTTGACGGTGTCCTATTTTCATATACTTTTGGGATAATTCTTGGTTGGATTTGGCAGCTTGATCTCAGTAAATTTTGGCTATGTTTCTTTCAATAGAGAGTTTTCCCTGCCTAAATGTTTACTTCCCCTCTTTGTTTTTGTGGGTCTGCTCTCTCCAGACCTCCTCTCAGCCAAAAGGTATTGTTTGGCAATAGCTGTGCGGCTCTCCCAGTCGTATGGTGAAACTCTGGTACTCCGTATTGATTGATTTGAAAACAGATTATTGTGGCTGGTGCTGACAGGTGGCAGTGGAGAGTCAGGAGAGTTTGAGACTTGTTGTATTTCTTATGTTTGTGCAGCAATCTGGTGTAACTCCACCTCAAACGTGCTCAACTCTGGCAGCTCCCTTGTCTCCTGTATTTGTTTACATGTGTCACCACTGACTCTGCTCTTGTCAGACTGTCCTCTCTCCTTTTCTTTCTCTCTCTGCATCTCTCTCTTTTTTCTCTCATTCTTATTCATATTTTCTTTCTGTTCCTTTCTTTCTTTCTCTCCCTTTCTCTGTGTCCCGCTTTCTCATCTCTTGCTCTCCCTCTGTCTCTCGCTCTCTGTCACTCTCTTTCTCCTCTCTGTTTGTCAAATCTGTCTCTCTCTCTCTTTTTTTCTATTTCTCCTCTGTCTCTCTTTTTTCTCTCATTCTCATTCACATTCTTTCTCTGTTCCTCTTTCTTTCTCTTTCACCGTTTCGCTGTCTCTCTCATTCTCATCTCTCTCCCTGTCTCTCACTCAGTCTCTCTCTGTCTCTCTCTCTATCTTTCTCTTTCTCCTCTCTGTCTGTTCATTTGTCTCTCTTTCTATTTCTCTATCTCTCTATTTCTCTTTCTTTCTCCTCTCTGTCTCACTCTGTATCTCTCCTTTTCTCTCATTCTCTTTCACATCTCTCTTTGTTCCTCTTTGTCTCTCACTTTATCTCTCTCTCTATATATCTCTCTTTCTCCTCTCTTTCTGTCCGTCTCTTTCTTTTTTCTCTTTTCCTATTTTCTTCTCCTCTCTGTCTCTTTCTCTTTTTCTCTCATTCTGTCTTCTCTTTCTTTTCCTGTTTCTTGCTCTCTCTATTTCTTGTGTCTCTCTCTCCCTCTGTCTCACTCTCTTTTTCTCTTTCTTTCTCCTCTGTCTCTCTCTGTCTGTCTCTCTCTTTCTCCACTCTGTCTCTCTCTCTGTCTCTCTCTATCTCCTTCTTTTTTCTCTTTCTTTCTCCATTTCTCTCTGCCCCCTGCATCACCCTCTCTTTTTCTTCTCATCTCTCTGCCCTCCCTCTTCAGTCTCTCATCCCCCCTCTCTCTTCATCCCTCTCTTTTTCTTCCTAATCTCAATGTCCTCTCTCTTCTTTCTCTCATTGTTTCTCTATTCCTCCTACCCTTTCTCTCTCATCTGTCTTTCTTCTCTCTTGTCACCTCTATCTCCTTCTGTTTTCCATCCTCATCTCTCTGTCTCTCTCTTTCTTTCTCCTCTCTCTATACCACTCACATTTCTATCCCTCTTTACTTTCTCACTGTGCCAATCCTCTCTTCCCATCATCTCTCTTTCCTTTACCACTCTCTCTTCCACTTTCTCTTCTGTCTCTTTCCTCTGTCTTTCTTCCTCATTTCTCTTTCTCTATGCCTCTCTCTCTTGCTCTTTCATGTTCTCTTTCCATTCTTTTTTCCTCTCCCTCTTTCTCTCTGTCTATCTCTCTTTTCATTTCAGCATGTCCAGTATGTAGCTCCTCTTCAGATGATGCAACTCTGGTCTTGTCTGGTCTGGTGGCTGCTGTAAGAAAAATGTTTGAAGAGAGCAAAGTGGGTAAAATACTGGGGCAGACTTGTATTTCCAAAACAGAATGCACAATAATAAAAAGTCTGAAGTTTTATGCTTAAACGTGTATAAGTTTTCTGGGACATAGTGCGCCTCCTGCTTGTTTCCATGGAGATGCTGTTGATTTGCAGGGAAGATTATACAGACATTTACAGTGCACTGTGTAACTTTTCTGGTGGAAGGTTCGCGCATTCCTTGTCTCCATGGAGATGTTATTGCTTTGCCTGGAATGTGCCACAATATGGTTTTAGACTTCACTATTTCCATAAAAACAAGCATGTGCACACCATCAAGCGAAGTTACAAGTCAGATCTATGGATGTTTTTCAAGATATTTTTGAGCAATTAAAAACTTTAATAAAATGAATGCAAGATACAGATACATTTAATTGCATACTGTGGAATATTTCAGACAAAGCAATAATGACAGCACAGAGACAAGCAGGTGGTGGACCATCCCCATGAAAATTACACTGTGCACCTTGAACATTAATCACCAGGCCAAGTGGTGGAGATGCAATGATCCCACTCACAATAATGATGCATGATTTTTAGGCCATTTATTTAGCAATTAAAGGGACAGTCTGGAATTTTGGACATAGGACCTCATTTCCTAGTGAGACAGAGTGTTGGAGATGTGTGGAGACACTTTTTAAAATATTCCATCCAGTCTTTGTATTTGCAGAGGTCGCTGGTACTAGGCTATTGCATGTCAGTGGCCATAGATAGCCTGCCACTAAAAACAGTCTTACTCACTCCACAAAACATCCGAAGAAAATCTATTATTATGCCAGACTGTCAATGTAAATGTCTGTGTTGATAGAATAATGTTTGAAATAAAACTAACCTTGCATCACATGAATTGTCGCATGTTGAGGGACTATTTTCTCATATATCAGTCCGCCACTGCCAAGTTTTCTATCAGGAAGTACAACTCACTGCTGCTCAAGCATAAATCCTTCAAATGCAAGGCTGGTTTTACTTCTAAAATTATTCTATCAACACAGACGTTCACATCGACACTGGGAGCATCGCGGTGGGAAATTATAGTACCACTGACCACCTTGTTACACTTGTATTGGGGTAGAACCGTAGACTGTATATATAAGTGGACATAGCTAAAGCTGGACGTACACTGTGCAATTTTTGGCCCTTTCTGAGACAATTTCTCACTCATGCCAGTGTTTTAGAGATTAAACTGAGTTTGGCTTAATTGTGTGTCGTGCTTCGTGTAGTAAACATCGGGTAACGAGAACCGATTAATACCTCACGACCAGCTCCCGATCGGCAATCATAGGTTGCAAGAATGTCAAACCTGTTTGAAATCCAGTTGCCTCTCGTGAGGGTTTCACACTGTTGAAGTAGTTTGTATAGTGTGAGAACATGAATCGTGAGCTGTGAACTTTTAAACCCTGCGATATGGTCGTACACTTTTGAGCTGGGGCTGAGTGAAATGATCGAAAATATCCCACAATGTATGTCCGGCACAACCTGCTAGCTGCCATGTTCCAATGCGAAGTGTTCATGGGGGCACTTTCTTCTCTATCAACTCCAATTGACTTTATGTTAAAAAAAATTGCCAGCCCTCTCTCTCTTGCTGCAGTGAGCCTTTTCATTTTGGTCTTCAAATGTTCATATTAACACAGTCTACATGATCCTGGTGTTTGTATAATTCCTATTTCACCCCTGTAACTGCTGATGAGCCTCATTTGACTGAATTTGAATGCTATGGGTGACATCACACTCCCTTTGTCCACTTCTTTATACAGTCTGTGAGTATATTCGTAGCTAAGTAGGACAAATTTAGCTGCAATATGAATTCATTTTTGGCAAAACTTAATTAATTTATTCTATAATTTCTCAACAAACAATACTATTTCCAGGCCCATGTAATTAAAATACAATAGTAGCTGAAGCAATAGTAGTAAACGGGTCTCGTATGTGTTGGGATGATGCAACAGTGGTTTTTATGGTCCACTGACTGTTGTAGGGCTTTAGTCTTTGTGATCTAATTAAAGAGTGGACTCCCAAACTGCCATGAGCTCTTTCTGTTACACCAGTTAATCACAATCCTCATTTGCCAAACAATCAGGGCCTTTGAACACGGGGAAAAAGATGTTTTATTTGCATGTGCACTTAATAACATTTTATAATTTCCTCTCGCGCACTTTCATTTCCTTTCTTGTATTTTCTTCTCCTCTTCATTATGGCCTCTATTGTTCCTATGTTCAGCCAGTTTCTTATTGTACACTGGAGTCTGCGTCACCACTGGCTTCATGCACTGAGGCACAGCAGACGTCGTCAAGCCAAAGATGTAAAAGTAATAGGATTTTTTTTATTAAAATGTTTGGTTGAATAGATAAAAAATGCAATATATTAATTATTATATTTTAAAAATAGACTCACCACACTTTATCCATGATGAAAATGGAATTGTTTTATTTTATAGGGCTTGGACACCAGTCTCTTGCTATTTTTTGCTACTTTTTTTTTTTTTAGAATGTTTTATTATAATTTATATTTTTTCTCTTTGTTATTATAATAAATTGTGATGTATGAGCTACTGTGTCTGAATAATTTCCCTTGTGGATCATTAAAGTTTGTCTAAGGGCTTAATGCTCAATTTGCAATTTTTTGTGAAATCCGATTATTTTGCGAGGTCGTTCACATTTCCAATTAAATGAGATTTGTATGTGATCTCCAGTGTGAACTTTAAATGCCCCAAAAGTGCCCCACATGCATATCGGAGGACACAGCAAAGTCATATGTGCTCAGGGTTTATGGAAGTCGCCTAAACACTGGGCTTGTCTCCCAAAATTCGGTCCAATTCTTCGTAAAATGGACGAAAAAGGTTACGTGTCTACGACCGCTTCATTTGTTTGAGTCTTTAGCCTCCTTGTATGTGTCTACGACCGCTTCATTTGTTTGAGTCTTTAGCCTCCTTGTATTTGGCTCACAGGCTCTTTATTTTTTTGTTGACATCGGAGCCAGGACTGCCTGTAGCCATGCTCGGCCATTTCTTTGGAATCATTTCAAAAACCACCTGGTTCTGATAAGTTTGGCCTGATTTCCCCAAATGTTACTCGCTAAATTTGCTTTCCCTCAACTGACTAGACTCTGAGCTTGGCGTATAGGTGGGATGAATGCGACCTGGCCATTCAGACTAAAGCCGCATGTCAAAAGATCGGATATGTATCAGTTTTAGGAGCACATATCCATGTGGCCCAGGCCACATTTGAAAAAATCAGATCTGTGTCATTCAGACTGTCATTAAAAGATCAGATACAGGTCGCATGGGGTGAAAAAATTTGATTTGGGTCACTTCATGGTGCAGTTTGAATGTAGCTTAAGTCTAAGACATTTTTTTATATTTATGAGTTTTAGCTTCCTGTTTACATTTTAAAATTCTTTTGAATTTTGACCTTTCATAAGATATATTCTAGTTAGCACTTCACATCCATAAGGACCTTGATTCAACTCCCGAGCAGAGTGAGGCCTGTCTGCAGTTTGCATGTTCTGCCTGTGTTTGTGTTGGTAATAAATATAGCAATAGTCTTCATTTTGCTACACTCAGAACCCCGCGTATGTATATTGTGCAGTATCAAATTAACTCTTTCACTTTTTTCACAATCCATTATTTTTGCCCTCTTGGAGTAAATAGCAGTGCTTGCCACGGCAGCCTGTGCAGCCTGGAGCACAGTAAAAGTATTACCAAACCAAAGAGGTGGCTGGCTGCTCTCATCTGGGCATTGCTGAGTGGATAAAAAGCACATAGAGGCACTTATAATAGAAAACACACCATTGCAACTCTATGGAGGTTTGTGTGTATGTGTGTGCGGGGGTGTGTGTGCGTGTGTGTGTGTGAACATTGACCCAGTTTGTGTCATGCAGCAACAGAGCAAGATGTGCATTTTTTAAGAGCAACAGTCTCCAGTGCTCTGTGAGTGAACAGTACATACAGCGAACAGTCAATCTCAAATGGATTTTTAATAGAAATTTACATGACGTTAATTTGTTGCTTGATTATAAGATATAATGTTGGACTTGTAATTTTTAGTATCTTAACTCACATTTGTCTTTCTGGTTTACTTATTGACAAAGGTTAAAGTGGTATGTTAAAGCATTTTTCCATGGTTGACTTATTGATACTTGGTCGGTGTCACTGGGTTAAAGAGCACAGTTGGTTGAAAGCACTCACGTTCCTTCATACATTTTTAATTGAAGATTACTTGTTGGAGCATACATTTAAGTGGACAGTATATATAGTATTTTGCATGAAAAGGGCCAACCAAAATATTATATATAATATATATAATTGATTGATGATATCTAGAAATATTATTTTTAGATCAAATTGATCTACATATATGTACATATTAGAAAATTGCCTATTGTTTACTAGCAAAGGAGAAATTCAATTCTGTCAACTAGACAAAAGCTTTTTGATTCACAATGTTTTGCTCATCAAAACAGGAGAGCTATTTTAATCACAAAAGAAATATTTCAGAGGTTTAACAACTTCATAGCCATAGGTCAGTTAAAACAACAAAAATGAAACCAAAGAACACATAAGGAAGACTGGATGAGCTCCAAAACATCTTTGATCAAAAAAAAAAATAAAATGTCCAATTGACAGAATTGAATCCTACTTGAACAACTGAGGGATTATACAAACCTATGATTTCCTTGTGTATATTAGGATAGGAAGAGGTGTCTTGTTAAAACTCTGTTTAGTGTTTAGTTTAGTTTTAATGCATTTTAACTGACCTTGTGTTGTACAGTTTGAATTAGGGTTTGGGTTTTGCTTTATTTTCCTCACATATGTATTACCTCAGGTGGAATACTACACAGTGGACTATGTGTGACAGGTGCAATGTTTAGAGACACACACTCTGTTTTCTTATATGTGTTATATGTGTGTTTACATGTGTTACCAAGTACCTGACATTGTCCCTGAATGACACAAGTGCAAAGACATATAGCATTTTTGATAAGCCAATGTACTTTACACTGTAATGGCCCTTCTGTCATGTATTATTTACACAGAGAAAAGCCCAGGACAAAATGTGAGGTACACTTCAGTATGAGAACATTTGTGATCAAGATTTTTGTGTTTGCAAACTACTTTGAAGAATAGTAATCTTTGTTATAGAAATAAATAAGTTAGAATTATAGCCTTTAATATTGCCATAATAGCATCATATAAAAATGACTTAAAATTATTGTTGCTTCATTAGTGGGTTGGACTGTGTGATCCCCTATGAAAATATTCTTTAAGGCGAGACACTGCAGGGGAATAGGAAACAAATCTTAAATTTAGAAATATCAATTTGAAACATTTGTTGTAGTTTACTTACATAAATGTAAGGAAATGTATTCAAATTCCTGATGTGTTTCATATAAACATAAAACTTTTCATGTATAAAAAAGGCTCACACACAGAGAGGAGGATTTTTGATATCTTATTTAGTATTTGAGTAAATTTAAACTGACAAAAATATTACCTAGAATTTCTTGGGAGTTTAAACTTTAATAACTCAGGCTTGGAATTAGAATCCCTCTCTACATTTCATAAAAATCCACAGTGTAAAATTGGAAAGTTTTGTATATTGGTGATTGGTGGGGGGGTGATCCTCACGTCCCTACATGAACCAAATACATTTTGAAGTTAGAAAATCCCATTTAACCAAATAGCTGCAATGAATGAATAAATTAAATATTAAAATACATTTCAGTGTAGAGTGGACAATTTTGTTCCACATGAAAGCTTGTATGCTGAGAGACTGACCTAAAGAAAAAGGGATTTGCCTGTAGTGTCTCCCCTTAATAAGAAACCCAAATATATAATTCTCATGTGTAGGGGTACCCCACCCTATTTCTATCTAAATATTATTATAGTATTGACATTTCTATCTAAGGTACTGACATTTTTAGAGTTAGATATTGGCTCTTACTACTAGCTGGAAATGCAACAAACATACAGTATAAACAGCAACAGTTTTCTCTGTCAAAAAACTGTATAAATGTCTGTTTTTATCTTGCTGCCTCATATCAGTACCAGGCTGTGTGTGCGAGTATTCCAAACACGTCACTCTTTGAAGGGTCCACATCATCACATCCACCTCAAATGTATTTAGTCCATTTGTGCTGAAGGAAACAATCAGAACAGGACTCCCCCACCCACCCCTCACCTCAGCTCCACTAATAGTAACTTCATGTATATTCGATGAGAGATAAAAGCAACAATAGGCTGCAGTCTAAAGCCGAGACAGTCCAACAGGCTCCTAATGGTTTTCCCTTAATAACTCTGATGTGGATGATTCACCTTTTAGCACAAACATGAGTAAGATCTGCCCGAGGAGAGAAGGGAGGGGGCAGTGGGTGCTCCGAGTGCTCACATCATCATCATCATTTGGTTGGTAATTTCAAAAGCTTGCATCATTCATTTGCTCTGTCCAAAGAGCTGTCGTAGAGGGATGAAGGCGCTCCAATGTGCTCTTAATGTCCACACACAACTAATGCTTTTTATCAAGAAGAGGAGATAGTTTCACCATTTTTCTTCTCAGATTTGTTGCAGTAATTCCATCCTTTGTGCAGCGATAATTTTGTATTTTACTTTGTCACGTCTTAAAGCTGTAGGTCTTCTTGACATTTATATTTATAGAAGATGTAGAATGGTTATAAAATGATTATTGTAGGCCTGTTATATGTAGTACTTTGGAAATATCATAAAACCGTAGATGCATGTAGTAGTAGTACTAGTAGTAGTAGTACTAGTAGTAGTAGTAGTAGTAGTAGTGGTAGTAGTAGTAGTAGTAGTACTAATAGTAGTAGTAGAGTATTGTTGGGCAAATTATTAATGTAAAAAAAAGAGTAGTGGACCTGTTTTACAGTAAACGAAAAGGACACCTGCACACAGTGAGTTCGATTTGACAAGTCCATGTTGTTGTGGTTTATGTTTTGTTTTGTTTTGTAGTGCTGCAAAATGACCGAATAAACTACTATTACTACAAGTAGCTAATGAACCAGCTAACTGCCTGCTCCAAGACGAATGGACAGAAGTTCAAGTACTGAAAGCTTTTGATCTCTTGAGACTGGTTATTGTAGGCCTATATTTACTGTTTGCAAAAAAATGTAATAAGCAATATTTTGGAAATGTTATTAAAAAAACACCTGTATTGATAGTAATTGTAGCATGACTGTATGTATTAGTAGTAGTAATTGTAGTAGTAGCAATAGTAGTAATGCACTGTTGGACAAATTATTCATGTATAATTGTTACAACCCAATAACAATAATAAAAAGTAGTGGACCAGGACAGATCCCTGTGGTACACCTTGTTTTACAGTAAGTGAAAAGGACACAAGTAGTTCATGAACCAGCTGACTTCCTGCTCCAACACCACTGGACAGAATTTTAAAGTACTGAAAGCTTTTAATATGAAGTAATATTTTGGGAAAAACAACAACAACATCAACAACAACAACAAAAACAAAAACACAGCTGTATTGTTAGCAACAGTAGCATGGATGTATATAGTAGTAGTAGTAATAGCAGTAGTACAGTTAAAAGAAAAATTATGTGAACCCTTTGGGATTAATTGAATTTCTGCATAAATTGGGCATAAAATGTGTTCAGATCTTCATCTAAGTCACAACAATAGACAAACACGTTCTGCTTTAACTGATACTGCACAAAAATTATATGTTTTCTGTTTTTCATTGAATACAACATGTAACAACTCACAGTGCAGGGTGGAAAAAGTATATGGACCCTGGACCCTTGGATTTAATAACTGGTTGACCCTCCTTTTGCAGCAATAACCTCAACTAAACGTTTCCTGTAACTGCAGATCAGACCTGCACAACGGTCAGGAGGAATTTTAGACCACTGTGTTTGTCTATTGTTGCGAATTAGATGAAGATCAGGACATATTTTATGCCTAATTTATGCAGAAATCCTAGTAATCCAAAAGGGTCCACATACATTTCTTGCAACTGTAGTAGTGTGTTGTTGGACAAATTATTCATGTATAATAAAGAGTAGTGGACCCAGGACAGATCCTTGTGGCACACCTTGTTGCAAAGTTAGTGAAAAGGACACCTGCTCACAGTGTATTCGATTTGATAAGTTGTTTATAAACCTGCTGACTGCCTTCTTCGGGACCACTGAACAGAAGTTCAAATACTCAAGTACCAAATCATCAATGTTTTTTTGGAGTCTAGAAATTTTTATATTTACACCCATAGTACCAGAAATACAAAGCTTTATACTTTCCCTGTCCCTGAATGACATGAGAGCAAAGACGTAACAGGTTTCATACTTTACACTAATGGCTCATATCATTTATTATTTATAAAAAAATGAGGACAGAACATCTCAGGACAAAATGTAAGGTATGATGGTTGGTAATTCAGCCCATTGGGGGACAAAGGCATTTCATCTTGAAGAGTCTGACTTGAAATGGTAAAGCAGATTTTATAATGGAGGTGTTATTGAGGTCATTGTAATGTCCTTTAGATGAAATAGATTGTAAAATTGCGTCAAAATAACATGATCAGGGATAGAATATGCGCCCACAACTGCTCAAACTGTATTTTGTATTCAGTTAAACATGAAAAAACTGCAAAGTCATGTCCAAAGTCATATTGACAGAACAAGATGAATGATCAGATTTGAAGCTGCATTATTGTACAAGATTCTAGATATTATAAAAATCCATGTACCAACAGAAACTGGTGAATGAACTTGTGTGCAAATGGTAAAAACATGACTGAAATATGAATTAGCAACTTAAAATTTTCTCAATTTAGTCAATAATAGGTGTATTATTGATTGAAAAAAACAGTAGTAAAATGGTTTCAGGACATTGTAAAGTAGAGATGGTTTGATTTACTTGGTCAAGTGAATTCATTATTTACCACTGTAGATGCAAACACTTAAAGATACACACAACAAGTGGAAAAGAGAGTCTAACTGAGTACAAGTCTGTCTTCTCTTATATATCTGTCTCTTTAAGGTGACTTCATGTGATTTATTTTGTTACTGTTCTCATGGGGATGTGGTATGTTGTATTGTACTTGATGCTCAATGACTTGCGACTTGACTCGGACTTTAGGTCTGTGACTTGAGACGACTTGATGCTTCTCCTAAAAATATATATGTATATGTTTTTTAGAAAATACTTGTCTCTTTTCAAACTGTTAAATGTGGTGCTTAATTTTGCAGGAACAAACTGGAACATGTCTCTTCCACCTCTGTTTGTTACTTTGTATGGAACTGAAGTACCGTGATATGGTATCCTCAAATGTACTACAGTAATATACAGTACAATGCAGTACAATACAGTAAAACTGAAGGAACTAAATAGAACATGATCCTTCCATTTCAGACACATGACCAAATACATTTTAAGCACTTTATATCTGAATTCTTTCTGTTCTGATCGTAATGATTCACACTAAGATCTTGACAAGACATTTAAACAGGAAAAAAAATAAAATTTTTCTATGACTCTTATATAAATATTCATAGATACATTTACTATGACTTTTAAGTACAGTTTAAAATTCATATAAGCTGCAAAAATCCAAACCGGACATGTCAAACACAGGCCCAGGGGCCAAATTTGGCCTGAGATATAATCATATTTGGCTCAATATCAGATCAAATATGCATTAGAGCTGCCCGCCGACTACAGATAGGCTATAGAAACATTATTTATTTAAAATGTTGTTATTATTTTATATTATGCTTGTTCTTGATTCAATTTTAACCAAAACTATTATTAAACATTTATTTTACTTTGGTTTAAAGACTTGAAATGACTTGAAGCTCAAAGCAGTTGACTTGGACTTGACTTAGACTCATGGGCCAGTGACTCAAGACTCTTTGACTTGGGACTTGACTTGGACTTGAGGTCAAAGGCTTGAGACTTACTTGAGATTCGCAAAACAACAACTTGGTCCCACCTCTGCCATCGACAACTGAATATTAGTCAACCACTTTTCTTTTTGGTACAGCAGGCGTTTTTCACCACTCTGTTTTGGTCTCATCTCGGTGACTGTGTCTACTGTAGCAGTTACTCCTCAGCATATTTGTTTATTAAAAAGCTTCCTTACTTAATTTTGATTCTAAATCATCACACCCCCTAACCAAACCAAACTTGCTGAACAACTAGAGCTAGAGATTTTCTGACAAGGCTAAATTTTTATATTAACAAACACGACTTGAGACATGCCAGCCATTCAGTGTTATCTACCGTCTACCATAAAAACTGTATAGTCTGTATCTATTTTAGGATTAAAGCTCCAGCATGGAATGTTTTTGTCAAACGATATTACCGGGGCACTTCCTCATATGCGTTCTCTGGAGGATCTAAAGCAATACTGTCACAGCCACCTAGTCACCTTATTACAACCATAGCTTTATTGATCCACACAAACACATAGACCTACACTACACCTGGATGCTTTTAAGTCGCAAACCCCTATCAAGCAAACGCCCACGTATACTTACAATATATATGTGAAAATGCATAATGTAAAATTGTTGATGTGGACAGATTTCGTTGCGTTGTTGATGAGTCTAGCGCTGGTCATTACGGGCTGCAGAGGTGTGTCCGTAAGCACATTGGTTCCCAGGTGGATCTTTAATATAGAGCTCTGTGGAAGTGTCGTGGTGTCAGCTGTTTTGTGCCAGTTAAAGCCAGAGTTACAGTTTCCTCCGAGTCCGGGGAGCAGTTAGTTAGCTATAGCTTAGGGACGGGGACATGCTGAAAAATCATTACGCAGAAATTGGTTAGAGAAGGACGACGCAGTTATTGTTACTCGGCGTTTGCGAAAGATCTATACTTTTGAAGGTACACCAAGTTATATATATAGAGAGAGAGAATAAATGTATAAAGAAGTGGGCTAAGGGAGTGTGATGTCGCCCATGGGTTACAGTCAAATGAAGTTCATAGAGGCTTGCAGTTATGGGGCGAATTTGGAGGCGAGGTTCATATTAGGAATTGATTTATGGACAAAATTGCTAAATAAAAACACCAGGATTGTGAAGAGTGAGTTAATACAAACATTTTAACACCAGCAGTTACAGAGAGAGGGGCAACATTTTTTCAATACAAAGTAAATTAAAAGGTTAGCTATGTCCATTTATATATGCAGTCTATGTGGCTTTCTCAACTATTTTGGTATTGTTTTGTGTGAGGGTGTGTTTTTAAGCTTAATTGGACACATTTGTTTTGTCTGTTATAGTTCCTCGAGAAAGTGAACAATACAACAAAGAAGAGAAATGACTCCTGGACTATGGTTTGGGTCCAGGGCCAGGTCCATTGCAACACCAGGACAATACTTTTTTCTTTTATTACACTAGGGTATGATGTTCACGCAAAATGAACCAATCAAAACATTATATTGCCATTCGAAACCAGATAAATCCACAACTTAATTCTAACTTTCTATTGGAACAAACCTACATGATATAAGTTTACATCAATTAACTTTTACCTCTCTGAAAAATTTACCATCCATGTTCCTTGTCAGAGGCATATAAAGATACTACTGATGCTTAACAATGCAAAGTGACAATAAAACAATAAAGACTATTTGGTTCTAGTTATTAATGAGAAGAAAAGGCTGAACTTGACATTTGAGAAAGGACCAGTGGTGGATAAAGTACTCAATTTTGTTACTACAGAGGCTAAAGATTACTCAAGCAAAAATAAAAGTATCACATGAAAAATCATCTTAAGTAAAAGTATTAAAATACCTGTTTTAAAATGTACTTAAAGAGTTTTGCAGAACAATTAGTGGATGAAATGTTGTTTGATTTTGATCATGAGTTTTGAGGATTTTCAGTGATTGAATTGATTTGTTAATTTTTCTAGCTGTTTTGTGTTTTTGTGTGTTTGGTTTGCTCAAAGTTGGGACGTTAACTCAACTGAAATCTGCTAAAAAAAAGTCTCTTCAGCCTTTCAGCAGGTCTCAAAGCATAAAGAAAAATCCTTTTTACTTTTCAGTCAGATCTAAAATGTAATGGAGTAGAAAGTACTGATACATGCTCTTAAATGCAGTGACGTGAAAGTAAAAAGTATCCACTGTAAAATGCACTTAAGTGAAGTAGAGATACCTAAAAATTTTACTTTTACTTTTATACTTTATTACCATCCACCACTGGAGAGGACATTGGAGGAGAGCTTCTGTTTTGGCCATTGATTTGTGTGGAGCAGCGAAGACGAGGAAGGAGCTGCAACTGGTCCCCATGGAGACGCTGGGACTGTCCACACCTGTGCAGGAGAGAGCGGGAGAGAGAGCACCTGCTATCTATACTCATATACTAGCACTACTGTATACGCACTCTGCTGAATCTGCACAACTCTGTCACTTACTGCATTGCCTTAGTCCTGAGTCAAATCAGTGGAGACCATCTTTGAAAATGTTTCTTCTTCTTCTTCTTGTATGTAGTTTTAGTGTATCTAAAGTGTATCTAAATCTATCTTAAGTGTAGCCTGATGTATTTTCATATTTTAAGTACAAAAAATCTTCATCCATTGGTAGAATTTACTTCTCAGGTGAAATCTACTCAAATCATGATAAAACATAATCTTAAATTGGTTAGATTTTAGTTTTTGCAGTGTATTACAACTAATACTGAGGTGAAGCACGTAATAAAAAAAAAAGACATGACTTCAATTTATCTTTTATTGATCAAACCATAACTGTGGCTGTATCCATTGAGGTACTGTTATGTTTTAATGTGACTCAGCAGGTTTTATACGTGGCTATAAAGAAAACTTGACATACGTGTTATAATCCTTTGCTGTGATCTGTAATATTATGTGGTTGACCTCTGTTTTTTTGCTTTTCCTACTTTTTTGTGTCCAAGTTTCACACAAAAAAATTGATATTCTTGATTGACATTACAGTAAACACAATATTTATGTTTTGTTTTTTATTTCCATTTCTCCACACCTTTGCATTTTGCATTTGAATTATTATGTTAAAGGTGCACTGAGTCATTTTTTTGGTTGAGGGTCCATCACCTGCTTTTTTCTATGGATTGCTCTGCCTGGAGCATGCCACAGCATGACTTTAAACAGCTCTGCTTTACATTTATTCAATTACAGGTGATTTTATAATTCAAAAATACTTAGAAAAACAAAGATTCTGACTGTGAGTGGGGTTGCTTTCCACAGATCTGACCTGTAACTTGATCTGGTTTGGTCTCCATGAAGATAGACACGTTTAATGCCATACTGTGATACAGACCCTTCACCAGAAAAGTTACACAATGCACCTTTAATACTGTTGTTTAGCCATAAGAATGAAGAAAGTTAAAAGAAGAAAGAAGAAAGTTAAAATGACCTTGAATAAATTTTTGATCACAACAAACCTGGTCAAAAAGTATATACTGTATATATTATATAAACATTGTTTACCTGAGTTCCTGACTAAACCACAATTCCCTCTTATCATAAATATACAAATATATACAGTTATTTTTCTGTTAGCTCTGGTTTAAAGGTATCTTAAGAATAGGGTTTTTATGCATGGCAACAGTAACTCTGTGGGTGGGGCTTACAGGCCAGTGAATTAATCACATTAGAATTGCCCATAGAGCCCACTGTGCATATAAATAACAGCTGTACAGCAGAATAAAAGGGCAGTGTGGATTTAATACTTTATTTCTGCATATGTGCAAAGTTTTACCTTACCACATCATCATTATATGCTAGCAAGATTTCAGCCAATATATATTATTTGTACACATTAGGACTGTGTAATTTATTGAATCTGAATTATGATCATTATACTCAACAACAAAATACAGAACAAAACAGAGGAGAAAAAATATTGTCAAAAAATATAAATTTATAGAGCCCTCTTGTGACAAAAATGAATTTAAATACATTTTTGATTAAACTATAATACAAACTTAAACTTTATCCATCAACTGCTTCTACTTTTGCTGCTACTCTGCAATTTCTATTTGGAGCCGATTTGAACCACAATCATGACTAATTCTGAAATTCTAAAAAATGGGTTTCAGTAAGTTTCTCTCAAATATACTCTCAGTAAAACAGGATTTTCTTCATTATTTTGTAAGAAGCTTCAATTAACGCTCCAAGTGTCCTGTTTACAAGTCAGAGGATCCAACTTGAGCTCTTCAGAAGCGACCAACCAAAACAGTAAATGAACATTTGAAATGCGGTTCTTATCTCGTTTCCAAGAGCGCCGAAGGTGTGAAAAGACACATAATGAAAACAGCACGCAGTTACACGCGGACAAATAAAGGTTAATGAAAAACAAGCCCTGCAAACTCAACATGTGATTTTCTATTGGGTGCCTAGCATCTTACTAGGATTGCACCACACACTTCTACCATTACTTTACCAGAAGCACTGCAGGAAATAAGTGTACAAAAGTCTAATTATGCAGCTAAGGGAACGCACATGTGAAAAACCAATGGGCGATTCTTCAAAGTGAATCAACAGTTGTGGAGAGTTCCCAGTGAAATGAATAGAAAATGTGAATATGTATAAAGCACGCTGCGTTCTGCCTTATCAGCTTTTCTGAAGAGGCAATGCACCAACACAGACCTACTTTTCACACTCCTCCTACCTTCATTTTGTACCATAGCCCCTTTATGTACAAGTACTAGCAAGTCCTTCAACACATAAGAGAAGGATAGAAGTAAACATTTGCCATTTGCTGCAAAAACTAAAGTGCACCATGTAACTTTTCTTGTGTAGTGTCTGCCACCTGCTTGTCTTTATGGGGGGTTTATTGCTTTACATCTTGCCTTTGTTCAGTTATGGGCGTTTTAACTGTTCAAAAAACACACATTTTACTGAGCTCACAGTATAATGGTCGCCTCTCCACAGGTCTGTCTTATAGTGGCACCACCTGAACTTCTCCATAGAGATAGATGAGTTTAAGGCCAAGCAAAACAATAACATCCTCAGAGAAACAAGCAGAAAAGGGACATAGTGTACCTTTAAAATCATTCAGAATCTTAATTTGGATTTGAGTAGTTTTGATTGATTTAGTTTGATATTTCCATTTGAATCTACTACATAATGTTTTGAGATAAAATTTCTCTTTATAGATGTATTTTTTTTTACTGAAAATTGAGTGTGAACGCACCATTAACTTAAACCAGGCCCATTATGCAAAATCAACTTTTCAGAGCTTTTATAGCTGTTTCTCCTCACCATTTACTCACCCCAAATTGTATTTTGGAGTGATTCATGCATGTTTTAGCAAAATTAAATCACATACTTTGAAGACAGCATCACATAGTTATTTGGCTCCAAGGAAAAAAAAAAAGAAATCTGCTACTTGCTACTCGTGATGTGCAGCTATCCACAGGAGGGGCCAACAGCTGCACAGCTCTTTGTTGTGATGTTGTTTATGGTAATGTCAGATATCTGCAGTTTTCTAATACAGAAATCAGTGGACTTTTTTCTTTTATTAAGTAATTTTAGATGGATATTGCCATTTAAAATGTTCAAATTATAACATAAAGATCCACGGGTGTCATAGATTATAACTGTACACACTGCAAAAACTAAAATACATCCTGCTACACTTAAGATAAGAAAAACAACCATTCTGCATTTAAAACAAGGAACAAAATTCAATGTTGCTTGAATTAAGAAAAACACACTTATTCCACTGGTAGAGCATTTTACTTGTCAAGTTGAATCTGCTCAAATAAAGTAAAATGTTCTTCATTTAGGTCATTTTAACTGAGCTAGATATTGCTTTTTGCAGTGTATCAGACATAAGCACAATAGGTTTCACTGAACAAAGCTTAACAAGTCAGAACTAATAAAAACACGATTAATATTGTGAATTCAAGCCTTTAACTCCTATTCTTTATGCAGTGTTGTGAGAGAGTGGAGGTTATGGAGGGTAACTCAGGATCAAATATTAGCATCTAAATTGGGGTTCGGGCTGGTGAACCTGCCGTCAGACGCAGACGGGAATAGCAGGTGTAAGTCAGGCAGTATTAATGTTCAATGTCACAGAGTCTGATGTAACACAAAGGACAATTAAGCACCTGCAGCTTTCAATGATAACAGCTTTAACAGCACTTTTCAGACCCATTTCATCGTAAGTCATTGATTTTGTGGTTTTTGCTTACACATGATGTTCATAGAGGTGTCCGTTTTATGTAAAGGGGAACACAGAGGATCAGAGTGAAAGGCTGAGAGTACAAGTACACATGTTATTTTTAGCATTAGCTGGAATATATTAGGACCCTCTTTGGTAATTTGACTGGCATTAAAAAAAAAAAAAAACTTCACTTGAATCATTTGGATAATTTCACCCCTGGAATTGCCAGTCTCTACTGAACAAAAGGTGAAAGGTAGCTGTGGATTTGAAAACTACTGTACCACTACATGACCTCACAAGGTGGAACAGAGCATTCTGAGCTTTGGTGATGAAGACAGACTAATAATAAAGGATTATTCATGTGTGAATAAAACAAAACATAACTCCAACTATGCTTTTTGATGAGGCAGCAGTATAACATGGCTTAAAGCACACAAGAGTTATGAAGATTTTTTTTTTGCCATAAAAATGTAGTCTATTTATCTACTATTATCCACATTTATGTAAATTGTATTTCATCCTCGATCAGTCTAAAGTGCAAATTTGTGTCCATCCCATGCCTGGATAAATGCAGGAAGAATTAATATGCAAATCATTGTAAATTCTGAAAATGACAATTAACTAAATTGTATAAATAATCTCTTCTAGTAGTAGTTTTAGTAGTAGTTAGAGTAATATTAGTAGTTTTTTTAATTATTTTGCTGAACTACAAAAAACATAGACTACAACCCCCATGGATCATGACTGAAAGGGTTTAGATTGAAGTAAAAAGTACTTATAATGACTGACCCGGTCAAACAATGACAGAAGAAAAGCAGTGTGTGAACATCAAGTTTGTGTTTACAATTTCATTTACGACTTACTCTGTATATAAGTGACAAAATAAAAATAAACAAAATTTAATGGCTAGTTCATTCATTCCAGAGCTCTACAACATTGTTTCCCAAAGACTGGGTCGCAAGAAATATTTTTTTGGGTCACCTTGTCATGATCTACTGGCAGGTTGAAATATTAAGACATGTTTTGAATCATTTCTAATCTTTTTGTAATGGTTTTATTGACTATTTTATTTCAGTATTGTTGGTTCAATTGAATGTTGAAAAGAAAAAGAAATGGGCTACATTTAATGTCCAAATAGGCGACATGGATCCTTTTATTGCTGCTTCAATTACTGTTCTTCATTGTTTAAAACTTGAGTAATACTAATTGTTCAGAGAGACACGATCACTCAGTCAACAATAAAATATCCTTATTAATGTTCAATAATGCTCAAATCCACCCTTATTTTGTGATTTACGAATAATGTCTATTGACTTGAGTCCCGAAGGTTTGTGACTTTTAAAATATGGGTCCTCAGTAAAAAAAGAAAAAAATTTATAGCTTTGAAAACATAATGCTTTATACTCAAGGCTTTTCCAGTGTTGGACTTTTTTAAATCATCACTCAGATTGCTCCATATCCTAACCCCTCTAACAGAAATACAGTAACTTTTTTAAATTGTTCTGTTCTTTTAAGGTTATACTGAATCTCTCTGCTCAAATAACTTCTGTATATACACAGAGAGAGCATATGATTATAGGCCTTGTACATCACTAGGGCTGAACAAGATGAAAAAAAAAAAAAAACTTAAGTATTGTGCTGTAAGTATTGGTATACAAAAGAGGATTTGCTGGTGCATAGTAATTCGCTTGATTCATAAACCTTCTTTGGGAGTACTGTAGACAAATTTGATTAATATTGGGCTATTTTTCTATAATAAAAAGAGAGGTCTGCCTGTAAGCATTAGTCTGCTGTTGTTTTTAGAGTCACTTTTCGCATGTAGTTGCACATAACTGACCATTACTCAACCACGGCCTGCTTTAAAAACATTTTCTTCTAAGTTATGTATCAGCCGGATGTGATGACGGTCCGGTGGATTGATAGACATGACGGATCGCGCAATAAAGCATTTACCGTTTGAATAAATTGTAAATGACACTTTTGATTTATTTTTTTGGACTTGCATTTATCAAGTCATATTTCAGAGCCAATTTGAATCCCTTGATGCCTATTGTCAAAGATATTATCACCAGACAGTAGAAGCCCACAGTTTGTATTGGCAGCATACATCTTCATTAGTGTCCATAGCTGAGCGCTGCTTTGTGCCCGCCAGTTTCTTTGTTTCTCCCTCACAAATGTTGAAATGCATTGGCGATCATCTGTCATATTTAGGCAAAATGACTGAGCGCTACAGTGAAGGTTGTTTAGTCAAATTTCTAGTTAATCACTGATACGCTTGCTTTAACCCCGCACAGTCCCACGAGGCTGAGACAAAAGATGGATGACTCAATTTAAGCTTTATTGCCATGACTGCGTTTCTACTACTATGAGAAAAGTGGCACCAGTAAACAATGTTATTCAAATCTTACACTACATCAACGATATATATGTAGGTTTTATTGAGTGTTAGATTGCCACACAAATGTTTAAATCTCTGTGCACTAACCTCGGCTATTGACTGCATAAATAAATGAGCAACGTGAATGTACAGTGTATTCTTTCTTATTACTGCGTTTTGTTTTTTTGTCTTAAAAGGTGCATTGTGTAACTTTTCAGGTGCAAGATGTTATTGCTTTGTCTGAAATGTGTCACAGTATGATATTAAACCTCACAGAGAACAAACCAGACCACATTACAGGTCAGATCTGTGGAGAGGCAACCCCGCTCACAGTCAGAATGTCTGTTTTTCTAGGTATTTTTGAGCTATAAAACCACCTGTAATTTAATAAATGTAAGGTAGAGCTGTTTTACTGTGGAACATTCCAGGCAAAGCAATGACATTTCCATAGAAACAAGCAGGTGACGTGGTAGTTCATGTGTTTATGTGTTTTAAATTAGATTAGATTCAACTTATTGTCATTACACGTGTATAAATACAAGGTAACAAAATGTGGTTTATCATCTAATCAGAAGTGCAAGGAGCAGCAAGTGTGATATATATATACAGAATGTGCAGGGGCATGGGAAGTAACAAAAGAACCAAGATGGAGAATGGAATAAATTAAATAATGTTTAATTAACAGGAATGTAAAAGATAAATTAACTAAACAGACTAAAATATATACAGAAAATAATCTAAACTAAGAAACAAAACAACAGGATTAACATACGAGTTCTGTGCAAAAAACAAAACAAAACAAAAAAAAGAAAAAATTAATGACTAAACTAAGGGACACACAACAAAACTAAAACACAAGTGCCTCAAAGTAAAACCACATAAACCCACAAACAGAATCGAGTGACAAAATAAAAAAGGCACAAAACAGAGCTAAACTACATGAGCAAACACAACAAACAACATCAGATACGTAGTAGTACAAACGAGAGACACACACAAACACAAAATGACTGGAAACCAAGACCAGCAGCCCCAAACAGGTGTTGCAGTCTCCATAAATAGAGGGAGGAGGCTGGAGGTGAGGCAGGATTGGCCAGGTGTAGATGTGCCATTCACCAATCACAGACCAGGGCTCCCACAGCAGGAATCAGAACAGCCAGCAAAATCAATTAAAACACACAGAACAACACAGGACTGAAATCCTGGGGCCGTAACAGCAGCATATAGAATATAGTCGCAATACAGTATATTACAGTGTAGATTGTAGTGAATATATACAAATAAATATGGCAGTATGAACAGGAGGGAATTAGATTAGTGTTGCCATGTTCTCGCCATCCTCTCTCCCCTAATAACACATGACCTGTCCATATTTTCATTCTAGTTGCCCTGTAAATGGAAAAAGGAAATAAAGAATTAACTGCTCGAATCATTATTATGGATTTGAGCTTTCTTAGATTAACGTCCTATATTACACAAAACTGACACTTGTGAGCTTATAATGTTGGTACCTCCTTAAAAACATACCTGGAGTTGTGTTTTCTTCTTTCGCACGTTTGAATAATCCTGTATTATTAATCTGTCTACATCTCCAAAGCTCAAAATGCTCTGTAATGTCACGACGCCTTAGTTTTCAAGTTAACAGCTACATTTTACTTTTTGTTTAGTAAAGATTGGCAATTCCAGGTCTGAAATCTTCCAAATGATTCTAGTGAAGGTGTATGGAGTTTAAAAACACAGTGAAGCACTGTGTTTTCTGTTATGCTATAGTTTGTGTGTTAAACATGTGTGAATGAAACAAAACACAACTCCAGGTATGTTTGTGATGAGGAAACAACACAGATCAGAAAACAGCGTAATATGAGCTCTTTAATAACTGTCTCTTCTTGTTATAAATCAGGGAAAAAGCTACGTAAAGCCATTAGATAGATCCAGTATGGGGTTGATTGCTGCAGAGTTTTCAAAAACAGCTAGCTCTAAAAATGTACTGTACAACTCCTGGGAAACTTAACATTTTCAGAGTGTCTTGAATGCCAGAGAACAAAGATTACTCAAACAGGAATCGTTTAAATACAACATTGAGTATGCAAATGAGAAGGTGAAAGCTAAGTCTATTTTTGTGTACGTCTCCTTTAAAGGGTCCGTATTACGCTATTTTCTGATCTATGTTATAATATTTCCTCGTCACAATCATACCTGAAGTTTTTGTTGTGTTTTGTTTCATTCACACATGTTTAACACACAAATCCTGCATATTTAGGCTGAGTTCTAACAGAAAACGCTCCTTTCACTTCCACCTTGTGATGTCGTGGTAAAACAGGTGCTCCATTGTGTTTTTAAACTCCATACACCTTCACTAGAATCATTTGGATAATTTCAGCCATGGAGTTGTCAATCTTTACTGAACTAAAGGTAAAAAGGAGCTGTTAAATTGAAAACTATCACTCCATGACATCACAAAGTGGAACAGGGCAGTTTAAGCTTTGCAAAGGTAGACAAACAAATAATGCAAGATTACTGAAACATGTGTGAATGAAACAAAACAGACCTTTGTGTAATGTTTTTGAGGAGGTTACATCATTCTAACAAGACTTAAATCTCACAACGTCTCATGTTTGTGGAATATGCTGTAGGACCTTTAACATAATAAAAATGCTCTATACTATAAATAGTATTATGTCCCATTCATCTGTGTGTGCTGGGAAGTGTTAAAGTGAAATACCAGCGCTATAATCTGTCCGAATATCCCGTTAGTGGCAGAGATGAACTTCAGCTCAAATCCCCGAAAACCAAATCCCAAACTGAAAGAGTGGGTGCACCAAATCTCCACTGAGGTCACTCTGGGAAAGTCATTTCAGTCCCTCCTCCTCTGCCTGCTGCTGAAGTAATTATCATTTTCACTTGGCGCAATCGAAAAGGCCAATATGATTCAAAATGGGCTTTTTAATTTGCTCACTGTGTAACAATAAGGGCTGTAATAATGAGTCTATTGTAGCGTGTTGTGAACCGTGCAACAGGTTTGCACTTTGCACTATGAAGCACTTAGTATTTTATTAGACAGAACATGAAAACTACAAAGTGATTATTTTTGTGAAAATTATGTGGTAGCGAATTTGTGTTTGCTGTGATAAAATACTAGGAGAAAATAGTTCTCAATAGAAAAGGACCTCAATCAATAGTTCTTAACTCGTGTAGCTTTGGGGATAAATAGTTACTGCATTGGTTAAGGATGACAAGGAATGGTCCAAATATAAATATATATGACAAAAATGCTTTAGTAAAAAACAGGTTGCTGTTTGCCTTACATAATAAATACAGTTTTTGAATACTTTTCTGAAATCCTTTTGATTCTTTTCCTCTGTTGTCTTTTGAAACAAACACATTGAGTTAATCACAGGGAGCTGGATTTAGCTCATTCATCAACACAATGTATTTTCCTGCCGTTTAGTGGCTCAACAGTTGCAGGTTTCTCTCTTTAGCACACTCAAAGTGGTAGAGTGAGATTTTTGGATTTGGTTTTTACTCAGTCGACAAGCTAATTAGATCTAGGGCTCCCTGCTGTGAACGGCCTCAAGCAAAGGAAGGATGCTATCTGTATCAGTAAGAGCAGTGCTTAGATGTAGATCTGCCTCTTAGTTTGATGAAGATAAAAATACAATATTTCAAAGAAGCTTTGATTACTTTACAATTGGTTTCTAAAATAGGAATCATTTGTGATTTGAACAGCATTTGGTATTATGTAAAATATTATCAGCAATGAAAGGGATGAATTTAATTAAGTTGTAAAACTACAAAAACTGCAAATACATATATTACAATTAACTGTGTCCATAAAAATGTATTTTACTGTTTTGATTAGTTTTTTCTTCAGAAGCATTCTGCAGTTATCTGAACCCTGAACTGAAATGCAGAGGAACTAAAAATGAAAAAAAAAAAAAAAAAAAAAATCTTAAGAATTGCATATTATTCAATTTTGTCCAATTATTGTGAAGTCTGTTAGACACACAAACATTCTTAATCCTTTTACTGAAAATGTTAAGTCTAACATAACAACAAAATTTTATTTATAGTAAAGACTACACGATTATTTATAGGTGTTATTTCAGTTTGTTGCACCATTAAAATATTTATTAGGCTACAAATTAGATTTAACATTAGCATTAGCACCAAAAACAAAGGTTTCCTCCAGTGTGTTGTCGATGATGTCAGTGTCCTGATCTGCCAGTAATTATTGATGTTATTGTAACTGATTTAATGCTTTCCACTGTCTGTAAATGTTTCAAATCAGTTATTTCAGTGTTTTAAAATGAAGCTAGTCCCTACATGCTGCTCAGAGAAGTTGAGGATGTGTTTACCTGTTGCTATGGTGATGTCATGGCGATGGCAGCAGGGCAGTGATATCTAAAAGCATTAAACAACAAGAAGCAGTACGTTAAAACAGCACAAAGCACAGCTCCACCTTGTATAATGTTCTTATACCTTGACTACAAACTGAAATGTGTCATTTGTGAATGTGAAAACCCTATTCTCCGTCTGTAAATGTCCAAAATATCAAAATATCAGTTATTTCATTGTTTTAAATGATACTAGTTTCTGTTTACTCGTTGCTATGGTGATGTTATGATATGTTATGTGATTTGGCATACTCACATTTTAGTCTCTTACATTTACATTGAAATCCCACAGACCTAAAGATGAGTGACCACATATATGACAAGCTACGGCGCTTAAATGTTTTTTGTGACGCTGTACTCTACGTTGGGAGTGAAAAGTTTCCAGTTCACAAAATCCTCCTCTGCAGCTCCAGCAGGTACTTCAGGTAAGTTACAGTAAACCAACTTTCCACATTCAGGATTCACAAGGATTAATGGTTATTTTAGACAAGCTTTACAGACTGAAAGTTACATTGATTTACCATTACTCCATAAATGTTCAAGACAATGTAGCAGCATCATTGTTGTGAAATCGAATAGTATATTTGGTCAATTCAGGAGAAGGTAACTTCACATACATTACATACACCAATCAGACATAACATTGTGACCTGGTGGTTCACAGTTTTGACTCCACTAAGGGCTGCAGTCACTGAGAAGCTGTTATTTGACCATGGTCGATGCACTCCCAATACAGTGAAGCACAGAAGGCAGCTTTGGGTAGAAAGAAGAGCTCTGAATACAATGACAACATGTTTTTAAACACAAGTTTTTGTTTGTTTTTAGAGACATGTTTGAAATCCAGAGTGCTCCTGATGACAGAGACTTCCCAGTTGCTGAAATCTCTCCTAAAATCATGTCCCTGGTGCTTGAATGGATTTACACTGAATCCATCACCTTGAGCAGAGAGACCATCCTGGATCTACTGCTGGCTGCCCACATGCTGCAGTTGGAAGAACTGATTGAAATCGGCTTCCAATTCCTGGAGAACAACTTGTGCCCTGAAAACTGCATTGGCCTCTGGAAGATCTCTAATGTTGCATTGACCAAAATAAGGGACTTGGCTCGGCGGTTCATCCTGAGTCACTTCGAGGAGGTGGTGCACTGTGATGAGTTCCAGCAGCTGACAGCGCAGGAACTGATCAGTCTCATTGAGGAAGATGAACTCATTGTGAAAAATGAGACAGCTGTGTACCAAGCCATTTTGCACTGGACCAACCACGACCTCCAGCAACGCAGAGCAGAGTTTTCGCGTCTCTTGACAAAGGTGTGTTACCAATGTACACTTAAGAATCTGAAATATGTTTCATATCTGCATAGTGGGTTTATCAGTTCTCTTTCTGAGGCCAGTTCACATAAAACATTTGACTGATGTTGGGTATGTAACTGTACAGTGACCTACATTATGTTCTTTAACATCTTTCAGGTTCGATTGCCTGAGCTCTCACCTCACTTTGTGGAGCATAATGTTCTCAACAATGCTCTGGTGACGGATGACATCGAATGCATTTCTGCAATATCCAAATCAATGGTAGCTGCCTATGAAGTCTCTGTTTATAGGGGTTCCCGACACCATCTAGTCCGTCCTCGAATTCCTGGTGAGATCCTATTGGCTATTGGAGGCTGGAGCTGTGGTGATCCAATCAATCAAATTGAGGCATATGACTATAAGGCCGATCGCTGGTTTGAGGTCACAAACCACGAGGAGAGGCCCAGGGCTTACCATGGCTCTGTGTTCTTCAAAGGGTCGGTATATTGCGTGGGAGGGTTTGACAAAAGGGAACATTTCAACTCTGTGCGACGCTTGGACCTGGGCACACGCACTTGGCACGAAATGCCCTGCATGTACTACAAGCGCTGCTACGTGAGTGTGACTGTGTTGAATGACTGTATCTATGCTATGGGTGGATACAATGGGAAAACACGACTCAACACTGCTGAAGTCTATGACCCCAAGAGCAGGCAGTGGTCTCTGATCGCACCTATGATCGAGCAGAGGAGCGACGCCAAATGTACCACATTCAACGGCAAAGTAGGTGAAGAGAAAATGTAACAAAAATGCATTTCATATAAGTTCTATACATAGTAGGAAGTTGTTCATTCATCAGATCTTTGTATTGTGCAGATCTATATTTGTGGTGGCTTCAATGGCACTGCTGTCCTACAGACAGTTGAATGCTACTGTGCAGAAACCAACCAGTGGTCACTTATTGCTCCCATGACCACCCGCCGTACTGGTGTCGGTGTCATTGCCCACGCTAACCTCATCTACGCAGTACGTACTGTCCAACTGGATTCAATGCAGACCTATATTTTCTGTATATAGTAGGTTCACTGGGTACACACAAAACAGAGTCTTTTAAACCAAAGCCCAATTCCATCCAGAAGTCATTTTCAATTTGATGGTACTGGTATAAGACACTGGGGTATTTATTCCACTGAGTGAAATAAGTTATGCCCTAAATGGAGGAGTTTTAAAGTGAGACTGCTCTGCCTTTGTTTACAAACATGCCTCTTTATGGTTATTCTCTTATTGTGAACGTGCTGCCTGTTGTTTACACTCTTAAATACATGATTCACATTTGAGTCAAAAGTCAGAACATATCAATTTCCAAAACAATATCAAGATGGCTTCTTCCTGTGCGCTGGATCACTAAAGGACCAATGACAGATTACACATTCTAGTAGGTTCACTATTTCATACAGTATATTTGCATTATGGGCAAGGAGCACTCTAGCCAGAGGTGGGGACCTGCAAGTTGTGACTTGGACTCGAGTCAGACTTGAGTCACTATTTTTAGGACTTGACTTGACAAAATGGAGTAAGACTTGGGACTCGACTTGGGACTTGAGTCAGACTTGAGGCCTGTGACTTGAGAAAACTTGAGAAGCACTTTTAAATCTGAATTCTTTCTATTCTGACTGCAAAGATTCACACTAAGATCTTGTCAAGACATTTAAGTACAATTTATCTTAAAATTCATATACATTGCAAAAATCCAACCTATATTTGGTACTTTGACTTAAAGACTAAATGATTCAAGCAGATGACTTGGACTTGACTCGGACTTATAGGCCATTGACTTGAGATTCGCCTTGGACTTGCCTTGACTTTGACTTGAGGTCAAAGACTTGAGACTTACTTGAAACTTGTAAAACAATGACTTGGTCCCACCTTTTACTCTAGCATTTACCTATGAATTAGAAACATTTTTCATTACAATACAGATAACTTGAGAACCACTTCACTATAGTCTCCCCTCACTCCTGTAGGTTGGCGGCTATGATGGAAATATGTGCCTCAGTAGTGTTGAGGCCTACAACCCCAGCACAGACTCCTGGCAGCAGGTGGCCTCCATTGCACTCGCTCGCAGGAACTTTGGTATTGCGGTGCTGAATGATCGGATCTTCATTGTGGGGGGATATAACGGAACCACTACCAGCTACAGCGTGGAGTCCTATGATCACCTGGCGGACACCTGGAGCGAGGCCTGTGATGTGAAAACCCGCAGGAGCGCTCTGAGCTGCTGCGTCATCTCTGGTCTCCCCAACATGGCCGACTACACCGTCTGCCGCACATGGCTGTCCCAGGACGATCTACCACTGCTCGACACTGAGTCAGACGAAGAGGCCATGTAAACTGCCATGCTAAACCAGTCTTGGGATAAATCTCTAATAAATGATACAAGCATCCATGTTTTAAGTTATTAGTAAATAAGTAATAGATATACCAATGTTTTATAAACCAGGGGTGAACACCTGAATCCCTGAAACTGTGTATAGTACAGAAATTCAAGAGGGTATGAAGGTGTTTTTAACTGTAAGCTACAGGAAAAAGTAGCAAACCAAAAATTTTATTCTGTCAACTAGACAAAAATATCAGAGTGAAGATGTTTCGTTACTCACCCAAGCAGCTTCTTCAATTGTGGTCAGGTTGCATGTGGCTGTGGGAGGGAAATGAATCACTTTTCATCAAAGCTCCTTTAGAAAAATCCTGCACACTTTCTTACCTGCAAAATATGGATTTAATAAGGAAATGATAATTATGACTTCTTAGCATTTCATAATTCCTCAGTAGAAAAACATGATTTATTATTATTAAGACGTTAGTTTGAGTTCTCTGCTGCTTCATGACTTTGTGCACGTGTAGGACTGGACGATGGTCTCTCTCCTTCAGCTGCATTTGGACAAACGCGGATTATTGCAGAGAAGAAAAGCTTGAATGACTTCAGTCTGTCCTCTGTCGGCTGCTCTCCTAATCTCTCTCTCCTCTCTATCCTCTGTTTTGTCTTTCACTCTATCTCTCTGACAAGGATTTTGGACAAAGTCACCTTCAATAGTATTTTAAATAGATTTTTAAATTAATATGTCATGTTCATTGATTTAAATATATGCACTATTTTTGTTGAACATTGCTTGTTTTAGATTATTAATGTGCAGACAAGTTTACTGTCAAAAAGATATTTGAATAAGTATTGTTGCTCTGTGCACAGTACACAGTACGCAGTGTACTTTCTGTACTACTGGGTGAGTTCTTTTCTTAGAAAGTAGAGCTTTTATTTTTTCAGCGATTCTGACTGAATAATTAGGATGCCAGTTAACATATCTATCTATCACAGCAAGTTCAAGGCTCGATCCCTGGGTCGCCCAGGTCTTTCTGTGTGGAGTTTGCATGTTTCTCTCCGTGTCTGGATGGCTTTTCTCCGGGTGCTCCGGTTTCCCCCATCAACCCAAAACATGCTACACAGGTCTCCAGGAAGAACAGCTGATAGCTATAACGTTCAATCAATGAACCTGAATTTCTAATTGATCCTCTTATTGGGGTATTAATACCATCTGCAAGTTTTGTCTATTTTCATTTAAAGGCACACTGCGCAACTTTTCAGGTGGAGGGACCGCTACCTAGTGCCTTCGCTCAGTTTCATTACTCTCCAGCGAGAAGGTCAGGAATCAGAATACACTAGACCAGGGGTGCTCAATACGTCGATCGCGATCTACCAGTCGATCGCCAAGGTCGTGTGGGTAGATCGCCGTGTCTCGTCTCAGACTCGCGTTTGGTCTTGGTCTTGTCTCTCACTTGAGGTCTGACACTCAACAAGTGCGATCATATTTCATTACGGCCGCTGCTGTTGGCAATAAACTTGCAGCGGGGTGCAGGAGCGTGTGGGGCGTCTCAGTGCAGCCTGTGCGCTCAGTGCAGCCTGCGGAGACTCTACGGCACATCACAAATACACATGCTCCCTGTGCATGGCTCGTCTGCAACAGCGTGTGCCATCGTGTACCAGCGTGCATCACAGGGCAGGTTAAACTTCCTAAACATCCTACCTGTCCATGTGCCTCACGTCAGCACGCCGCCCCCCGCCTTTTCACGCTCTCGCTCCTTCCTGCGTACAGCGAAAACAAGCCCCTTCCACATTGCTTTGCTGGGAATGTTCCATGACAAAGCATGGAACATTAAACATATCCGTCCAGCATGTATTCATTACAGGAGTTTCTATTTCTCAAAAATACATGAACTCCTTCTGTGAATAGAGGCAACTCTCCACAGATCTGACGTGTAGAGTAGTGCTGTAACCTGCTTGTCTCTGATACTGAACTTTGAGATGTATGAACAGCAAATACACATTGATTGATAATTGACTGATACTCTGTAACTTAAATGTGCTTTCTTGAGTCCTGAGAAAGCAGTAAGGACCTCCCACAAACTCCCTCTCTACCTCAAACACACATTAGGGACGTTGGTCTGACATGCACAAAGCCCTGAGCTTCTGAAAAAAATATTAGCTAAAGTTGCTCTGCGTATGTTGGTCGCCATCCTAAAAGCCTCGCTCTATACAACTTTAATGGGACTTTGCAACAGGGTACGCACTCAAAGTCTCCAAGCCATGTCTTTTTTCTTGTTTGTATGTCTAACCTTTACTTTTTTTATATATATATTGTTAATCTTTTGCCATCGGCTAGTGCAAAAATACAGTTTCAATCTGATTTTAAAAAAAATGTAATTGGTATACTTATTGTTTTGTTTGCAAACTGACAAATGACAAGAAATGATCCCTTTTAGTTGCTGGCGTTGGGGGTCTTCTTAACTGTATGCATGTGGTTATATTGTGTTATTGTAGTGTATGGGAGATAGTGGAAAACCTGAGTACACTGCCGTAGGGGTTTTTTGCTGTGTTGCAATAAAAGACACATTAGAGAAAGAGCAAGATTACAGAAGAAAAATCATAAAGGCTGCTATATTTTTTATTTTTTTACTCTAGCAGGAAAACAATAAATCTGTGTGGGTGTGAGAAGCAACAGAAGAGGAGTTCACATGAAACATTGGACTCAAGATTCAGGAGATGCGATCCTGGTCTGAGAAACAGCTCAGAGGAAGTCTGCATTGACTGCATTCAGAAGAGGAGTAATGTAGAGGAGCACTCAGGCTCCTGTAAAAGATGATGTGATGTGATCAGAGGGGGAGAGAGGGAGAGAAAGAGAGGGAGGGAAACAGAAAGAGAAGAAGGGAGAAAGAGGGAGTGAGAGGGAGAAAGGGACAGAGAGAGGGAGGGAGGCTGAGAGAGAGGGAGGGAGAGAAACAGAAAGAGAAGGGGGGAGAAAGGGACAGAGAGAGGGAGGGAGACGGCGAGAGAGAGGAAGGAAGGAGGCAGGGGGAAGAAGTGAGAGGGACGGAGATGGAGAGAGAGAGGGAGGGAGAGAAAGAAGAAGAAGAGAGAGGGAGGCAGAGGGGGGTATAAAGAGAGAATACTAAACGAATAGACATAGAAGATAAAACTAATATCAAATTCCCACAGATATTCAAATTAATTTTTGTGTATCATTAATGACGACCTAAATCTGCATGTTCTAATTTTCTGAACCTTTTGTAAACTAAACAAAAATATGGTAAATAAGAATTGTGTATAATTATAGTTGCATTTGGCGTCTGTCTGTTTTTTAAATGTTCTAAATGAAATCTCTGGTTTCTGAAATAAAGTTTGGTTGACTGATTGAATTTCATGACACTTTTTTTTTTTGTTTTTTTTTTTGAAGATGGAGCAACAATAATTCTTGTATCAATGTGCAACTTTATTGTAGTTTTATAATAAAAAGGATTGATGAGGAGAAAATGTAATGTCTATTTTTCCTGATTTCTGTTAGCAACCAATAAAAGCACTCCTCTTCAGAATGACAAAATAAAATAAATAAATAAATACACTAATACATAAATACATAAATACATAAAATAAAAATGAATAAATAAACAAATAAATACAATTAAAAAGTAATAAAAAAATAAAAATACGAATAGAAAAAAATTCAAACTAATAAAAATGACAAATAAATGTACATACAACAATCATTTTCTGTGCTGGCATGTAAAAAGTTCAGAGCACTTGATGTTTTGAGTCACTATAGAACCCAAATGATTCCAGGTCCCAGTCCGAAAAGCACAATAGTCGAATCCATTTCCTGCTGGTCCCAAACACCTGTCCCCTCCAGTGTGATCTGCAGTGCGTCTTACAGGTGACGAACAGACAACTGGCCTCAAATCGACGGATCCAATTTATAGCTAATCTCTCCCTCGCCTCTTACACACCGGGCGTACGACAGCTCGGCGTGACCTCCGCGCGACCTCTGCCTCCTCCCATCTCCTGTTTGTCAGTCACTCATGTTACTGTCCCAATGCAAAAAGAGGGGAGGTGGGGGTGTTGATTGGAAAAATATTACACAAGGCTCAGACAATTACAGAAGAGTGATGTTGGCCTTTGCTCTTTTGAGGCCCTAGATAAGTGGGTTATTTGTATTCGTTTTAAATGTTTCAAGTAAAGCTAAATTCTGAGTTTGTGTACCCTTATTTCTTCAAATGCAATGAAAGTCAGTGTGTGTCCTGTAGTTAGCTGACCTCCATCCTCCCATATCAAAACCAGTATAAAATAACACACACTTACAATAACAAAAACAATACGCTTACAATTTTGTGCAGTATTCATCAATCCCACTGGTGCTAAACTATTATTGTAGCCACACATGCCCTGGGGTAAACTGATGAACGCAAGACCAACAATCTCACACACTACATACATAGGCAGAGTGAGTGAAGTGTCTTGCCCAGGAACACAACAACAGTTTTCACTAGAGCCACTGCTGGCCCCCTATAGCACCTGGTATTCATGGTCAAAATGGTATAGCCAAATTTGAATCCATCTACACTTTTTCAGATTTATTTATGTGATTGGGACAGAGTATGTTAATGAACAAACATGATACAATATGAATGTAAACACACGAGATTGTAGCTTAAGGAAAATTTCCATCTGTTTTCCAAAGGGCTGGGGTCACAGGGGGGCAAAAAATAAAATATTGCACACTCCATTCATTGCACAGCTCCGATTATTGCACACTCCACTCATTACACAGTTCCACTAATTGCACAGCTCCCATTATTGCACAGTCCAAAATATTTCACAGTTCACTCATTGCACAATTCCCTTTATCTTGCAGTCAATCTGACCACACATTCAATACATGCAATTATGTGTCCAAAAAAGATCAATTAAAATCACACTGTAACTACATATGAGTACATGTTTGGTTTGACTGTAACCAATTTTTCATTTGAGCTTTCAAAGAGCTGTACGTAGGGCATTCTCTCAGTGTTAACGCAAAACTGTTCCACAGATTCCCACCTTGGACAGATAATACATTCTGACCAAAGGTGGTCCGTCTGTGGGGTATGACCAAACCACCCCTGGTGGTGACTCACGCGGTTCTGATCTATGTTGTTGTTTCCTTATCACCAACAGACCTGGAGTTGTGTTTTGTTTCATTCACACACATTTAACACACCAACCCTGCATATATTCGTATGCAGAATTCATTTCTCAAACAGAAAACTCTTTTTCATTTTGCGATGTTATGTGGTAATATAGAAAGTGCTCCACTGTGTTTTTAAACTCCACACACCTTCACTAGAATCATTTGGATAATTTCAGCCCTGGAATTGCCATTCTCTGCAGAACAAAAGTTAAAAGGAAGCTGATAAGTTGAAAACTCCCACGACTGAAATCACACGGTTAAGCAGAGTATTTTGAGCTTTGGAGATGTAGACAGACGTGTAAACCAGGATTACTCAAACATGTGTGAATGAAACAAAACACAAATCCAGGTATGTTTTTGAAGAGGCAGCAGCATTATAACATGGTTTAAAGAGTCAATTTTCTGTAATATAGGGCCTTTGTGAACATATTGTGCTCTACAGATAAAATTATCTCTGCTATTCACCAAACTTTCATGCATACAACATCACACAAAGCTATCTCTTGAATCAAACATGGAGTTTTCAGTTGACGTTGCTCTGAATTGTTTCGATCTCTTGTGTTTTGGAGCAGCAGCAGCACTGACTGGAGAATCCCCTCTACTCCCAGGAGCTCGGCGGACTCCCACCCAGGGACAGGCTGCTCTATTCAGGCCATGTGTGCTGCAGCCTCCCCTGACAGCTCGGGAGGTCAACCCACTGTCACTCACTCTTATGTGGAGAGAAAGACGGGTGCATATACAGGTGCAGAGATAAGTAGAGGAACAGGCAGGAGAAAGGGCACCGTCTGCAGGAAGATGAGAATCCAAATGAATCTCCCTCACCCAGCGGACTGACTGTCAGCCTGTGTGTGAGTGTATGTGTGTATATGTGTGTGCGTGTGTGTGTGTGTGGGTCCCACCTACTAATTGAAATGCGATGAGGTGTGAAACGCTCCTTAAAAGACCTATCACGGCGTCTCAGGCTAAATGTGTGTTTGGGGAGCGGCGTTCTTGTGTGAGCGTGTGCGTTGCATATCAAGTCTATTCAGAGACAATGAAGTGGGGACACAGACTTGTTTGCATGCGACATATTGGAAATCGAAGTCGCATATGAGGAGAAGTATACAAGACATGCATGTAGGCAGACTCAATTTGTCCAGCAGAGTGAATAGGCTGAAGATTTACTGATTTGACAGACCGGAGGAAGCCAGTCACACCTTGAGATTGGGTTGGTCCCTTGCTAGTAGATACCTGTGGCTGGTTAACCCTTGGTAACCTCCTGTAAACGGATGATTGTAAATGGGAGAAAGGTTCAAATAGGATCTGCTGCCTGTAAAGAAGGTTTTATCGTACTGAAGGTCACCTCGCATTGATTTGCACCATAAAAGTCAGAAAGCAGGCCTTTTGTGGAGTTAACCTGCTTTCTACGGATTCCCCCATTCAAAGTAAACCCACATAATGGCTATTGTTAGGTAGTTTTATTGTATTATTGTAAATGGGCTACTGCAATAGAATAATTTTGTGAAAAGGATTAAGAAAATATATTTAATCTTTTCTAATTTAATATGGCTTTTAGTTGAATGATGCAAAACTGTAACAAAAAATTTCAAGTGAGGAGCTGACAGATGCTGATGAGGATCAAAATAAACAATAAACAACTAGGTAAGGATGTAACAATAACTGAAATATTGTAATATCGTATCGTCAAAAGTCTCACAATAATATCGTGGGGCATCACAATATATCGAATCATGAGTTCCTTTGCTTAAATGCATGATTTTATGGTAGCAATAGCTGATAAACTCCAGGAACTACATATCCCATGATTCATTTCAGTACAGACAACATGAAGAAATATGTTTTTTACTTGAAATCATGGGATTATGACAGTAATGATTCACACCAAAATTTTGTCAGGGTATTTTAAAAGCAAAAAAGTGTCCTATCTACAATTATATTAGCCTTAACTTTAAAATATCACAATAACCATGAGATGCATATCGTGATAATATCGTACAGAGAGATTTGGATATCATTGCATCCCTACTAGGTATATTAAGGGAACATTCATAATTCTTTAAAGGTGCACTGTGTAACTTTTTTGTCATCTCCATGGAGATGTTGTTGCTTTGTCCAGAATGGTCCACAGTATTTAAACTTATCTATCTCAATGAAGACAAAAAAGTGACACCACCAAACCAAGTTACATATCAGACCTAAGGACAAATGATCCTGCTCTTGTTTTTCTAAGCAATAAAAACGCCTGTAATTGGATAAATGCAAGATAGATAATAGGGATGTTGTGATATCCAAATCTCTCAGTACAATATTAACACGGTATGCATCTCACGGTACAATATTTATTGCGATATTTTGTAGAGAGGACACTTTTTTGCTTTTAAAATACCTTGACAAGATTTTGGTGTGAATTATTACTGTCATAATCCCAAGAATTCAAGTAAAAACATATTTCTTCATGTCTGCACTGAAATGAATCATGGGATATGTAGTTTCCGATGTTGATAAGCTGTTGCTACTATAAAACCATGCATTTAAGCAAAGGAACTTGTGATTTGATATATTGTGACTGTCCACAATATTATTGTGAGATATTTCGGTTATTGTTACATCCCTAATAGATAATTTTAATGCTACTGTGGAACATTTCAGGCAAAGCAATAACATTTCCATGGAAAAAAATCAGATGACAGACGCTCCTCCAGAAAAGTTACACAATGCACCTTTAAATATAAAAATGTGTTGTATATGTCAAAAACAAAACACATTAAATAAACTCAAGGCTGGGCAACTTAGGTATATTCTGTCAGGCATTTTCCTTTAACTCAATAGAATTCACACTATTTCTAGCTGAACTGCATGGGGTACATTGATCTGTTTGTTGTGGACCTTGGGATTGACAGACCTGTTGGTGAAAGAAGACTGTATACTAGTAGTACTGCCTTGAAAAATCACTTAGGATAAGTTGATGTACTTTAAGCAATAGATTGAATGAATACAACAAGTATTTTTGATAGACTATTCTATTTAAAAAACAAACTGTGATTTTGCTTCTATAGACAAATAAAATCCTGACTTTGTCCCTTTGCTTTTCATCTCCACACACTATTTCTATAAATCTTTTATTATTTTCTTTCTTTTTTTCTTTCTTACATATGTAGTTTTTGAGCACTAATCACTATTTGAAAAGCAGCAGATGCCATTGTGTCCCAGAAGTGTGACTGAGCGGATTTGACTGCAGTTTCATATGTTTGTGCTTAAGTGAAGGAGATTCTATTTCGGAAGGAGATTTACCTAGAATCTCACAGCTGCAGGTGTTTGCATATTATAGAGGCCTGCTTCTCTTGTATTGGCCCTACACATAAGCCCTATACATTCTCTATCAGATTTGTGAACCGTGATATTGGCCTATAGCTTATATACATATTCAGCGCTCACACGGAGCACAGACACTGAAGTCACTTGGCCTCAAGGGCCCATTAAAATGATACCATCAGCATGAATACACTTATTCTAAATTTGATTCTTTTCTCTCAGGCCTAAACATGTCCAGGGGCACAAGGTGATATAGGAAAATGCTAAAAATATTTCAGTTTAATGACCAAACACTGTAATTATAGCACATTATTATCATAGGTGAAAACGGTTTCTTTTAGCTTCAGGGGTCACCAGGATATTACCAGCCACTACTATTTCAGTCATTTTACAAAGGTATGTCTGAAAGATTAGTCACTTTATTACTAAAACAAGGTTGGCAGTTCGATCCTCGCTATTGGCACTGTAGTTGCATCTTTGGGTAAAACACCTATCTCTCTTGAATAAATGATTCACATATACAGTATGATGGTTAAAGGGGAAAAACAGAAAGCAAGCTTACATCTGCCCCAAAGCTCTGGCTACACTTCACCACCACTAAGTATGATAAGGAGAGATTGAATGAACACAACTGTAAAACGATGATGATAATCAAAAACGTGATATAATGCATTATAAAACTAAAGGAGGTCTGAGCTATTTCTATGTATTTTAGACATTTTAAGATTCTATTAATAATAATCATTTGTATCATAAAGATTCATACAGTCTATAATATTTATAAAAAGCAGTCTATGATCGTCAGGGCAGAGCTCACAGTGTAGGTCTAAGTTTAACAGGCTTCTTACTTCATTAATGATTTAGGGTCAGAAAGCTACATGTGGACTCACTATAAACTATTAAAGGCTCCACCTGCTGTAGGTCACAAGGCCAGGCGCCATGGGAAACACAAATTACCATATTTAAATGCTACGGGGCGATAAATAATACAATCTTTTATTCTCTCTTTGAATACAGATCAAATGATTCAAGAAAAATTTAAAATTCTTTGATTTAAAGTGAGGTGGAAGTCTCAGAACTGTAAAAATGCATATAGACTGTACATCTATTTTTATTTGTAGAGATAACATTTTATAGCATTGGATGAACTACTTTTTCATTATCAAAAACTGAGATCCTTTATTAGTATTTGTTAAATCAATAAATGATTTAACAGCTACTTTCAATTTGCTGTACACTTTCCAAATGGTTACCGCATTGACAGACAGCAAAAAGTATGTAACCAATAAGACCAGGTCAAGTCTGCTTGGAAGTATGTTTATTTATTTATAACTTCAACTGGAAAGTATCAGAAATCTATATCAAGTGAATGAGTAAAATGAGTCTATGGCTGGCCAGTAAGTTCTTCTATTGTGACCTAATCATAGACTGCATATACTGTATAAATGGACATAGTTAACCCTCTAGCAGCTCCTTTGACTCTGTTTTCAACTGACTTCACATTGAAAAATTGTCGCCCTTCAGTGTACCTGCTGCAGTGAGCCTCGTCATTTTGGTCTTAAAATGTTGGTTCTACATGATCCTGGTGTTTTTATTTTGGTATTTTGTGCATAAATAAATTCCTAAAATAAAACTTGGCTTCAAATTTACTTATTAACCTCATGAGCTTCATTTGACTGAAACTAAACGCTATGGGTGACGTTACACTCCCTTAGTCCACTTCTTTATACTTAAAATTGCAAGAAAACTCACAGATTCTCTCTATATGTTGGACATACTTTAGCTTTGCCCCAAGATCATTTATCAAAGCAGCACATTGGTAAAACCTTCTCACAGATACTCACTGGCGTCCCACTAAAGTGCGCATTGACAGTTGGTTATAAAAGCCAGGAAGCCTTTTTTCAGCTCCACTGAATGTTAGAATTAGTATCATTAGCGAGCCAGGGGCTATGTAAGGAAATCAATAGTTTTAGTAGCAATAGGAGAAAATCAATCACCTTATAATAGAAGGTCATTTATCTTGAGAGGTAAAGCTACTGGCAGCCTTTAAACCAATCACGGTCAATGGAATGTTCAATGCGACCAATCACAATCCAAGTTTAGGCGTCATGGAATTCGTCTTTAAATATGAGTTATTGGAAAGTACTAATGCGTTTCCTCCTATGTTAGAGACAAGGGCCGTATAGGCAGGCCAGGCTAATGGGATGGGAGCTGAAGTATAGCAGCAGCAGCAGCAGCACTAAGAAAACATGCTGTACTGTGTAAAAAAAAGTATAGTAAATTAAGATGAATGGTGCCTAGAAACTCTGCAGTCTCCAGTGTTCACCTTACACTTTGAATGTATATAACATGATTAATTAACATGCAAAGAAACAAGCATGCACAATTTTCTATAGCTTATAACAGGGACTGCATCACTTTATACGGCCACAATTCAAATGCGTTTTATCATGTGTCTAGTTAGTGTATGTCTTATGTTTTATGCTTCCACAGCCCTAAGTCAGCGTTTAGTCATTATGGCAGGGTAAGGGTGATTTATCATAGGAGGGACTATGTCAGATTATCTTTATGATGCCGTGATTAGAGCTGACATAAAACTAACTGCATTGATTTACAGCCTGTCTGCGTCTCGTCTTAAAGGGGACGACACAGTGTTGAGTTAAAGGGATGAGCAGTCAGGGTTAGGCTGTTTAACGTTTCTGTCCAAAGTACAGCTGACTCAGTAGATGCACTTGTGACTGGGTAAGTGGACCAAATTTTCTCCACAATGAGACATAAATATCCTTTAGAGACAGAGGGCTGTTGGGGTAGGTTACAAGGGGAAAAAAACTCAGAGTAGAGTCGCTGCTCCTTAATCTGAGAACGTTCTAATTCTTCCTGCACTGCAAAAAAGCTTGGCTAAAATTTAAAATACAAACAATTAAATCTATCAGACAATGACTTAAAAGTAGTGAAATTATCTGTCCATGCAGCAAGATAATTTTACTTAACAAGTTATCTTAAAATAAACGACCTCTAGATTAGAATTAAGCAGTCTCTGGTTTAGTAAGTAGATAATAAATCTGAAAACAAGATGAATAACCTGATATAAGTTTTAAAGTCTTGGCCAGATCAGAGAAATTTGCAGTGTGAGAATCTGGCTCTATAATATGCAAATTATGCTTAATCATGGATATCAATCGATGACATTTTTGTAAATCATAATATCATAGACTGAATAAAGAAGTTGACCAAGGGAGTTTGACGTCACCCATAGTGTTTGACTCCAGTCAAATGAAGCTCATCATGCTGCCAGTTACACACAGTTATTTAAGACATAAACACTTAAATCTATCAGAAAATGTCTTAAAAGTAGAGAAATTATCATCTATCATCAGCTAGATAATTTTACTTGCAAATTATCTTAAAATAAACTACCTCTAGACTAGAATTAATCAGTCTCTTATGGTTTTAGATAAACAGACTTAAAACTAGTTTATGATTAGTGTTCATGGGCTGATAATAAGTTATCTGATGCCAAATTTGAGATAAAACGCTTTAAATTCTGCTAAATTCTTGATAAACATACTTGAAACAACTTTACAATTAGTATGAATGACTTGATAATAAATTCAAAGATGCAAAATTCTACATATAAGTACTTAAAATCAGTCTTACATGATAGTAGTTAGTCCATATACAACCAATTCAGAACTAGTAAGTAGATCATAAATCTGAAAACAAGATGAATAATCTGATATAAGTTTTAAAATCTTGGCCAAATCAGAGAAATTCACAGAGGAGGAGTAAATTTGGAGTAGAGTCAACTTGAGAAATAAAATCTACCAAAGGAATAAGTGTTTTACTTAATTAAGCAACACATTTTATTTATTATATGAAGTGTTAAGAGTTGTTATTTTTCTTATCTTAAGTGTAGCCAGATGTATTTTCATATTTTAAGAACAAAAAATCTTAGTTCATTGGCAGATAATTTTGCTTGTTGAGTGAAATTTACTCAAATCATGATAAAAATCTTAACTCTTATCTTAACTTGGCTGGATTTTAGTTTTTGTAGTGTGTTTGTGATGAGGAAACATCTTTATATAACATAGATCAGAAAATATATGTTACATGGGGCATTTAATGTAGGAGGATATACAACGAATCACTAAGTATGAAACAGATATTAGCACAAATGAAATGACACTACACTGATAGTTAGTCCTATAGATAAATGCAGTATGCGTCTCACCACCGACAAGGTTAAACAGATTGTCCTGATGTCAGCATTTCTTTTCACGTTTGAAGGACCTCACCGGCAATTAAAATCTCCCAGCGTCACAGCACCATCTGACCTCTGTACCATCGCCACCAGGCACAAAACAAAAATGAGCTGCTGTTTTCAAGGCAAATTATTGCAGTGAGTCTTTTATGAAGCTGTAATTAGTCATTAAGTGAGTAATTAATGCTTCTGGCTGACAGACGGCTTTGGCAAAATTGGTTTTATTTGTTATATTTGGGGTATTTTATTTGAATAAAATAAATACAGACATAAATAAACCTTACATATCAGTTTTATGTTAAAGGTGCATTGTGTAACTTGTTCGTTGGGGGTCCATCACCTGCTTGTTTCTATGGAGATGTCATTGCTTTGCTTAGAATGTTCTACAGTATGACATTAAACAGCTCTACCTTACATTTATTCAACTACAGGTCATTTTGCTGCTCCAAAAAACAAAACAAAACAAAACCAAACAGGCATTGTGACTGTGAGTGGGGTCGCTTCTCCACAGACCTGACCTGTAACTTTAACGGTTTAATACCATATTGTGAAACATTCCAGACAAAGCAATAACAAGCATTTGACCGACCCTCCACCAGAAAAGTTACACAGTGCACCTTTAAAGAACTCATATTACATTATTCTCTTATCTCTGTTATAATGCTGTTTCCCCATCTCTAACATACTGGAGTTGTATTATGTTTCATTCACACATGTTTAACACACAAACCCTGCATAGAAAACAATCCGTTCCGTCTTGTGATGTCATGTGGTAGTACAGGTGCTCCAGGTGCTCCACTGTGTTTTTAAACACCTGCATGAAGTTGGCCCCCCCATCAAAGACAAACCTACACAAAAACTATGTCAGTTGTTGCTTCGTTTGTGCTGTTTTGTGCTGCAAAAATGTTTGTTTGTACTGCTTTCATTTTTAAGATATTAACAATTTTTTTTATAGGTCAAAATGGGGTCAGCCACCCCCCTAGGAAACTTCAAAATGCTCTAAAATGGCCCATAATTGTGTGATTACTTTGTGCTGCAAAAAGTTTGTTTGTGCTATTATGGGTCTTAAGATATTAGCAGTTTTATTTTCGGCCGATGAGGTCATCCAACCCTTCAAAATATTAAATAGCCTCAAAACAGGCAGAAAATGATACAAAACATTTGTATTTCATTTGTGCTGTTTTGTGCTATGACAATTTTCATTTGTGTGAGTATATTTAATATAATATAAAATTACTTATTATTATTTTTCTGGAAATTTTATGATGTCATTTCCCCTCAGCTGACAGCAGCAGCTTTAGCAACACTTAGCAAAACTAGTGAAGATAAACAATCTCAGGCTGTGGAAAAGTATGTATCAGTCTTTAGTAACTTTCTTTTGATTCATATTTTATATAATAATACATAGTTTTTGTGTAGGTGTGCATTTCACTGAGGTTTTTTAAACTCCATACACCTTCACTAGAATCTTTTGGACAATTTCAACCCTGGAATTGCTCATCTTTACTGAAAAAAGATAAAAGCTAGATGCTAACTTGAAAATTACCACTACAAGACATCACAAGGTGAAACGGAGCATTTTGAGCTTTGGAAATGTAGACCAACTAATAGTAAAGGATAACTCAAACATATGTGAATGAAACAAAACACAACTCCAGCTCCGTTTTTGAGGAGGTAACAGTATTATAACATGTCTTAAAATTTACGAGAGTCAGTTTGTGTTATATAGGACCTTTAACTCGTGATATTAGTCCTCAGTAGTCTCACATAAGGTAATGCAGTCTATAAAGACCATAATGAAGAGTTTATTGCATTGAGAGCAGGTGAAGTCGTAAACATAAAGGTGCCGCTCCAGTCATTTTTATGTGAAGGTCATACACACGTTTCTCAGACTGCAGAAAAAGACTGGGGTGGGGCTAACATTTTGAGCCACGTAATCAATACCATTCAAATATGGATAATGATTCTTTATTAACTGCTCTGGGAATTATAGGAGATGGAGCGGGCTTTGTGTTATTGGTTTGTATGCAGTTTAAATACTTGGATTTCTATTATCACACTCACCAATACAAATAATCTTGAGTTTCTGTTTGGCTTCTTCTGTTGCTGTAATCGAGGTTCTCTGCCATTTTAACCTCCTAGGACCCGAACTCTTGCATGGCATGCTTTATTGATTTCTCTTTGTTATTTGGCCTGATTGGGACCTGATGAGTGCAAAAACAAAGAACTATATTTTTGCATGATGTAGTTTCTGAGATGGAACACTGTAAAGTCACAATTGAATAATGATTTGCAAAAACTATATATTAAGTGCCTGAACAACCCAAAATGTGTTGCAAATAGGTTGATGCCAGGTCCTAGGAGGTTACACTATATTTGCTTTAATTACAAAAATTACTGGGTAGCAGGTTTAAATATGACATTATACTTCAGCTTAGGCATGATCAGGTCCAGGTTTAGCCCATAGACTGTATAAAGAAGTAGACTAAGTGAGTGTGACATCAACCATAACATTCAGCTCCAGTCAGACGAAGCTCATTGAGGCTGAGAGTTACAGGAGAAAATTTGGCGCGATTTCCATATTAGGAATAGGAATTTATATAAGGTTAAAAAAAAGCTAAATAAAAACATCAGGAGATATAGAGTAAACATTTTAAGACCAAAATGAAAAGGCTCATAGCAGCAGTTACAGAGTGACAATTACAGTGGCAGTTTTTCAGTGTAAAGTCAATTGGAGTTGGAACTGATGTGAGTGAGACTTGCAAAAAAAAAAGTCAAACTGGGAAAGAAAATGTCAAATTTGTATTAAAATCTTGAATATAATGATCCTAAGTGTGTTTTGGTAAAATGAGTATGTCTGGTATATTAAGCTTTGGCAATAACTTTAAAAAATCAGTTCCAGCCTATGATCTTATTTTTATTCTGGGGTACCTTTGCCTGTAAATACATTCATTTTATCTCCAAGTGAATCAGAACACTTGTAACACCACACCATTGTTTTAAACTAGATTTTTTTATTTAATAAGTGAATAAAATGCCCAGTGTTTGTGCTTTACATTGTTTCCAACCATCACTGGAGGTCCGATAATAAAAACGAAAAAAAGAGGAAGAACTGAAAGCAGGAAGCTCCCAAAAAAAACTTCATCCTGATCCGCTGTTATTGTCCACACGTTTGTAGAAATGATCCAAAATTGAACCAGCAGTTTTTAAACAAGGCCTCTTGCCGCAAAATAGTTTTCAGTTTTTCAGTCATTAAAAAAGGCTTGTAGAGATGGTCCCACGCAAGCAGTGGTGAGTGACACTGTGTAGCATTGTTGTTTAGTCTCTGCTTTGTGTCGTAGTAAAGCATGTGTCAATGATAGCATCTTTTTTGCCTTTATTTCATTGTTCGTACAAAAAGAAGAAAGAGGTTCTACATACAAGGCATTTTCTACCTGAATCTAAACTCTCTCGTTGTGCTACTATCTTTGAAAAAAGTTAGATATACTTGTCAAGAGGAAGTGCTTTATATAAGAATAGTAAACTAGCTTGTGGCTATATAGGCTACAGTAGTTCATAGGAGAATCTAAGTGTTCGGTGTGCGCTCTGGTGCTGAACATCTGACCAAGTATTTCCCTGCTCACTCTCAAAGTCAGCTGTGAAAATAAAACAAAAACATGCAGATAACAAATAATCATGACCAGGATCCATTCACTTTCAATGCATTTCCAAAATTGTATGCTTTTTTTTGGACTCCTAAATTAAGATTGTACTGAAATTTGCAGCAAAGTAAGAGCAAAATAAGTTAAGTTGGTCGTGCCTTCTGACTATGAAGCCTCTGTTTGAATTTTGAAGAAGTACAGGTTAAAGATTAAGCAATTTTATGAGAGTTTTGCAACAAATTATGCTCTTATAAAAAACAGTGGTGGAATGTAAACAGTGGTGGAATGTAACAAAGTAAAAGTAACAAATTAAAGTACTTAAGTAAAAATCTTAGGTATCTGAACTTTACTTAAGCACATTTTACAGTGGATACTTTTTACTTTTACTTCACTACATTTGAGAAAGTATATCTGTACTTTCTACTCCACTACATTTTTGAACAGGACTAAAAAGTAAAAGTATTTTTAATATTGTTTGAGATCTGCTAAAAAGACTAGAGGGTTTATTTTTAACACATTTGAAAAATAAACAGCAAGGAAAAAACTTATCGATTGAACAAAATTCATCTCAAAATGTCAAAATCACTACATCTGATGCCTTATTATGCGTGAAATACTTTTACTTTTTACGCACATATTTAAACTACTTAAATGGTAGTAGTACTTAAATACTTTCACATAAGTAGATTTTTTTCATGTGATACTTTTTGTTGAGTATTTTTATTGCTCTGGTATCTGCACTTTTACTTAAGTAACAAAACTGAGTACTTCATCCACCACTGACAAATACTGAGTCATATTGGGCTATTTTTGAACAACGTTAGTCATGATAAAACAAACTGCATGTGGTTGCATTTAGAGCAGATACAAGACAAGACAACACAGCCTTTCTTATTCTTCCTCTTGCCCATGTTTCAGCACCAGAGCCCTAAGTAATACCTTCTACTCTCTACAATATATTAGTAATAATACAAGGCAGGCAGTGCATAAACCATGTACAAAAGTTGCCCCGCCCCCAACCCGAAAAAGAGCCCTCGTGTGTGTGGAACTGCTACCCTCCACAGTATCTGCAAACATTTAGAAACATACACTTTACACAGGGGTCAATATAACAAAATAAATCAGCAGAATACAGCTTTAAGTGGCCACAATCGTCCCACATTGAGAGCTCCGAAACCCACCCTCCAATATTAACACTATTAGGTTGGTTTTGCCTTCACACTGCCAAAAGTAATATCTAGGTAAGTTCAAATGGCTCAAATTAAGAGCATTTAACTTGATTTCTGTAGATTTCACTTGACAAATACAATGATCTACCACTGGATGAAGATATTTTGATCTCTCTCAATATTTAGTTTCCAATTTTAAGTGCAAAGAGTTGTTGTTTTTCTTATCTTTTGAGTAGCAAGATGTATTTTCCTGTTTTGTTTTCATAAAATTCCTGCATATTTACTTATTGTGTTATTGTCCCAAACACTCTGTTCCACTTTGTGATGTCATGTGGCAATACAGGAAGTGCTCCACTGTGTTTTTAAACTCTATACACCTTCACTAGAATCATTTGGAGGTATGAAAAGCTGCACTGGTAGATCGTTTTACATGTCATGTGAAATCTATTCAAATCAAGGTAACATTTTCTTAATAATGAGCAATTTAAACTTTTAGATTTTAGTTTTTGCAGTGTACTCCCTGAAGTTCCTCAAGACTACACACAATAGAGTACCCGCAGTTGTTACAAGCATTTTGACTGTCCAAAAATATCATGCATTATTGCTCTTATTGTAAATGAACAAAACATAATACCCCATAATTTGCTTATATTCTAATCCGCCTATTCGAGATTTTGGCAAAATATCCCTTAACTAACTTGCAATTGGCATAGATTCCATTATAGGCTATTGTATTTTTTGCATGCAGTAGTTTTGTAGATTTAAAGTGGCAGAAAACCATAAAATGAAATAAGTTTTAGTCAGTCATAACAAAGTGACAATGCTTTGGCATATTCGAAATTCATAAAACCGTAACTGAGTAAGCAATGCAACAAAATTATAAAGTGCTGAAATCAGAAAATATAAATACAAAATATAAATAAAGTATTAAAAAAACTCCTGTATAAATAAATACATACATAAATAAATAATAAAAAACACAACTGAGTAAGCAGCATAACATTATAAGATGCTGAAATCAGAAAATATAAATGTAAGGTATAAATAATGCATTTAAAAAACCCAATATAAATAAAATAAATAAATAATAAAACACAACTGAGTAAGCCATACAACATCATTATACGAAAATTTAAAAAAGTATAAATAAAATACTTTTTTTTAAAATCCAGCATAAATAAATAAATAAATAAAAATAAATAAATAAATAAACAGTGTACACAACTTGATTTGGAATACTGAGGCAAATAAATTTAATTAAACTTGCAAAGGTTTGACCTTTTCATTTTAAATGTCTGGTAGCATTAAGTTGGCTTGTGTTGGAAATACTGAAAGAGGAGAATACTGGAGGCAGAAATAAAACTAAGATAAGATAATACTTGACTGGCTGCCTCTGTGTTATGGTCTGAAAGTCTACAGTTGGTTGTGTTCATCAACAATAGAACCAGGAAGCTAAAAATATGTGCTTTCTTAAACTTATAATTGTCCTCATGTCCAAATTGTCTACTTCACTCTGTCTCCTACAACATTATGAAGGTTTGTCCATATAAAAGAGTCAGATTAAATATCAAAGTTTATCGAATCTCTTTGCAGGTTTTCATGCTTTGAACAGTTGCAATCTTCCTGTCACAAAAAGACAGAGTATGGGGACTTGTGCTTTTGAGTGTTTATCTTGTGGTCAAAAGAAAATGTCAAAACGTGAGAATAAATAGATCTTTAAAAAAAAGAAAAAAAAAAAAAAACCTCAGATACGCTGTGCTTTGTTGTCTCCGAAAAGGAACGCATCTTATCGCAAAGCAGGTGACAATCTAATTCAGGCATCAGATGTTTTCACAGAACTTCCAAGGAGCAGTTGATCAAGAAAAAAAACTTTAATCTATTTTCGTCTTTCTGTTGCTTCATGATCCTCGCTCGGATTCAGAGCCCCTGTATTTCTTCACAGGAACAAACCAACACGGATTTCAATTTCATCCCAGTAACAGTATCAAATTGGTCATTCGCTGAGATTGCTAATAGGGGAAAATGCGCCTTTGAAACATGCAGATTCGTAATGCTTGTTCAGGTAACTTTTCAGGGCGAAAGTCTTGTCACATCTTTTGCACTTGTAATGTTTGAAGGCGGAGTGAGTTTGCATGTGCGCGCGGAGGTTAGATCTATCCGCAAATGCTTTCCCACAGTGGGCGCATCCGAACGGTTTCTCCCCAGTATGCGACCTCATGTGGCCTTGAAGCAACCACGGACGACTGAACGCCTTTCCGCACACGTCGCATTTGTGCTTCAGGTCGTGGGTCAGTAAGTGCATCGCCATCGCCGGCATGGACACGTACACTTTGCCACAGGTCGGACATTTCTTCGCCATTTTGCTGTCTATGCTTCTGTGCGTCTGCTTGTGTCTGCTGAGGTTGGATGACGTAGGCGTACGTTTTTCCACATTCGCTACACGTGTGCCTCTGAGCTGCTCCTCTGCTCCCGCCGGACTTCCTTCTCGAGCGTCCGTCCATGATGAAAAACGCGTCAACCGTGTAACCTTCGCTGACCGCCGTATCGCCGTTGATGTACCCGCCGGCCGATGACGAAACTTCCGATCGGGGGCTGTCCGGTTGGTCGGAGTCTCCGTGGATGTCGCCATTGTAGGGGTCCTCGATGCGTCCGTAGATCAGAGCAGGGTGTTCGGGGGATTGGACTTTAGCGATGACAGAGGAGTCGTTGACAACCACGTCGTCATAGTGAGAAGGACTGAGATATCCGTAGCCTGCAGAGAAAACACAAGGTCAGTTATCGATACATCAAATTGATCGGGAATGGGAAACGAAAGGTTAGACTCTCCGCAACAGTAACAGCAACCAAAATAGAAGGGTATGGATGATCAAACTGTTCTTTCTATAGATATTTTTATTGATTTTTTTTCTCCACGCTGTTTCACTTTCGCAGCTTGGCATTTGTCTCACAGCAGCCTCTTCCAAACAACTGAACAAATATTATAACTGTCCAATTGTCCAGTTCTTCACTATCTATTGATCGCAATGTCAATATTTAACATTTGACTCTCTGTTTGTGCAGAGTAATCACAAAAATAACACTTCACATGAAACCCAATGCACCAATTAAAATTTCCTTCTGTGTTAAAAGTGCACTGGGTAACATTTCTAGTGAGTTTGCTACCTTTTCCATGGAAATCTTGTCCAGAATCTTCCACAGTACAGATTAAACCAATCTGTCACGAGGGAGACAAGCAGGTTAAAGCACTACGCTACATTACAGTTCAGATCTGTGGAGACATATTGTATTTTTGAGCAACAGAAAGACCCGTAATGAACTGGAACTGAAATTGATATGTTTAAAGTCATACTACAGAACATCTCCACAGAGACAAGCAGGTAGGTGGTGGACCCTTGTTGTTCAGTGCACCTTTACGAGCTGCTCTCTAAACATGCTTTCCAATTGTCAATTTGAAAGTTATAATCGCAATATGAAACACTTGCATTCAGGAGTTTTGAGCAAATAATTTATTCCAGATTTGAAGGACAGCGAGGACTTTTCCCCATTCAAAATATAATTATTTGATTTGAATGGAGTAATTGCTGTAACAATGGCAGACAATTACCATGGTTTAAACCCAGAATATTTGCTGACCATGTTTTATAATCTGTATTTATTTGGTCCCATCAGAGAAGAGGACGACACGAGCTTCAACTGCAAGTAATAAATGCATTTGTAACCTATTATGTGGAGGACAAGAAAAACATATAGAACCTCTGTAACACTTCATGATAACTACACTTTGATTAGCCTTAAAGGGACAGTCCAGAATTTTGGACATAGGACCTCATTTTCTAGTGAGCCAGAGTGTTGGAGACGTGTGGAGACACTTTTTAAAATATTCCATCCAGTCCTTGTATTTGCAGAGGTCGCTGGTACTCCACAAAACACCCAAAGCAAATCTATTATTACACCAGACTATCGATGTGAATGTCTGTGTTGATAGAATAATGTTTGAAATAAAACTAACCTTGCATCGCATGAATCGTTGCATGTTGAGGGACTATTTTCTCATATATCAGTCCGCCACTGCCAAGCTTTCTATCAGGAAGTACAACTCGCTGCTGCTGCTCAGATATAAATCCATCAAATGCAAGATTGGTTTTACTTCTAAAATTATTCTATCGACACAGACATTCACATTTACAATCTGGCATGTCCAAAATTCTGGACTGTCCCTTTAAATGTTCTGGGTGTAACTTTTCTAGTGGAGCATCTGCAACCTACTTGTCTCCATGGAAATATTACTGTTTTTGCCTTAATTATTCATAAAATACAGAAATAAATTTAGTAATCACAATGGAGAGAGGTTAATGGTCAGATCTGTGTGGAAGCAAGCCTGCATATGGTAAGAATTAATGTTTTTTTAAGATATTTTTGAGCTATAAACAACCTGTAAGTGAATAAATGCAAGGGAGATAAGTTAAACCAGAACCCTGTACTTTAGAAATTATATAATGCACCTTTAATATAACATGAACAAAATGCCTTTACTTGGTAGATGAGCTCTTCTGCTGTTTCCACTAGTGATGTTATGGCTACAGATAATATCATATGCACAACTTATTTTTTCACAATACTAACAAAGCCTAAAACGTCAAAACCATTTAAACCCAGTCCCACATTTTCGTGGACATGTCACTCTTAATATATTTTAGGATTAGGTCCTTGTTCTACCCTGAAGGATCTACTTGCCAAATAAAAACGCAAAGAAAAGCAGTTTCAAATGGACCTATGACAGATTGCCACAGTGGGAAACCTTTATTTTGTAACTTGCGGCTTTTCAAACACATTCACTCATAATTTGTGGTACGTTTTCTGACAGGTCGACGCCGTCTCACCTCAAGGCTTCAGCGAACTGCCATATACAGATATTCTGTTACACCTGGATGGGCTCTGTGCACTGCAGCATGCTAACAGTCACTACAATTTAAAATAAACAACCTATTAAAACCCAATTAATTAAAGTCAAGGTTACCTGATTGTTTTTATGTGTAAAACATAAGTTTGCGGTGTTGTTTCAATATTTATTATGCCTCAAAATCAGACCTGCTGACAGAAATGTGGGGGTCCGGGGCAAGAATCCTCACATGGGATCCTCTAATATAAATTAAAGGGACAGTCTGAAATTTTGGACATAGGACCTCATTTCCTAGTGAGCCAGAGTGTTGGAGATGTGTGGAGACACTTTTTTAAAAATTCTATCCAGGCCTTGTATTTGTAGAGGTCACTGGTGCTAGGCTAGTACATGTCAATGGCCATAGTTAGCCTGCCTGAGAGTAGTCTTACCCACTCCATAAAACACCCGAAGCAAATCTATTTTTACACCAGACTGTCGATGTAAATGTCTGTGTCAATAGAATAATTGTAGAGGTAAAACCAACCTTGCATTTGAAGGATTTATGTCTGAGCAACAGCAGCGAGTTGTACTTCCTGATAGAAAGCTTGGCAGTGGTGGACTGATATCACCTAACGCCTATCTTACCGGCAAAGTAAAATTCTGCTGCTGCTGAGAAAATAGTCCCTCAACATGTGACGATTCACGCGATGCAAGGTTAGTTTTATTTCAAATTTTTATTTCTATCAACACAGACATTCACATCGATAATCTGACATTATAATAGTTTTGCTTCGGGTGTTTTGTGGAGTGGGTAAGACTGTTTTTAGTGGCAGGATAACTATGGCCATTGACATGTACTAGCCTAGCACCAGCGACCTCTGCAAATGCAAGGACTGGATGGAATATTTTAAAAAGTGTCTCCACACATCTCCAACACTCTGGGAAATGAGGTCCTATGTCCAAAATTCCTGACTGGTTTTGCATTTAATTGTTTTGACATGACTTCATCATCTTACTCTAAGTCACTGAATGTTGAGGATCAAAAACGTTACTTTGAAAAGTTAAAACTCGCTAATAACTGTTGATGATGTTGATGTTGCAATGTTGTATGATGACTGTTAATGTTGTACGACAATAACTGTTGACGAGGTTGATGCTGACTTGTTGATATGGACACTTTTTGCCTACCAAAATGGCTGGTGTGACGTGTTTTCTCGTATAGGAGAAGTGTCCAATTCTGGGCCCCTAAAACCCTTGGGCCAGAGACAACAAATCCCTTTGTCCCCACTGGTCTGTTGGCATTGAGACACAAACATTTTAACTTTCAAAACACAAAAGTAGGCTATCCTCCACTCAAGTATTTATTTTATTTATGTACTTTTTAACATGTTGTCAATTACATCCACCCACAACTCCCTGTCCACAGCCGTATCTTTAAATATTAATTCATTTTAGCACAACTCAGCAAAAAAACCCATAGAAACACAACTGCACAGGAAGTAATGACGCTAACAGTGTGGCTGCCAGGCGCCGTTGTACGCCGAGCCTATTTCATTTAATAAACTTTCCCTTTCACCATAATGACTGCCTTGAACTTTTTTGTGTATACACAGCTCCTCTCTCGTCTCTTCTCTCAATTATTAGTTTCCATGTTATGATTTCTTTGTTATTATTTTATCGGCCTCCTACAGTCAACAGGCTCACAGACAATAGGAGAAGCGTGAGGAGGGGAGACGTGCTGCCTTGTGGATCTATGGCGATCAATAGCTCTCCATTTCAATTAGCACTCTCCTAGCATTTATACACAGGCCCGGGCAGGAGATACTGTTGCCCATAATATGATTTCATGACGCGGTTCTGAGAAAGTTGGTCGATAATGCAATGAAGACGTGGAGGAGAGAGCTGGGCGTGGAGGGATCAGACGGGGAGAAGAAACAGGAAGAAGTCATGTTGTGTACAGTTTAGGGCATTGCGGTTGGGCAAGTTTGACGATGTGTCTCAGGCGCTTGTGCTAATTTAATGTTTGCAATTAAATTAAAGCAGGGCAGAGAGGGAGGAAGAGGGGAAATGAAGTCGGAGGTGGGGAGAAAAACAAGCCAAAGAAAATCATGAATATTCAGTTGTTGTTTTGCATAAAAGAGTGAATAAGGCCAGCAGTGAAGTTTTGAAAAGGCCAGGCGTACTTTCTGTCAGGTTTTGTGATAATAAGTAAAAAGTTTAACTTTTTTTTTGTCTTCCCAAGCAATTACAGCCTGTTTAGTTGTTTTGTGGGTTTCAACAAAAAGAGGACAATGGAATTAACTAGAACCAAGCCCATCGACAGGAATTTGAGGGCCCATGGAGAGAAGTCTCACATTTCTAATAGAAATTAATAACAAGATGGTCCAATTCTGCGCTTCTAAAACTCTGGAGCCCGGGAAAACAGACCCTCTTGTCCTCCTACTGCTTTGAGTAGGAATGCACCGATCCGATACTAGTAACAGATATCGGCGTCAATACTGTAAGATTTGCTGGATCATATATTGGCTTCCAAATATCGGTTCAGTCGATATTCTAGTTTAGCAAATAAATTGATGTAATAAGACTATTTACTGGTTGTAGTTGGCTCAGAGGGTCTTGTAATGTTTTAATTTTTATTTATACAAAGCTGTTCTGTAGTTACATGAAAGTTAAAAGACAGCTACATAAAACATTTCAATCAACTTTGTCGTTTTTATTTTTGTAATAATGCTGTTTTCAGTTTCTGCGCTGGTATTGGTTAATATCAGAAATTGAAATTTAAAGATGCACTGTGTAACTTTTCTGTTGGAGGGTCCACTATCTGCTTGTCTCTATGGTGATGTTATTGATTTACCTGGAATGGTAAATGGTAAATGGCCACATTGTTCTATAGCACTTTTCCACCTTCAAGGCATTCAAAGCACACACGAGTGTACACAGACACTAGGGGTGAGGTGGATTAAATGTCTTGCCCAAGGACAAAATGACAATATCCATCTGTAGGAGCTGGAATCACACCGTCAACCTGTGGGTCAGTGGATCTAACTGCTCAACCAGTGATGTTTATGTCAAGAGCGGAATTCGAACCACCAACGTTCAGATCAGTGGACAAACGCTCTCTCACAGAACGGCATTAAACAAGTATATCTTACATTCATCCAATTGTAGGATTTTTTTACTTCTCAAAACTAATCACAAAAACCTGCATTATTACTGTGAGCATTAACCAGAAACTTGACCTGGTGATGTGACTGCTTGTCTCCATGGAGATAGTTAAATAAAGTGTAATCCTGTAACATTCCAGGAAAAAATTATAACATCTACACTGAGTCAAGCAGGTGGCGACCCTCTTCCACAAAAGCTACAAAGTGTACCTTAAAAGCTATAGTATCGTAATCTGTATCTGAACTGAAAAAGGTAGATACACTATATGACACTTTTATAAATCAAGGACCCACCTGCTTGTTTATATGGAATGTTCCACAGTGTGCATTATTTACTCAGTTACAGGTGTTTACATTGTTCCAAAAACACATTGATAAACATGCATTCTCAACAGAGCTGTAACGTGTTCTGGTGGTTTCAGCTGCATGTCTCTGTGGGGATAGATATGTTTAATGCCGCACTGTGACACATTCCAGAGGCAGTACATACAGTGTATCTCTAATTACGCTGGGGCAAAAAAGGTGGATGAGTGGGTAGCTCATAACAGCCTGGGTACTCACTATTACTACTACTACTACTACTATGACTACTACTACTACTACCACTACTGCTGCTGCTGCTGTTGCTACTACTACTGCTTTATAATTGTTGATTTCTAGTGATACTTTTGTCAGAAGAAGTATTACTTGGCCCCACCCAAAGCCTATAACTGAAAGAAATAATATGAAAAATAATGTAAACCTATAGGTTAATTTTATTTCAAATTTGCTTCTGAAATATTATAAACCACTAAGTTATTAAAACATTTTGCAGAATTGTAGTTGTCACGTAGCTGCTTAGTCTCCATGACCTTTGAGTTTTTAATATTTGAAGAACGAAGAAGAATGAATGGAAAATTTACTTCCAGAATCAGAGCAGGCTGTCACTATTGAGCTCAATTTATCATAGCTATAAACAGTCATATTTTGGTCTTTTTGTATTGTTGGCAACTGTTGCATGTCATAATAAAAGCAATGTATCAGTCGTATCTTGGACATCTGTTTCTGTGCATTGAAAGTGGATGTCAATTATTTAGTGCTGTAGCCTAATACCAGGAATGGCATAAAGATTTGGTTTAATTATTGCCTAAATGCTTTGTGTTTGCGTCGAGAACCATAAACTGTGTCTTTTTAATTGTGTATTTCTAAAAGGCACTTCCTCCTATCTCGTTTTGTCAACACTAACTACATTCATTTACAAGCACTCGACGAGAGGGCTGATAGCTGCTGTAAACGCCCCTATAAATGCTTATTAAACATTTAAATACCCTGCTCCAGCAACGCGCGCGTCGCCAATAATCACAAATCCAACAGCATTACGAGAAACAATGAAACTAACTAGACAGAAACCATGAAAAATGCATTTGTTTCTCCTCAAGCGGGTGAAACTGACAGTTGTGATCTATGGACACTTGTAGGTCATCCCCTCATCCACTGCCTCTCTCTCTCTCTCCCTCTGTGTGTGTGCTTGTGTGTGTGCTGTGTGTGTGTGTGTGTGTGTGTGTGTGCACTCGGCTGTAGAAAAGAGCAGCCTGGAAATGTGCCGACTTGACAGAAACGCACCGCTCCCGTGTGCGTCATGTGTGCGTGCGCGCTAAATGTATGTGCGCAACAAGCCGCTTCACTCAAACTCCTGTTAAATTGATAAGGACAGATCTGTGTCTAACCTCCGCGCGTTACGTTGCGTTGCTTTGCTGGTCTCACTGCGCTGCTGCTTGTTGTTAAGGCGCCAGGGATTTTCTGCCTCTCGCATTTGACCTTGGTACAATGTGAACGCCACCAGGTTGTGTTTACATTGAGGTGACATGACCGCGGCGGCCACTAGAGGGCAGCGGTGCGTCTAAATAAAGCTAAACAAACGGTATGACGATGGGATTGGGGAGGACGCCAACGCTAATATTTACTATTTAGTGCGTGTTTATTTGAAGTGCTTGGACGGTGAACAATATGCATAAATTAGGCCATGGTCAGCACTTTAAATACTGGATATCATCAATTTTAAACGAGGCCTCTTAAAATAAACACTACTTTAAGCAGGTGGAGTGAATCTTTGAAAAGTTCATGTGTTTTTGGAGTTTGTCATTCGTAAATAAAAACAGTGTTGAAAAATGTATAGTCTAGGCCAAAAACGGTTTGACTTTTCCAACTTTCTGTTTTGTGTGTTGCATTTTGAGCTTTAACACAACAAGCAAATACACAATAACATCATTTGAACTGATGTCTGTCAGTGTTTTCAATTCTCAAGAGTCTGTTCCTTCTTGGAATTACGTAATGTTGTGGTAGGTAAAGGCATTTTTATTGGTTCTTTTGTGGTTTCGCTTGGCCACTGGAGCAGCCTGTCCCTCTTGCAATAAAATGCACTTACAAAATGCTTTTACAAATCAATGCCTCCAGTCAAGTCCTTACACTAAGACTACAATCTCATCCCATTACGTGCTGATTAGAAATTATATGCAAAACACGTTATCATTAACTTTATATCGATGGGTAGATTTTCAAATATGACCACTAGTGCATTCAAAACTCCTCTCCTATGTCATCTTTCCCATCTCCTTCTACCGTCCATAGATCGATGCTGTGAACTGCTGAGCCATCACAAATCCACTCAGTGCCTTTAGGAAATAAAACCCGTTTGACCTCTAACCTGACACTGACGGGAAAACGCGTTCATTTCATCACATTTACAGACAAGGACTCCTGTTGAACTGCTTAACCAACATTTACACACCCTTTAATTGCACTTGTGACTAAGTCTGGATTTCTCATTTGCTTTCATCTGCTTAATCTGCTCTATATTCATTGCTTATAATCTATAGAAAGAGAAATCTCAATGCGCCAGAATATGTGCCCTCAATTTGACCCCGCAAATCCCCTTTCTCTCCAAACGCGTGAATAAAAGGTTTTTCCTCGCGTGTCACAAACCAAGGTGCTGACTAACCTTTATCGTGGTGATGGAAACGCAGACTTAGCTCCTCTCTCCGGCTGTGTCCGTACGAGCTCTCGAGTTCAGCCGCGGAAAAATCGTCCAACTTGACTTTCTTGACCAAGAAAGAGCGAGGCATTGTGGGATAGTGGCTGTGAACGCACGCACAACACGGGCACGCTGCTTTGACGTTGAGAAATGTCCGATGTTAAGTGCTAAAAAAGTCCCAACGAACAGGTACGAAGGAAGGAAGACATAACTGGAAAATGTCCCGAATTGAAAAGGTATTGCTAAGAATAACTTGGACTAAACGTATTGCCCATGCACATCCAGAAACCCCGGCAGCGATCTGAGCCAAGCGTGCCTAGAAATGGACAGCTCCGCGTTTCAGCACCGGACAGCTCCCGAAGAAATCCGATAGAAACAGTAGCGGAAATTCCGAAGCAAACCGAAGTAGCGCTGTCACTTTTGGAGCAATCAGGGACGACGTGAGCGTAAAAGTGAAGTTAAATACTAGCTTGGAAAAGTGGAAAAGTCCCAAAGACGTCGTTCAGAACAATACAGTAAGTGTCATCACAGTCCGGTAAATCTATTGCTCAAAAACAGCGCGGGGAAGACGAGATGAGCGTGCGTCCTAGCGGTTTTCCCCGTGTGTCTCGCGCCTCTCCTCTCTCCTCCTCGTGCCTCTGTGTCTGTCTGACGCTCGAGATCAGCTGTTGCGGTTTTATAGGCCACACACGCCGCGGAGAGAGAGAGAGAGGCGAGAGGAAGTGCCTCATTTTATTCATCAGAAAAGAGAGCAGCATCGTCTTGCGGGACCGGGAGAGACGCACGCCGATGGCCGGAGAGAAATAGAAAAGGTTTGGTTTAAGGGCACGCTTGCACTTATTATTATGAAGGGCTGCTGTATGCTCCAAACGCTACTAGACCCATACACTCATACAGGTACTCGACTGAATTAAGAAGAATATGCTCAGGCTGCAAATAAGATGTGCCAAAAATGGAAGAATAAATAGAAAATACACGAAAAGTCATGACACGTATTTGTTTCAATTAGGACACAAACTGGTACATGCATTCAGCTTTATTTTCTTAATTAACTTTTATTATTGGGCTATTTATTGGTGACACTCAAGAATAATTATTCTTAAAATGTCTTAATAAATGAACTGGAATGAACAAAGGCTTCTAACTTAAAGAAATATATATTATTAAGAATCATTCAGCCTAACTTCTAACCATAACTCTTTAATTAATTTTTGTTTCATTCACACATGTTAGAGTGAGTAATCCTGATTTATTAGTCTGTCTATATTTCCAAAGCTCAAAATACTCAGTTCCACCTTGTGATGTCATGTAGTGGTTTCAAGCTACAGCTCCTTTTACCTTTAGTTCAGTAGAAATTGGCAATTCCAAGGCTGAAATAATCCAAGTGATTCTAGTGACAGTGTATGGAGCACTTCTTGTATTACCACATGACATCACAAGGTGGAATAGTGTATTTACTGTTTGAGAGAGGAACTCAGCTTATATAATATGCAGGATTTGTGTGTTAAACATGTGTCCAGGTATATTTTTGACATCGAAACAACGTTATTAGCCAGGCTGGTGCCACCTAGTGCCTCCGCTCAAATTTCATTTCTTTCCAACAACTAGGTCAGGAATCGGAATACACTAGACAGTTTGCAAAAACCCCAGGAGTGTGAATTCGGGCACCAGCCAAGCAGGAACAAGCCATACATTCTGTGTTGCCAAAGATTCCCGAGATCAAAGATTTAAAGTCAGAACAAAGAAAATGTTTGGGGAATTTTATCAAGGGGAAAGATGTTATTGCCCTTCTTCCTATGAGATTTGGAGCATAACATACGTCACGACCAAATAGCAGTGATTGGTTAAATTAAAAAAGTACCCACCTACCATTGAGTGAAAGAATTCTAATGCTGCTAGGTCAGACGGTTTCCCCAAAGTGAAACTGGTTGATGAATCAGGCTACAACATTATAACATAGATCAGATTATGTTGATTATGATGTAAGTTTTTGCTCATATTTTATTTAGAACAGTTAAGATGTAGTTATTGCTATTCATGCATAGTGTAAATAGAATTATTATTACACTCATACAGTCTTCTCAGAGCCCCGTGGACCATCAAACCAACCGCTCCAGAGCAACTTCTTGTGTCAGTGAGTACAGGTCAATGCCTCCACACTGCAGTCAGCCAATTGAGCAGCTTTTATGCAAATGAGCTCCAGTCCCAGGCCAATAGGACCATGTGTGCGGACTCAGCCAGTGCCTTCATCTATTGTGTTACATGTCAAGATGCTTCTACTCATTGTTTTGTTTAAGAGGGGCTGACTGCGTGGCCGGGCGCAGTCCATTTGAGTCTATGACAGATTGTCCATTCACAAGGACAGTGTCAGTGATGTAATTCTGTGACGCGCTCGTTTATGTAAGATCTATTCACGACGTCTTTGGAGTTGGACTATTTTTACTCTTCGTTGATAAATCTTTGAGTGGGTTTCTCTTTTCCTAAGTGCACCGGAGTCTTCCTCTTATACTGTATAAGAGTCAGTGTTGCTCCAAGGCAGAGGCTGAAAGTTCGCAAAAATGATGGTGCAGTTTAAAGTGTCTTTCTGGATGTAGCTGGAGACCTGTAACAGTTTTACTAGAACCTATTGAACAAATTGTATCAAACTTTAGTGTAATTCTTGTGACACCACTGCAAACCATCTTCCTCTACAAACTGCAGCATGGGCTTTATGCCAGATTCCCTTCCTTGGAGCTTATATATTGATCTATCTGTTTACGTATGCATACATTTAAAGCCAATGTTAAAACACTGATAAGAAATACAAGTTTAAAGGGGCATTGAGTAACTTTTCTGCTAAATTCATTTACTTTTCTCCATGGACATGTTATTGCTTCATCTCAAATGTTTCACAGTATTGAATTAAACCTTCCTATGTTTGTGGAGACCAAACCAGATCAAGTTACAGGTCAGATCTGTGGAGAGGCAACCCCGCTCACAGGTATTTTTGAGCTCTAAAACCACCTGTAATTGAATAAATGTAAAGTAGAGCTGTTTAATGTTACACTGTGGAACATTCCAGGTAGACTAGTGTCATATCCTCCTGGAACCTGAAGAAAAAAGTGTATATTTGTATAAAGTGTGTATTTCTTTCTATTTGGAGGTAAATGAGCACCTTAATATTTAGATTTTGTTCATTTTATTTTTATTAATAATTTATAACATGTCTTCTGTAATGTACACCAGGAACATTTTGGTGTTAAATCTGTATGACGTTAACCTAACAATGGTGAACAAACATCTCTGACAAGCTTCTACAAGTTTTTTTTTGTTTTTGTTTTTTTGTTTGTTTGTTGTTGTTTTTTGTTATATTGCAGCCACAAACTAACCACTTTTGAGTTCATTTTTTATCCTGGACATGATAATCCCCCAGCCCTGTTTAGGCAGAGGAACCTAGTCCTCCCATTAAGAGTCTATCTCAAAACATTTAAAAGATGGACTGGTTAACTCAGTGTCAGCTATAAAGGACACAAATGAATGGGCCGGCTCTCAGGAGGATATATCTATAGAAACAAGCAGGTGACGGACCCACAACCAAAACTTTACGCAGAAGAAGCTGTTTTCCCATGTTCTTAAAATAAGCAGTGTGCATTAGCAGTGTGCATTTTCATCAGAATCTGCAGATAGGACTGTGCAATTCTATTTGTGATTTCAATTATTACCTTATTCAGTTACAAAAGTGTTATTTTAGAATCAAATGTGCGTTTGTTCTTCCTCTCGAAATCTGGAGCAAAGCCACTTTTCTTATCTACAAAGGCTTTTTAAAACTAAATATTCAGAAACTTCACAAACCTGATGTGGCTTGTTAGTACTTAGAGGATCGTTTTGACAGTATAGACATACGCATTTGTGTTAATCATAATTTTGAGTATGAGGCAAATAATTGTGATTATTATTTTTGCCATATCATAGCAGGAGCCTCCTTTGAGGGGCAGGTTAAAGGTGCAGTGTGCAGTTTTTCTGGTGGAGGGTTAGTTGCTTCCATGGAGATGTTTTTGCTTTGCCTGGAATGTTTCATGGTTTGACATTAACCATTTATTCATTACGGGTGTTTGTGTTGCCCAAAAATACAATAATTCCTTTTGTGGATAGAGGCGACTCTCCACAGATCTGACTTGTAATGTAGCATAGTGCTGTAACCTGCTTGTCTGTCTGTGGAACATTCTAGACCAGGCATGTCCAAAGTATGGCCCGGGGGCCAAATGCGGCCCTCAGACAAATTTTTCTTGGCCGTCAGACTTCGAGGTGAATTGGCACAAATTACCTTGCATTAATAAAAAATATATTTTTTTACTGCAAAGTTTTTGAAAATCTACCCTGATAAAGCTCATATTTAATATTTAGTGTTTGGTTTTAAGATTCTTGGCATGAATAAAGACTGATGGCTCATTCTAACGTGTTAAACATGCACATATTTCAATTATTCCCTGTATTGATCTACGGCCCTCGATAGGCCCTCTGCTTTGTCTGTGTTTTGATATGTGGCCCATGATGAAAGTTTGGACACCACTGTTCTAGACAAAGCAAATACATTTCCATGGAGACAAGCATGTGGCAAACCTGGACCTCCTTTAGAAGTGTTACGCAGTGCACCTTTAAGTATCTTTCTGGCTATAGTTAGAGACCTCTAGACACATACTCACACTATCAAACAAATTATGTGAAACTATAGTGTAATTTTATGACAACACAGCAAGCCAGCTATAAATTGCAGCATAGACTGGAGTGGCCTTTATGCCATATGCCCTTGCTTGCAGTCTCTTAATTTATCTTTTTATGTATGTGTTTATTTAAAGAAGAAATGCAAGTTTAAATGGCCCATATTGTGTTGTCTTTTCATCACAAACATACCTGGAGCTGTATTTTGCTTCATTCACACATGTTTAACACACAAACCCTGCATATTTAGCTTTTCTCTCAAACAGAAAACACACTGTTCCACCTTGTGATGTCATGTGGTAATACAGGAAGTGCTCCACTGTGTTTTTAAACTCCATACACCTTCACTAGAATAATTTAGATCACTCTCCACATACCTGAAATGTAATGCAGTGTCGTATTGTAACCTGCTCGTCTCCCTCGTTATAGCCAGGTTTAATCTGTACTGTGGAACATTCGAGACACAGCAGTAACATTTCCATGGAGACAAGCAGGTGGTGAATTCTCCAGTAGAAATGTTACACAGTGCATCTTTAACACTTGATACTTGACAGCATAATGTGAGCTGTTTAAGTAGTTACTAAGCCCAATAAGCATAAGCATAAAAAAAAAAAAAAAACTGTTAAATTATGGATTAAAGATGCATTATGTAACTTTTCAAGTAGAGGGTCTGTCATCTGATTTTTTTTCCATGGAGATTTGATAATTTTGCCTTACATGTTGCAAATTAAACTAACCCTCCAATAAATGAACAAACAGCTAAATATGGGCCTTTAAATATTTACTAAGTCTGGTAAGCATAAGCATCCAAACTATTAAGAAATACTGTTCCTTATGAATTAAAGATGCACTGTGTACATTTTTGTATAACTTATTTGTGTACCATTTCTGTAACTTTTTTTTAAACATATTATGCCTTAATTGACACCAGTCTCCAAGGAATACTGTTCATTATGACTATAAGATGTGTTTTGTGTGTGTGTGTGTGTGTGTGTGTTTTTTTAGATATTTTATATATATATATATATATATATATATATATATATATATATATATATATATATATATATATATATATATATATATATATTATATATTATATTATATATTATATATATATATTGCAATGTGTGAGCTACTGTGTCCAAGTAATTTCCCTTGTGGATCAATAAAGTTTGTCTAAGTATTTTCTAATGAAGAGTCTGTCATTTGATTTGCCTGAAATGTTCCACAGTGGCATTAAACTCACCATAAATACCCTCCAATAAATGAACAATCACTATAAATAACTGTAAATCACGATTGCAACTTTAACCAAACATCATTTTAACAACAGAACAACAGGATTTGACTCTTTTACACATTTAATTCACCATAAGACTGAGTAGCTCAACACAACACAAGGTCAGATCCACCAGCTGACGACGAGGGGACAGTGGGAGATGATTGCTCGATCGATGAAACACCAGGAAGTAGCCATTCATTCCTCCGTCGCTGTCTCCGCTGCTCAAATTGTCCACTTTTCAGCACCTCATCCCTCCAACCTGCCCCACTGCTGAGCTCAGCGAAATGAGTCTGGACCCAGCCAATCTGCGGGGACATGTGGAGACGATGCATCATTACCATAATAATAGAGCGGCCGCGTGTAGACAGGCAGAGTAGAGCCCTTGTTGACTTTCTATTCCAGTGTCTTTTTAAAGAGCTATTTAAATGACAGGGTTTTAAATGAAGACAATTCAAATAAAGGGTTTTACATATAAAGAGATATGAGGATGAGGAGGTGTGTAAATATATAAGACGACGGGAAGAGCAGGAGGGGAGCAGAAGCAACGAAGATAAAGATAAGCAAAGGGCATCGGGGTTTAAAGGGCCTATATTACACTATTTTCTGATCTATGTTATAATGTTTTCTCATCAAAACGTACCTCGAGTTGTGTTTTGTTTCTGTCACACATGTTTAACACACAAACCCTGCATATTTAGGTTCTTCTCTCAAACTAAAAACACTCTGTTCCACGTTGTGATGTCATGGGGTAATACAGGAAATGCTCCACTGTGTTTTCAAAATCCATACACCTTCATTAAAATCATTTGGATAATTTCAGCCCTGGAATTGGCAATCTCAGTTGAACAAAAAGCGTAAAGGGTACATCTCAATTTGAAAACTACCAATATATGACAGTAGCAGGTGGACCAGAGCATTTTGAGTTTTAGAGATATAGATATCTGTGTGAATGAAACAAAACACAACTCCAGGTGTGTTTTTGAGGAGGTCACAACATTATAACATGGCTCACTAGAGTCAAACATTGAACCTTTAAAGACAAGTCAAATAAAGGGATTTACATATAAAAAGAAATGAGAATGAGGAGGTTTGTAAATATAATGCGACAGAGAGGAGAGGAGCAAACGCAGATGCAACAACAAATAGAAAATGTATTAAGGATAAGCAAAGGGCATCTGGGTTTAAAAGGCCCATATTACACTATTTTCTGATCTATGTTATAATGTTTTCTCATCAAAACGTACCTCAAGTTGTGTTTTGTTTCGGTCACACATGTTTAACACACAAACCCTGCATATTTAGGTTCTTCTCAAACTAAAAACACTCTGTTCTACCTTGTGATGTCATGTGATAATACAGGAAGTGCTGTTTTTAAAATCCATACACCTTCACTAAAATAATTTGGATAATTTCATCCCTGGAATTGCTTGTTTCAACTGAACAAAAGGCAAAGTATACCTGTTTACTTGAAAACTACCACTATATGACCTCACAAGGTGGAACACAGCATTTTAAGCTTTAGAGATATAGATATCTGTGTGAATGAAACAAAACACAACTCCAGGTGTGTTTTTGAGGAGGAAACAATGTTATAACATGTCTCACTAAAGTCAATTTTGCGTAACATAGAACCTTTTAAAACAACTCAAATAAAGGATTTACATATAAAAAGACATGAGAATGAGGAGGTTTGTAAATATAATGCGCCAGAGAGGAGAGGAGCAAACGCAGACGCAACAACAAATAGAAAATGTATTAAAGATAAGCAAAGGGCATCAGGGTTTAAGATCTGAGAGACGGTGTTTGGAGATAATGATTCAAATGGCAAAGATATTCTTTAATCTCAACAACTGAACTTAAAGTATTCTGTTGTGCAACACCAACTAATGAATGGTGAGGCTTTTAAATGTATATTTGTGACCCCGTCTTTACTGTAGCGAAGGCACCAGAGGAATATATGACCTTGTAAACAAAGAATGATACAAATAAGTGAGTGAAATAAAGCTCACAGTGTTAGCTGTTATGGGGATGAATCTGGAGTCAAACTTCATATTTGGAATAGACATTTATTAACCAACAAAATGGTGAAATAAAACCACCAGGATCATGTAGAGCAGGTTGATATGAACATTTTAAGACCAAAATGCTCACTGCAGTAGTTGACAATTTCTCAATGTAAAGTCAGTTGAAGCCAGAGTCAATGAAGCCTAAAGCCAGGTTAGCTATGTATACAGTCTATGTTATATAAACAATTTGAAAACAAAACACAAATTGCTGTGTTATGTGCTGCAAAATTTGCATGATTCATCAGGCAGTTTCACTTCATAGAACCCATCTGTCCTCGCAGCATTAGGATTCATTTGCTCGATGGTAGGCGGGTACTTCTTTTGTTTAACCAATCACTGCTATTTGGTCATGACGTATGTAATCCGCCAAATCCCTTAGGAAGACGGGCAAAAACATCTTCCCCCTTGATAAAATTCACCAATTATTCTCTTTGTTCCGGCTTTAAATCCTCAATCTCGGGAATTGTTGCCAACATAGAATGTATGGCTTTGTCTACATCCATCTCAACCACTCTTTACACTCGTTTACTGTTGTACTGTACCAAAAAAGGGACCCAGACAGGCACTTGAGTTTGACGTTATGGCTTCATTGGCGTCGCTGATTGGCCGGTGCGTGGTCTATAACTTCCAGGGTTCTGATTCCTGACCTAGGCACTGGAGAGAAATTAAACTGAGTGGAGGCACTAGGTGGCGCCAGCCTGGCTACTGTAAAATGCCCTGTAACATAGATTAACATATTGGATTTCAGGCCAGAGAAATAAAAAGATATGTCTGCTCTTTTTTCTTATAATAATAAATTATTAAGCCTTCACCCAACAGGCTTGAAAGAAGAAACAAACACACAACTTTGTAATTTGAAAATGTCCCAAAATGAAAATTGATTGGCAAAATACATATCTCTACAGCTGCTTCCAGTGTACATCGAACAACAGTGACTGCAATGCTAAGATCTTGATGAGTACAAAACAAAACACAAAGGAAACCAAAATCTGAAACTTTTATAACAAAAATGTGTTGTTTTCTTTCTAATTTACAAGTGAATCAAGTCAATTCCAGCACCCACAGACTTATGTTTTTTTTCATAAGTCTGTCATTTGAGGAATTTATATTGTATATAAATTCCTCAAATTTGCACAATATTTAGGAGTAAAATCCAGTACGTGGGCAGTCACACTAAAAACAAAACTGATGTGAAAACCATACCAACCATAGATTTATGGTTTCTAGACTCAAATCTTTTGTCATCTACTATACTAGTATACAAAATGCTCAAATTTGCATTCTTCAGAACAATATTTAGGAGTAAAATTTAATGTGTCAGTGACCAAAACAAAGCAAAATCGATGAGAAAACCATAATGTCTATTTTATTTCCAATAACCATGGACTTAAAGATTGTAGACTCAGACTTATGGTTTCTCAATCTTGCCACCTACGAATAAAAATTCCTAAAATTTGCATACTTGGGAACAATATTTAAGGAGACAAATCTAGTCCGTGGTCAGTCATACTAAAATCAGACCAAAACAAAGCAAAACCGATGTGAAAACCATAGCATCCATGTCATTAGGAATCATATATGAGCTCACGTGTGTGCTATGAATATGTATGTTGTATGTATAAGACGTGAGCTGGACATTAATATGTATTGCGTGGTAATGAAGCGAATGGCTGCATCAGATGGGACCCTTCTTTAACTAGTCACATGTGGCTCATTAGGCCCCGGACCCCCACAGCACCTGGAGCCCTCAGGAAGACCCCCAGAATGACTTCATACGGGCTGTGCTGTTATGGAGAAGGCCAGAGGTAAAGACGGGCAAGTTCAAGTGAGTGATGTGGGGAGACAAGGTGGGTGGAGTTCAGAGGTGTGTGAAAATAATGTCCAAAGGGAAGTCTTTAATGTCACGTTACATTATCAGAAGCATTGGACGTAGTAAGATTTAATTTTGGATTTGGTTTGATCTAGGACATTTCTTTACTTAAAGGTCCTATATTACACAAAATTGACTTGCTGCTGAAAACAGTCCTGGAGTTGTGTTTTGTTTCATTCACACATGTTTGAGTAATACTTTATTTTTAGTATCTCTACATCTCCAATTCTCAAAAGGTTCACCTTGTGATGTCATTTAGTGGCAGTTTTCAAGATAACCCTTCCTTTATTTATTTATCTATTTATTTATTGCTCATGCTATTATTTTGATGGCATCAATTTAAAGACTAGCCTGATTCATCAGCTGGTTTCACTTTGTAGAAACTGTCTGACCTCGTAGCATTAAAATTCGCTCGCTCGATGGTAGGCAGATACTTTTTTTCATTTAACCAATCGCTTCCATTTGGTCATGACATATGTAATGTGCCACTAACGGGGCTAACTGGTATATTAAGCTTTTCCCAAATCCCGTAGGAAGAAGGGTAATAACGTCTTTCCCCTTGATAAAATTCACCAAACTTTCTCTTTATTCAGGCTTTAATTCCTCGATCTCGAGAATCGTTGCCAACACAGAATGTATGGCTCTTCGCTGATTGCCTGGAGCCTGAATTTGCACTTCTGAGGTTTTTGCAAACCGTCTAGTGCATTCCAATTTCTGACCTAGTCTCTGGAGCGAAATGAAATTGAGCGGAGGCACTAGGTGGCACCAGCCTGGCTATTTAAAGACAACAACAACAACAACATATCTGACAATTAACATACATCAATATTTCTACCATTATTTGCCTTGTCTTTGCTGCATGAACAGAAGGAACAGGAAGAAGAAAAATCATGTAAACCCTGCTCATTTCACAGATCAAACAATTAAACATTTCTTTAATAATTGTTCCCCACCTCAAAAATCAAACCAAGTCACTGATCAATAAGCCACATACATGTTACAATATCTCACTTGTGCTTTCACTTAATTTAAAACATTTTCCTTAGTCACATAGTTGCTCATTATTTTATCCTTACACATTTTCTTGAATTTAGAAACACTAGTGAAACTTTTTAAGTCATGATTTAACAAGTTCCATATCTTGAATCCATACACAGAGATGCATTTCTGTTTTAATGTCGTCCTTGAGAAGACAGTTCGGAAAAAATATTGGCTCCTGTGGTCACAGTCCTCCCAGACAAACGTAAAAAGATTTTTAGAGCTTCGGGTAAATGGCTTTGCTTGGCTCTTCTCAGAACTAATAAAATCTTAAGATCAACTAAGTCTTTTTTTTTTTTTTTTTTTTTTTTACTTTTTTTTAAACTATCAATGGAAACAAGCACAAGTAAAGGGGCTATTGCACTTTAAAGTGCATTTTTAACTTTTATTGCATTTTTAAGTTTTTGCTTTTTTATTTTTTTTTTCATTTTTATTTCTGGTCCTGTACCTTTATTATAGGTATGGCACAACTACAGCAGCAGATTGTAAAATAACAGGCTGTACTGAAAAAAGGATGTATAACACTTCATTAAGGGATAAAAGGGACAGTTTTAATTGCAAAATTAAAGAAAAAATCCAGGTGAGGACAAATGTATTAAAATTACCCTTAGGTCTGGGAGGGTTAACAGCAAAATTTTACCTTTGTTTAGTGGGGATTGGAAATTCCAGGGCTGAAATCTTCCAAATGATTCAAGTCTAGATGTATTGAGTTTAAAAGAAGAGAGAAGAACTCAGCCTAAACATGAAGGGTTTGTGTGTTAAACATGTGTGAATGAAACAAAACACAACTCCAGGTCTGTTTTTGTTTTGATGAGGAAACAACATTATAACATTGATCAGAAAATAACCTAATATGGGCCCTTTGAATATATTTTAATGTGGTTCTCTTACATAATTCAGTGCATGATTCATTCATTTCATACTTAGGGTAGACTCACAGAAGCAAAACTGTCAATCTGCACCATTTACCCCTCTGACCACCACCAACAATCAGGCACATAACCACGTTTACAGTTCGCAAGGTGGGTGAAGTGTCTTGCCTAAGGACACAACAACAGCACCAGAAACACTGTTGCCCCACTCCTCTCCCACTACTAAAAATAACTTCTAAGATCAGAGGAGATCAATTTTAAGCTTTTCATATTTAATATCCGATGCTCTTATACGCAGAAAGTACCTGAAGATGTGTTTTGTTTTATTCCCACATTTTAAAGTACCTTGCTGACTGTTTACTGTTGACTATTTATGATTTATTTATTCAGTTCATTTCACTGGCATCCCCAATAACAAGGAATTTACTACTAATAATAATTGTAATAATACATTTTATTTATATAGAGCTTTTCTGGACACTCAGCCTCCGCTCAATTTCATTTCTCTCCAACGACTAGGTCAGGAATCGGAATACACTTGACAGTTTGCAAGAACCCCGGAAGTTATAGACCGCGCACCGGCCATTCAGCAAAGAGCTGTGAAGCCAGGACGTCAAACTCAAGTGCCTGTCTGGGTCCCTTTTTTCGAACAGCACAACAGTAAATAAAGCGGTCGAGATGGATGTAGACGAAGAGGATCGAGGATTTAAAGCTGGAGCAAAGAGAATGTTTGGTGAATTTTATCAAGGGGAAAGACATTATTGCTCGTCTTCCTACGGGATTTCGCGCATTATGTAAGTCATGACCAAATAGCAGCGATTGGTTAAATAAAAAAGTACCCACCTATGTTGTAAACCTGTGACTGGGGAATGTTGTACTGTACCCCAGAAAATAGAAGAACCACTGGAGTGATTTTACGCTGCGTCTCTCATGCAGAAGTTTAATACAATGAGAAGAAAGAGCGCGAAATCGCTCAAGTGGTGGGTGAAGGCATTACCAATCAAAACAAAGGAGCCCAGCTTCAGCAGTCAATTACAGATATGATGAATGTTACTGAAAAATAAACTAGAACAAACATTTTTGTTAACTTTTAAGTATATTTAACTGTTTTTAAAGCTTAATGTTTATATTTATTGCAAACCTTTTAACAGTTTTTAACTTATTAACATGAAATCACACTATGAACCACATCACTGCAACTAGGCACAGAGCATAGTATTAGGGGCATATAGCACCATTCAAACCTATCACGCCTACCGTCAAACGAATCCTAATGCTGAGAGGTCAGACGGTTTCCACAAAGTAAAACCGACTGATGAAAACCTCAAAACGTGATCAAAATCTGGGAAATGTTTTAGTTACATGGCTACGAGTTAACCCTATAATAAACTCATTATTGTCTGGTGGTGCATTTGGGAAGTTATGGTTCAAATCCTTGCAACCTTTTAGAATAGCATAAAACAGCAGTCTGATTTTTGTCTCATTTGCATTTTTAAAATAGCCTTGGCTTGCCACAGCTCAATCTTGTAAATGCTTTTTCATCTTTCACATAATGCATTTCTTCTCCTTGGAGCCCCAACTTAAAGCCATTTATCATTTTGTAACTACGTTGACTACACCATAAACTTGTAGTTATTAACCTCCGAAGACACTGGTTTTAAATTACACCAAATGCACTGATTAACTCATTAGCTGTTTATACTCTGCTACGGGACCTATATATTTTAATTATTGGCTTTCTGGATGTTCAAGTTAATTGCTTCCATCTACAACAACTAAAACAGCAGATAAATGACAAGAGGGGATCACTTTAAAATAGCCAAAGTCTCTGTGCAAAGATGTGGGTTTTATATTATGTAACATTATTGTAGCAGGATTCAATTTTAGTCCAATACTGATAATGTTAGAAAATATATTAAACCTGGATTTATAATGAATCTCTAGTGCTGAGAAACCTGTGTAATACTTGATAATTATTTTTCACAGGCTTCTTCCCCATGGAGTTATATAATGCCAAAACTAATATTGGTTTTAACTTTCATCCTATACATTTAGTCTTCAGTCGTTCGGTGATGCACTTTGTTATTTATGTTTCTTCTCAGATTCATTAAAGGTCCCATATTGCACAAAGTGGATTCTTGTGAGTTTTAAACCCTGTTATAATGTCATCAAAAACATACCTGTTGTGTTTTGTTTTATTCACACATGTTTGAGTAACTCTTTATTACTGTTGGGCAAGTTACTTCAAAACTGTAATGAGTTATTTATTACTTGTTACTGTCACTTGAAAATAATTCATTACATTACAATATTACTGCATTTAAAATGTAAGACATTACATTACTACTGCATTACTTTAAGTTACTCTCACCAAAATAACTGTCATTGATTGTCAAATAACAATCAGCGAGCAAAAATGACAGACTTTTGCACCGTATATGGACTGAACCAGGACTAAACCAGGACTGAACCAGGACTAAACCAGGTCTAAACCAGAACTAATCTTGGACTAGGACTTTGAATCTAGGACCACCCCTGAGAGAACCCCGAGCCCATGGAAGAGGGTGTCCTCAAAATGCGATTTGTCCCGTGGAGCGCAGAGATCTGTACAGGTCCTTTTGCCTGCGGTTACCCAACGGTCTACACGGGGGCATCTCCGGGCTCGTCCCGACATTTGGAACCGTAATGATGGCGTTTTACCCCTGCTGATATTGTTGTGATTTTACTGAATTTGTATGAAGAAAAACGAAAAACCCACCACTTCAATCCAGGTTAAAAAAGCATTTTAACGTGTGTTACTCACATTTGTACTGAGTAAAATGTTATATTCTTTCCCCTGTAATGCTTTACATTACTGCGTTACAGCAAAAAGCAATGCAGTACAGTAATTCATTACTTTTATAACGCGTTACTCCCAACTGCTCTTTATTATTGGTCTGTCATCTACAAAGTTCTGTTCCACCTTGACATGTCATTTGGCAATTCCTGAAATTAGCCAAATAGTTCTAATGGAGGTGTGCAAAGTTTAAAAACACAGTGGAGCACTTCCTGTACTACCACTTGACATCACAAAGTGTTTTTTCATCCTAAATATGCAGGGTTTGTGTGTTAAAAATGTGTGACCAAAACAAAACACATCTCTAGGTATGTTTTTGATGAGGAAACAACATTACAACACATCAGAAAACAGTGTAATAGATTGACAGAGTGTAAAATCCTCTCACAAAAACAGCCTTACCCCTGTGTATTGGTGTATTGTTTGTCTTATAATATTATTGGCATGTTTTCTTTCATTGCACAGTAAAGGCCACGGACCTCAGAGAGATATGGGCCTGCTTCATGAGTCATTAATTCACCCACAGAGGCTTATTAACCAGCCTGTCCACACAGCTGCCCCACACCTGGTACCCCTCCCCTCCCCCCTTGTGCCCCAGGACACCCTTAAATGGACATGTGCGGGTCTCAGTCCGGTCAGACCAAATGCTTTTACTGTCCCGTGTGTACTGTCCCATCTGAGGCGCTGTCAGCTGTCCTATGATCAAAACACTCATTAAGGAGAAAGATTAGGTCTGAAACATGCCTCAAATACTCTCATCAACAGCACTAAAATGTACACCAGATTTATAGACAGGATGCTTGGAGTTATTTTATTGCACAAAAGATAAAGGAGAAGAAAACTGACAATGAAACTGGAGTATTGTGAAGTGTAGAGAGGTTTATCCATCCAAGAATGAGAGGGTTGCCCACATTTTTTTTACAATATTGTGTTTGTGCTCCAAGGTGATCAGTGGTGGAAGGTAATGAAGTACAAAAGTAAAAGTACAATATTTAAGTAAAATTTTTAGGTACCTATACATTTTCCATTGGATTCTTTTTACTTTTACTTCACTACATTTGGGAGCAAGTATCTGTACTTCCTACTCCGCTGCATTTTAGATCTGGACTGAAAAGTCAAAAGTACTTTTCTTTATGGTTTGAGACCTGCTGAAAAAAGATGACACATTTAATTTGAGTTAACTTCACAATGTTGTGCAAACCAAAAACAAAAACAGTTACAAAATGTAAGAACTCAGTCTTAAAATTAGTTAAACCCATGATCAAAATCATTACATTTGATGCTTTAATTGTTAAAAAAAACTCTATAAATACTTTTAGCTTTTACTCTTTAAGCACATTTTTAAACAGGTACTTTAATACTTTTACTTACCTAGTTATTTTCATGTGATACTTTTACTTGAGTAATCTTATACCCCTTATCTGTATTTTTACTTAGCTAACAAAATTAAGTACTCCATCCACCACTGAGAGTGATAAACTACACCCATGCTGCTTACACCAGCAGGGGTCCCAAAATGACTTCAGGGGGTCCCCAGATCATACAGGGAAAATTGAAAATGTATGCAGTAGTCTTAAACAAGGCTTGTCAGATTTTAAATTCAGTAGTGGATTTGTTGACCTACCAAATGATGTACCTATAGCCTTTCATGAAAATAAAATATTATAGTAGTATATAAAGTATAAAGTATAATAAACATAATTCTGCTTTTTTACTTTTTGTATTTGTGAATGCCAATGTTGTTAAAGGTCCTATGTTATACTAACTGACTCTTGTTTTTTAGCCATGTTATCATGCTGTTATCTCAAAAACATACCTGAAGTTGTGTTTTGTTTCATTCACATGTTTGAGTAACCCTTTATTTTTAGTCTTTCTACATCCCCAAAACTCAAAATTCTTTGTTCGACCTTCTGATATGATGAAGCAGTAATTTTCAAGTTAACATTTTACCTCTAGTTCAGTAGAGATTGACACTTCCAGGACTATTTCAAGTACCTTGTTCTAGTGAGTTTTTAAGGAGTTTAAAAACACAGTGGAGCACTTCTGTATCACCATATGACATCACAAGGTGGAGTGTTTTCTGTTACAAAGAAGTTAGTATTAAATATGCAGGGTTTGTGTGTTAAACATGTGTGAATGAAACAAAACACAACTCCAGGTCTGTTTGTGATGAGGAAAAAACATTATAACAGATAAAAAATGAGCATAATATTGGCCCTTTGATGGTTATTTGTCCTAATAACCTATAATAACTACAATGTTTTTTAAGGTTGCAGCTGAAAAAGGTTTATACAGACTGTGTCAAGACCAGTTGTTACAGGACATAAAGAGTAACAGTTTGCCAGTCACCCCTTTGTTAGTCCATGGATACGACAAGAGAGGAGCCATTAATTAACTCATTAAACAAAAGATACAAACTTCAGCCCCAAAGACTTGAGACTTCAAATTACAAATGCATTACACAGCTCTTTCTGAATTCACTATCAGCTGTTTAAAGGTGCACTGTGTAACTTTCTGGGTGGAAGGTCTGTCCCCTTGAAGATGTTGTTGCTTTGCCTGGAATTTTTCACAGTTTGATATTAAACTTATCAATATCCATGGAGACAATCACCATACCATTTTACACACTGCAAAAACAAACTCTAGCCAAGTTAAGATGACTTTAATTAAGGACATTTTTATCATGATTTGAGTAAATTTCGCTTGACAAGTAAAATTATCTGCCAGTGGAACAAGACTTTTTGTAGTTAAAATATGAAAATACATCTTGCTACAGTTAAAATAAGAAAAACAAGCACTTTTTGCACTTAAAATAAGAAACAAAATGTAATATTGCTTGAATTAAGGAAAACACACTTATTCCGTTGGTAGATAATGTTACTCGTCAAGTTGAATCTAGTCAAATAAAGTTAAATGTTCAATTTAATTCATTTTAATTTAATTAGATATTGTTATTTTCCAGTGCAGGTCTGATTTGTGGAGAGGTGGACCTGCTTACAGCAAAAGGCATTTTTTAATTGTAAAATAATAAGCACAGTTAATGCCATACTGTGGTAGCCTGATTCATCAGCCGATTTCAGTGTTAGAATGAATTCACTCAACGGTAGGTGGGTACTTTTTTCATTTTACCAATTGCTGCTATTTGGTCATGACGTATGTAATGCACCAATAACGAGGCTAACTGGTATATGAAGCTTTTCCCAAATCCCGTAGGAAGAAGGGTAATAACGTCTTTCCCCTTAAAATTATAAAATTCACCAAACATTCTCTTTGTTCCGGCGTTAAATCCTCGATCTCGGGAATCGTTGACAACACAGAATGTATGGCTCTTCGCTGATTGGCTGGTGGCTCGCGCTTCAAGGGTTTCTTGCAAACCGTCTAGTGTATTCTGACTCCTGACCTAATCACTGGAGAGAAAGAAATTGAGCGAAGGCACTAGGGTGGCACCAGCCTGGCTAATACTGTGGTATATTCCAGGGAAAACAGTCTCTCCAGCATATCTCCATAGACACAATCAGGTGCTGGACTCGTACCAGAAAAGTTGCATAGTGTTCCTTTAGTGTGTGTGTGTTTGCTCTCGGAGTGGATCTTACAGAGAGAGTCTTGTTTTGTTTGTGGGACCTTTTATTAAAACACTGCTAATAATAACTGAAGCGTTGAAAAGTCTTACATTTGACCTCCTCTCTCTGCGTTTCTGATGTTGAGGCAGGTTCGGTTTTACACATCAAACATAAGCAGCGTTCAGATCTATTACCAATCTGTCCCTACTTTCTCACTGACCTTCACAAACAACTACACACACAAACACACACACACACACAGCTCCTTCTCTCCTCCGCCTCCTGCCTCTCTGGACAATTTACCCTGCAATTTGCAAACATGAAAATGGCTGTCACAAGGTGGTTATTTAAACAGGTCCCTCATTTTGAGCAACAACTCTGCAACACGGGGAAAAGGAGACGATCTGAGGGTTAATTGGGTCCTGGGACACACTGCTGCTCCAAATCCTCTTAGCGCTATAATGAAGTATACAGGCCAATAGGTGGAGACTGGTACACAGAAAAACAACATGCAGGCTCGCATTGTGGGAAGGGGAAAAGGTGAAGATGAAAGACTCTTTGAAAAACAGAGAAGCTAATGTAATGTAACAGAAGTATATGTGAGTGGTTAAGAAATTTGCTACAAGTTAAAAGAATTGAAGTTTGATAGGCAATTCCAGTTTGTAAGCTTGTTTTAAGAAGGATTTGAAGTGATTCGTGGATTAACCGTGAGCATACTGTTACTTATTTATTTATTTTTTATTGCCCAGGTGCCGTTTAATGAGGAAATCACTTTGTAACTTTGATTCTGTTTACCCGTGTCAAGCAGGAACTGTTTTCTGCCTGTTACACATGTGCACAAGTATTAATGTCACTTCTTTGATTTTAAAGGTGCACTGAAGCCATGGAGATGTTATTAATCTGGTGAGGATGTCACACAATATTGGCATTAAACACCTGTCTTCACAGAGACAAGTCGTGATAGTTACAGGTCCAGTCTGTGGGGAGTTCACTTTGCTCTGAGTAAAATTGTTTTTCATTGGCATTAAAAGCACTGGTAATTGAATGAATGCAGGATGTAAACGTTTTTGGACCAAAGCTCTTTGTTAAAGCTTGATCTTTTCAGATATCAGAAGCTAAGTAAGACAAGACCTGGGTGGGAGACCACTGGGAAAATCAAGTGCCACAGTGAGGTTCTAAAAACTGTTGCTGTGTCCTTAAGCAAGACATTTCACCCACATTGCCTAGAATACAAGTGGTGTGAGTGTTGGTGGTAGTCAGAGGGACCGATGGCACAGACTGGCAGCATCACTTCCCTCAGTCTGCCCCAGGACAGCTGTGGCTACAACAGTATCTTATCTAACATGTGGATTGGAGTGGAGTGAATGAATTATGCACAAAATTTTCTTATTAGACACCTGTTTGTCTCTTGCTCTCTTTTTTGCTACTTATGTAGAATGTATTATTACCATTTATATTTTTGCTCTTTGTTATTATAATATATTGTGATGTGTGAGCTACTGTGCTCAAATAATTTCCTTTGTGGATCAATAAAGTTTGTCTAAGTCTAAGTTATTTTTAGTATTATTATTTATGTCAGACTGTGGAAAGTTCCAGGTGAAGCAATGACTCATTAATGAAGAGACGCAAATGGCAAAACTGCACTAATTACACTGTGCATTTGTCCAGCAGTCATTCTTAGTCTGCGTTATGTTTGCACTCTTGTACTGACCAACCAGTGTGATTTTGTTATGATAGTCCAGGTCGCCTTTAGATTATCGGGGAGAACTGTACACATTATTTTCTATTAACAGGAAACATGGGAGAACTCACAACCCAGACGAAAAGTTGAAAAGAGAGCCGGCTGTAATAAAACTGTATTGTAAAAAAAAAACAATGCCCCGTCACTATGGAAACGGACACTTTTTTCAATATGGAGGCCACGAGGCGAAGGAAGAATAACCTGCTTGTTAAATCTCCTGTGCTACCTTGTTAAGATGCTGTTGTGAGCAAAACAGTGGGAGACTTTTATTTATTTATTTCATTGTATTATTTTGTATTTCTTGGCGTTGTGGCGTCTTCTCCCTCCGCTAATGATAGACTCTGTGTGGCTTTGTTGTGGTTTGTTTTGATGGCGATGGAGGGATTTCAGATTAATTACGCTCTCAAACGGATGTGTGCGTATGATTGATAGTCTCGGCGCTGCACAAGATACAAATAATAAATCTGTTTACTCTTGTTGTGGTCACAGTGGATTTAAAGGGAGAAGTCAGTCCATTTTTACTTTTAATTGCTTCTTAAGGATGTGCAACAGTTTTTCATTAAAAACAATGGCGGCAATTATAGGCACCAGTGATAGCATCAGTCTCCCCTGTTAAAAGCGTTTTGTATACTTTGGAGACGTGTTTGTTTAAATAGTCTGTTAAGTTATAAATACATGCTTACATAAAATAAAACTGGATAATGAAAATTGCTTTAGTTTAGCCAGTACTTTGAAAGTTTTGAAGTATTGGCAAAGTCTTTAAAGGAGACATATTATGCAAAATCAACTTTTTGAGCTTTTAACAATGTTATAATATCATGCTTTTCCCTCATCATAAGTTGAATTTTGATTGATTTTTAGACTTTATTTATCCATAAGGGGAAATATTTGAACACAGTAGCTCACACATCACAATATATTTTAATAACAAAGAGAAAAATATAAATGGTGATTCATGGATGTTTGAGTTAGCCTGCATTCAAGCCCATATCTTCTATCCGGCCCAAGGCTCTGCACGTATTTGCAATTTTTTTTTTTCTTTTCTTCCTTTTTTGCAAATTAAAACAAGGCCACAAGTAAAGGATCAGCTCTATGTTTTTGAACAAGCACTGAAGTCGATTTAGATCAATATTGCAGTTTACAGCATTTTTAGACAGCGTTTTTCCACCTTCAAGGCACTCAAAGCGATTTACATCAAGAATTTACTCCCCACTCACACGCACATTCATACACAAGAATACACAAACACTGGGGGCAAGGTGGGTTAAGTGTCTTGGCCAAAAACACAACGACAGCATTCATCTGTGGGAGCTGGAATCGCACCGTCAACCTGTGGGTCAGTGGACAAACACTCTACCAACTGAGCTACTGCCGCCCCCTATGTGTGAGTCTGCTTTAGACTAAAGACCAGATATGTTGGTAAAGACTCCAAATCCATTTCCTGCCTCCAACTGGTTCAGAATGCAGTAGCTCGGCTCCTCAAAGGTTTTTTATCTCAGGTTTCACATCTTCTATTTGCGTTTTCAGTGACTCGAAGTTGTCTCTCAAGGCTTTCTTCATCTCCTCTTTGATTATCGTGGAGATGTCCTGTCGCAGGGAGGCAAGGATGTAAGTTTTGATCGCCGTTGTGTCCATGTTGCTATGTTTCGGATCAGGCTTTGGTGTTGCTTGATTTGACGGTGCTGTCGGAACTTCTTCCCGTGGTTGCACTGGACCTACTGTTCGATGAGGCCTCCTACTTAAATTAAACTTAAATGCAACTTTCACAGGCAATTCTATGTGCTATCAGTAGCTAACAGTTTTAGAAACGTTTTAGGAACATGTTGGCAACTTAGATGTCTTTTAGTAATGAAGTTTAAGCAAAATTGTGCAGGAGCTATGAGAGGTGCATCGCGCTCTCTAGCCCTCCTCACTGGGTTTAACAGACAACAGTACATTACCCTTTACTTTACTTTGTCTTTTTATTTATTTATTCTACTTTATTGGATGTTTGCATCATTGTCTGTTGTATTATTATTATTGTTATTATTATTATTATGAGTAGTAGTAGTAGTAGGATTAGCATTAGTAATATTAGTAGTAGTAGTAGCAGTAGTAGAAGTAGCAGTAGTAGCAGTAGTAGTAGTAGTAGTAGTAGTAGTAGTAGTAGTAGTAGTAGCAGTAGTAGTAGTAGTAGTAGCAGTAGTAGTAGCAGCAGTAGTAGCAGCAGTAGTAGTAGAAGCAGTAGTAGTAGTAGTAGTAGTAGCAGCAGTAGTAGTAGTAGTAGTAGCAGTAGTAGTAGCAGCAGTAGTAGCAGCAGTAGTAGCAGAGTAGCAGTAGTAGTAGTAGTAGTAGTAGTAGTAGTAGTAGTAATAGTAGTAGTAGAAATATTAGTAGAAGTAGTAGTAATACTAGTAGTAGCAGTAGTAGCAGTAGTAGTAGTAGTAGTAGTAGTAGTAGTAGTAGTAGTAGTAGTAGTAGAAATATTAGTAGAAGTAGTAGTAATACTAGTAGTAGCAGTAGTAGCAGTAGTAGTAGTAGTAGTAGTAGTAGTAGTAGTAGTAGTAGTAGTAGTAGTAGAAGTAGAAAGAGTCTATAATGTGTAACTAAGGATAGGTGGTTTGAATCTTGATTGTTGTTGTGTCCTCGAGCAAAACAAAATCTGAAAAATCACCGTGCGTCTGGTTTGTTGTGTCCATAATAATATGCACTTTACCCGTGTTGTGTCGCCTGTTCATACTTTACATTTCATTGCATCATCCATACACACCATTACATCACCCACATTACATCATTATATTACATCGTCTATAGTCTGGCATGTAATGATCAGGTAAAACTAAACTGCTGGATTGTATTTTTATTACATAACAATGAGACTTTTCTGCTCTGATGTGTTGGGAATCTTCAGCAGAAATAATTATTAGCAATACTGTTTAATATTGTAATGATGTCCCCACCACTTTTCATCTTTGTGACATTGACAGCTTGCAAACATCAATGCTGCATCCCCTCCAGCGATCTGAACGGCAGCTGTTAGACCAATCACCGGCTATTATTAAGGTCAAGACACCTGTCAATCAAATGCTTTTCTAAATGACAATAGAGAATAATAATAGACCTGGATCAATTATTATTATTGTTTAAATGCGTGATGATAGTAGCCATTTTTATACTTACCATGACTATTTTACTGATCTATGTTTTAATGTTGTTTCCTCATCAAAAACACCTTCAATAGAATCATTTGGAGCATTTCAGTCCCAGAAGTGCCAATCTCTACTGAACAAAAGGTAAAGGGTAGCTGTTAACTTGAAAACTATCGCTTCATGACATCACAAAGTGGAGAAGAGCATTTTGAGCTTTGGAGATGTAGACAGACATGTAAATAATCCAGGGTTACTCAAAATGTGTGAATGAAACAAAACACAACTCCAGGTACGCTTTTGAGGAGGTAACAACATTCTAATACGGCTTAAAGGGACTGTGCGAAATTTTGGACATAGGGCATCATTTCCTAGAGAAACAGAGTGTTGGAGACGTGTGGAGACACTTTTTAAAATATTCCATCCAGTACTTGTATTTGCAAAGGTCGCTGGTGCTAGGCTAGTGCATGTCAATGGCCATAGTTATCCTGCCACTAAAAACCCTTACCCCTCCACAAATCACAATCAAAACTATTATTACAACAGACTGTCAATGTAAATGTCTGTGTTGATGTTGAATAATGTTTGAAATAAAACTAACCTTGCATCGCATGAATCGTCACATGTTGAGGGACTATTTTCTCATATATCAGTCCGCCACTGCCAAGTTTTCTATCAGGAAGTACAACTCGCTGCTGCTGCTCAAGCATAAATGTTTCAAATGCAAGGTTGGTTTTACTTTCAAAATTATTCTATCAACATAGACATTTATATTGACAGTCTGACATAATAACAGATTTGCTTTGGGTGTTTTGTCGAGTGGGTTAGACAAATACAAGGACTGGATGGAATATTTTAAAAAAGTGTCTCCACACGTCTCCAACACTCTGGCTCACTAGCAAATGAGGTCCTATGTCCAAAATTCCAGACTGTCCTTTTAAAGCTCACAAGAGTAACTTTTTTGTAATACTTGTCGGGAAATATGATTGCGTTGCCTGAAATGTCCCGCAATATGGCATTAAATTAATCCAGCCTTTAATCAAATACAACTACAAGTATTTTTACTGTTGAAAGCACCTTGGAAAAACATGCACTTTTATTGTGAGCTGGCTTCTCTCTCCACAGATCTGACTTGTAACTTGGTTTGGTAAAGTCTGCCCGTTTTCATGGAGGTATACATTTAATGCCATACTGTGGAACATTCCGGGCAATGTAAACACACAAATGTTGGATACTTCTTCAGAAAAGTTGCAGTGTAGTGTTTTGTTAATGCCAAAAAGTATAGACAGAATAAACTCCTCACTAACAAGGTAATATCCAAATGTTTCAACAAGTACAACTTTATCTGAACAAATCCTTGGCATCTCGGTCCCAAACCTATTTCTTCTTTATCTTTCTGACAATACGCAGTCATTATATGCATGTAAATATGGAAGTAGCGGCTCTGCATTGTTAGCTCGGATTTTTACACAAACTGCCAACAGTCGATTCAAAAACATGTCTCCTTCCTTCACTGGGCCTTGGGGGAATGCTCACAAGTACAAATCAGGTCAGCTCATATCACTCACCTCCTCAACATTGTAATTTGGTGCATGTTTTTTCCACAACCACAAAGCAGCAGCAGCATCAACGCAGAAATCAGATCTGAGTCCTGAACTGGAGATGTGAGAGACGGCTGACAGGTCTGTGTGAAGAGCCACGGGAGGCGGACATTTCCGGGAGACTGTATCAGGCCCGGCAAAAATATACTGTCAGATCAAGAAGCAAGAGGGAGTTCATAAACAGGAGGAGGAGGAGGGGGAGGAAGAGGAAGGGGAGAGCATTTGTGCAAGAGAAATCATCTTTAGCAGTCTGTTACATCTTTGTACAAGCCTCTTATTGTGTTTTATTATTTGGCCTTGTTACTGCTTTGTAACTATTTCTAGCAAGACTCACATCTCGACTCCAATTCTGAAAGTGAAAGACCCATTTTGCTTGTTTGGGTTTGTAGTGGGATGCAGTTTTATGGTAGCCTTGCCAGTGAGATGAATTCTGGCAATTTTTGTCAGCTCCGGCTGAAGTGTTTGCATGTGATAGGTCCCACCCCCAGTGGTGCGGAGACTGAGTAAATAGGGCAGTGTTGTGGTTTTGGTGGAAGCCAGCACCGAATGAACCAAACCAAACATGGTGACGCTGATAGACGTACTTCAGCCTATTTCAGCAGAAAGATGAACTATTTTGTTTGTGTAAAAAAGAGGGAACATGTGTGAATAGATAAGACACAAGTGCTTTTCTCTCAACTGGATTTAACTAAAGTTTGCTTTTTTGTCTTGTTCCTCTATTGTGATGCCTCAACCAATCAACATGAAGGGTAAGTATTTGTAAATATTTGTTTGAAGGTTCTGATCACTGGGTTCAATCTTTCTCAGCAAGAGTCATCCCCAGACTCATGTGTAGAACTGTTTTCAGAGGGATGACGAGTGCGAGGTTAGTAATATGGAGATTAGAATGATTTTTATATAGATAAACATTTCATGCAGTGCAAATGTATCTCAAGTATGTAATGGATCAGCTAATAGAAAAGTGAAAGAGCAATAATAGAATTGCCAGTTAAATAATGGCAAGTTATAGGTGTCTTTATTACAGACAGTCTCACAATGTTTTACATTTGTTAGATGCTAAATACACATGTTTACCCATGCATACACAAATGACCACAAATCTCCATTGCATATTTGCTGTTCCTTTGGTCTATTATGTGTACATAAAATTGTGTGAGTGAAAAGTGCTACACACAAAAACACATAATTATCAATAATTTAGAAGGTGCAAGAAAACGATTTTGTTATGGACGATTTTAATTCTCCTTTGTGTTTTACCTCACAACGTCAGAGATAGAGCTTTTCTTGTTATTGTCAATGTCAATTTCTTTACATGGAAGTTTAATACAATCGGTGATGCACAGAGGGGCGGTTATTGCACGAGAAGCTCCTGGTCAGCTAAGATGCTAAACAGATCAGAGGAAAATATTGTAAAAAAAAGAAATACAGGCAGAAAAACAGTGAACAGCCAATCACCTCCTTCGTGTGTTATTGTGAATCTCCCCGTCTCTCCTTAATACTGCTGATGCTAGTGTCAGAGAGTTGCAGAGCCATGCATTTATTCCATTGAGTTACTGTTAAGGTAAGGCAGAAAGATGATTTAAATTCCATGTTTTTCAGTTTAAAATTAGGTAAAATATGGTAAAGTTTTCACCAGAAATGTGAGTCTATAGCAAATGTATGTGAGCTGCCATATATGCTAACAATACAGCTGCATTTGATGTGTTCATTATTGCACTGATGAACTGAGAACACTGTGAATGTGTTGTACATACTTGGACCGATCGCACAAAAGGTAAAACGTCTGGCACTCAACCAGCCATGTTTGCATTAAACTGATATTACTTAAAATAGGGATGCAAAGAATATTGATCTGGTATTGGTTCCATGTAGGGGTGTAACAATATCCAAGTCTCACGATACGATATGGTCACAGTATGAACCTCACGGTACGATATTTATTGTGATATTGAGGAAAAGCTCACGATATTGTGGGGAGGCTCACAATTAGGGATGTAACAATATCCAAATCTCTCTGTATGATTTTCACGATATAAATCTCACGGTACAATATTTATTGCGTTATTTTGTGGAGACTTACAAAACTGTTAATATGCTACTTTTTCCTCTTAAAATGCCTTGACAAGATTTAATCCAAAGAACTAAGACTTAAAAGTGCTTAGAACTGTTATTTCTTCTTGTAGTCTACACTGAAATGGAGCAAAGGATCATGGTCAATGTAGTTCCCTCTGTCTTTTTTTTAGCTATTGCTGCACCATAACTCTTAATTTAAGCAAAGAGACTTGTAATTCAGTATATTGTGATGGTCCACGATATTAGTGTGAGAACTTTGACGATACAATATCACGATACTTTGGTTATTGTTACATCTCTAGTTCCATGGTATTGTTTCAGCCAATATCGTTGTTGGACCTTTAATTATACATAATAAGACAATTTACAGGCTGATTTAGGCCTAGAACATCTCATAATGTTTGAACTTTTATTCATACAATCATTATTTAAAAGATAAATAGCAATTGCATAAGACAGTTGGATGTCTAAACTGTGATTTAAGGGAGTAAGTGCAATTTTCCATCCCTACATTGGTATCAGAATTGGTACGGAAAAAGCTGGACTGGTGCATGCCTAATTTATAATATGGGTAATGAAAGATGAGTTTAAGATGTGAATTTGTTTATTTTTACATCTGAAAAAAAAAAGAAAAAAAAACTATATATACAAAAAGGTAAAAGTCTGGAGTAAAGATGTCATTTTTGTAAACCAGTTTAATCTATGAATTTGCCGTGTTTATTGCTAATTACTTTGTAGTTTGGAGGCTGCCCATGCTCAGTTATGCTTCTGCTGTCACTGGAGAACAATGGCCCCTCGCTGTTAGATAGATGTAGCGGCTGCTGGGACAGACCCACTCACTCCATCTGTGTTTTTGTGTGCGTGCTCCGGACCACCGATGAACAAAGGGCCCCAATGACACCAGGGGCCCGGCACAGGAGCGCAGGGGGAGGGGTGGAGCGGAGAAGACCATACACCATAGACGAGCAGCAGAAGAAGAGGATCAGGAAATAAATTAGGAGCAAATGATGAGGAAGTTTGAAGAAGACATGGTTTAATGGTTTTATGTCAGAGCGCTTTCGTGTTTCGCAAAGCTCCATGAAGTTTTGTAGTCTGAATTTCGCAAGTGCACAAGTTAATACAATAACCAGAATTACAAGTATACATCCGGTTTATAAAAATGTACACAGGAAAATAGAGATAAACAACAAAACAAAAAATGAAACGAAAACCTTTCCACCCCCCAGCGCTCTCTCCACACTCAGTATAGACACAAAACTACAAAAAAGGTACAAACATCAAATCAGATGATGTTGGATAATGACAATGTGTATAGACAGTGTAGGATGCTCTATGTTCAGGCAAATACTCTTATGCGTAAGTTTGGTTCTTATATAAAGGATGTAAAGTTGTTATTGTTAAATATTGTACACCGTTGTACACAGCTCACCTCTGGACTAATAATAAAAAAGCCAGTTTGCAAAGACCGCAGGTGGCCCACAATGATGCTGTACGGGTGCTTTTGAGGAGGACACGATGGACGAGTGTGACTGAAATGTTTGTGAACACTTTGCAAGCTGCACTAAAAATTTTAAGTTTTATCTGCAGACTGAACAAATCAGACAATGAAATAATAATGTCACTCACAAATTTGACATTCAGTGCAATAAGATATCAGTTCAATATGTGGAGACACTGGTATTGCTGTCTTATAAAAACATAAATGTGTGTTGTTTTGTAATGTCACTGTCCTTGTCTGTTTTAAAAATGGACCATGATTTTGGAATAAAGATGATCAAAAGTCAGTCAAGTCTAGTCCTGTCAAAATAGTATCTTTGATTTATTTTTTTTTTAAATACTGTATATATTGGTATTTCACACAACCTTCAATACTAAAAACAAAACAAAAACGATCTTATCTTCTTAAGTAGTGTACTAAATTGTAGATGTCAAAGCTTGATTGGGCAAACCACACCGGAACATTAGCCAGAGAGAAAGGCCCACGGCTTGGAAACCAAATCTTGTGAGCCGCTGTGACCTTGAGTGTCAGCGGACGGTGTGATTTACTGGCAACTGCTGAAAGAGAACAACTAAAGGTGAAATGCACTGTAATATTGCATACAAACCACTGACTATTATTTGTGTCAACAGTCGAGCAGCTCTCTGGGGGTTTCTTTTTTTATTTCTTGTCATTTTGTCATACTCAAGAAGTGTGTTTACTGTTGTGTTCATCCATATTGTCCATTTTCTGTAAATCTGATGTTTGATTATCAGGTTTCCCCCAGACATCTGTTATGGCTTCAACAATAGACTAGCCCAAGTCCCTCTGTCTGTGTGTGCGTTTATGTGTGTGTGTATATATATATATATATATATATATATATATATATATATGTGTGTGTGTGTGTGTGTGTGTGTGTGTGTGTGTGTGTGTGTATATCCGTGACTGTGTGCGTGTCTGTGTCTGTGTGTGTGTCTGTCTGCGTATATGTGTGTGCTCATGGTAATCACAGAGCTCTTATCAGGCCCCGTCAGACCAGTACAGACCTGACATGCTCCCTGCTGATAACTGCTAACATGAGCGTCTCCTCCCTCTGTGGCGTTTCCAGTGGAGAACTAATACAGCTCCAAATAAAAGAGAAAGATCATTACAGGACAAGGTGCTGATGGGGACAAGTGCTCAGTGGCCTTCTCCGTAGAGTGCAGTTAAAATGCTTTGGGACATTTGAGAATACGAGAACAATACAAGCTGACCCACAATGTGAAGTCAGCAGAAAAGTGCCAGCACACAATAACATGCAATATTTGGAAACTCATTAGAAAGAAGAAAGACAGAACAAAGAAGAGTTGTCTTTTTTTATGAGGCAAACCCCCTTCAGAGCTGCAGGAAACACATAAGCTACATAAGGCTCATTAAAGGGCCCATATTACACTATTTCTGATCTATGTTATAATGTTGTTTCCTTATAAAAAACATACCTGGAGTTGTGTTTTGTTTCACTCACACATGTTTAACACACAAACCCTGCATATATAGTTCCTCACACAGATGTCAAGTGGTAAAACAGAATATTTTCGGCTGTGTTTTTAAACTCCACCCACCTTCGCTAGAATAGTTTGGATCATTTTTGCCCTGGAATTACCATTCTCTACAGTACCATAGGTAAAAGGAGCTGTTAACTTGACATCACAAGATGGACCATAGCATTTAGAGTTTTGGAGCTGTAAACAGACTCAAGATAATGGGTTACTCAAACACTGAAACAAAACACAAATCAATGAAACAAAACACAACTCCAGGTATGTTTTTGATGAGGGAACAATATTATAGCAGGACTTAAAGCTCACAATAGTTAATATTGTGTAATATAGGACCTTTAAGTGCCATGAAAGTGCAATATATTTTTTCTGGAGACAGTAGTGCCTTACACCATAAGGTGCAATGTGCAACTTTTCTGATGATGATATCACCAGCTTGTCTCATGGAGACATTTTTGCTTTGTCCATAATGGTCCACTGTATGCCATTAAAGTTATATATATTGCATTGATTTAACTATCAGTTAAAGAGAGGCTTAATAACTATTTCATTGTTCAGAAACACCTTGAAAAGATCCAATTTGAACTGTAACTTGGCCTTGTGGTGCAACACAATTATAATTGTAATTGTAATTATAGAGATAAGTTTAATGCCATATTGTGGTACTTCTCGATGAAGACAAACTGATGACGGACCCTCCACCAGATAACTTAGACAGTGCACCTTTAAACATATCTCTTTCCATGGAGACAAGTTGTTGATACTCCCAGGCGAAGTTACGGGTCATATCTGTGATGAGATGATGCTGTTCAGAGTAAGAATGCAAGTATATATGTGACTAAATACAAGCAAGACAGAGTAGTTTAATAACAAATATGAAACATTTTAGGAAAAGCATTAACCTCTCAATGGCAACAAGCAGGTGACAGACCCTTCACCAAAAAAAGTTAAACAGTGCACCTTTATTTCAACTAATCAATCAATATCCTTCATGTGAAATGCCTTTTTCAAAACTCCCACAAAACAAGATCTCTACAGTTCATGCTCTTAAAGGTGCAATATGTAACTTTTTGGTTGGGGGTCCATCACCTGCTTGTTTCTATGGAGATGTCACTGCTCTAAAAATCTAGACCAGTCTTTCTGAAGATGTGAGACAGAATCTAGACAGAATTTAGGTGTGTAATGTCTCTCTTTCTTTTTTTTTTAATCTTATGATGATTATTAATGTTTTGATTGTCCGTATTGTGATTTTAATGTATTTCTTATTGTGTAAAGCACTTTAAATTACTTTGTCTACACATTGTGCTATACAAATAAACTTGCCTTGCCTTGCCTTTGTCTGGAATATTCCACAGTATGGCATTAAACAGCTCTACCTTACATTTTATTCATATTTATCCAATTACAGGTGGTTTTATATGTCTGACTGTGAGCGGGGTTGCTTCCCCACAGATCTGACTTAGAATTTGCCCTGGTTTGGTCTCCGTGAAGACAGAAAGGTTTAATACCATACTGTGAAACATTTCAGACAAAGCAATAACATCTCCATGGAGAAAAGCATTTGATGGACCCTCCACCAGAAAAGTTACACATCCACCTTCAACTTGAGCTTCTATACGCAGTGACCAAACACTGAAGCCTAACGGTATTTCTCTCATAAATTATAAACTTACATTCAAAGCTAATGCATAAACCATCAAACCAGTGTATTATTTAGAAGAATTTTCTGGCTCTGTTCTCCAACCTGAAGCTTCTGACCCAGACTTGTTTGCTAAACTCTAATTTCGGCATTGACGTTGAGAGAAAGACACTGCGAGGAGGGAGAGGGTGGAGAGGATCAGATCAATCATTACGGTCTATTCAGCGTGGCTCTATAGACGGGCTCTTAACCCGCTAACACACACACACACTTACACGAGACAAGAGACAGCCTCGTAATGAACAGTCAGGGGAGTCCATTGCCCCTTCTGCTCGCATTTAGACTCTCGATTGCTCACGACCTTTGAACTCCGAGGGGTCAAGAGGTCAACGCTGCCGCCCTCAGGACCCCTCAGAAGCTAACCCCTATAAAGCTCCTTTTTACAATATTGTATCTCGTGTCAAATGTGAGCCTGACTTACACAATTAGACAATAAAGATGAAGGAAGCCAGTTCTTTTGAGATAAGCAGGATTCTAATTAAAGGTGCACTGTGTCACTTCTCTGGTGGAGGGTCCGTTACCTCCTCGTCTCCATGGAGATGTTGTTGCTTTGTCCAAAGTGCTCCACAGTATTGCATTAAACGTATCTAAAAAAAAAAAGGGGGACACCACCACGTCAAGTTGCACATCACATCTGTGAGGAGGGAATCCTTCTTTTTTAAAATTATAATTTTTTTTTTAATGCTACCGTGGAACATTTCAGGCAAAGCAATAACATCTCCATGGAAACAAAATCAGATGACTCTCTACCAGAAAAGTTACACAATGCACATTTACATTTTTCAAGATGATAAAATGTGCTGTACATGATTTTTACTGTCTTAAAAACTTGAAAAAATCTTAAGCTAACAATAACTGGCATGCTAACCGTGCATTCCCTGGTTCTCAGAGGATAAAGCGCTTCATAATTAGATCCAGACAACACACAATGGTGTAATTTTGTCCTATGAGCTGCTTTTATATGTAGGATAATTTTTGCATGACTTAACATTGAGTAAAGCCTATTTAATTGCTAAAAATATATATATATTATGCTTCTGTAAATATAAATAACTAAATAAAATAACAGTAACAACAACAACTGTGTGTGTCTTAAAGGTGCACTGTGTGACTTTTCTGGTGGAGGGTCCTTGAAATGCTTCTCTCTATAGCGATGTTATTGCTTTGTCTGGAATGTTTCAAGGTACGGTATTGAACCTTTTTATCTTCATGGAGACCAAACCAGACCAAGTTACAGCTCAGATCTGTGGAGAGGTGACTCCACTCACTGTCAGAATAACAATTTTTCTAGTATTTTTGAGCTATAAACCCACCTGTAATTGAATAAATGTAGTGTAAGATGGAGCTATTTAAAGTCATTCTGTGGAACATTCCAGGCAGAGCAATGACATCTCCATAGAAACAAGCAGGTGACGGACCCTTAACCAAAAAGTTAGTGCACCTTTAAAATTACTTTTGTTGTTGTTTTTTTTAGACTAATAAACAAACCAACCAATCCAGATGGAAAAAGTCTCCCAGGAGACGTAACGAGGCAGATCTAAGTCAGAGCATGTGGGCTTTTTAAAAACAAGCTACAAGGTTTTAACATTCAAGGACAACAACGGTAAACAACTACAACTCAATTGCATATGGCTAATTAGCATAAATCAGCATACAGGGTGTTAGCCATGCGCAATTAGTGTAATGCTGACATGTCCACATACTGTTGTACACTACATGAATATGTTACAAGTGTAAACCAAACACCGGAGTCTGGACTCTATTACAAGCTCCATTTCCTCCCAATAAAAGGCTGTCTACTATATAATCCTATATTCAATAATAAAGCTGCACATGTGTGTCAACAAGGAATAGACCTGTATAACACTGTGAGGATAGAAAGAGTTAGATCAGGCTTGTCCTATTTTTCTTGGCCTTCAGACTTGTTTTTGAATTGGCTCATACCTTAAACAATGCTTTTTACTGCAGTTTTTTACTGCAGTTTCTGAAAAAGCCTTGATAAAGCCAATACCAAATATTTACTGTGTCCTGTTAATGATCTAAACATGGATAAAGGTCTGGTGGCTCTTTCAAACCTGTTCTAAATGCATTTATTTGATTTATTCGCTGTATTGAGCACCAGTCGATGGCCCATGATCGGCTTCTCTGCTTTGTCTACGTTTTGATATGTGGCTCTTGATGAAAAAAGTTTGGACACTGTAGTGGACCAAACAGAAAGGCAAAGACAAGGTATAAAAATAAGTTTAAATTTAATAAAGTCAAAAAAAGAGATAATTTAGCAAAGGCTTAAATTAGGTAAATCATGAACAAAAAAACAAAACAAGCCAGGGCCAACTGGAGTGACTTATATCAAACTAAACAGAACAAAACTAACCCAACCAGACAAAGAACAGGGGAGTTTAAATACATGAGGACCAAATAAAACTGAACACAAGAGTGAGGAATTACACTAAATAATTAACTAAAACTACTAACTTAAACAAAATAACAAGAAGGTAAATAAATATAAAACAGAAAATAATAAGTGACAACAAACTGACCTCAAAGCAAACTAAACAAACGAATCTAGTAAAACTAACCAAATAGTGCTCCGCCCGATTCATTGATGGTCTCTTCTGAGGGTCCTCTGTCCAGCACTCAAAAAAAAAAAACCAAAAAGAACAAGTGTGAGTAAATAATTCAGACTTATATTAACTCAAATGTGTGCACCCAAATTAGAATATAAGTCTAAATAAAGGAATTAGATTATGTGTGATGTAATTAACTTAATATAAATTAAATGAAATGAAATAATACTGACACTGTGGGGTGGTAGCAGAGTTATACACCACAGACACTCATGAGTTAGATCATATGAGATATATTTGTATTACCATATTTCAATATTTTATTTTTACTTGTATATATACATTTGTATAATTATGCCTCTTGCTATTTTTGCTACTTATTTTGAATGTATTATCATCATTTATATTGTTACTCTTTGCTATTTTAATATATTGTGATGTGTGAGCTGCTGTATCCAAATAATTCTATACATAAGTGTATCTGCAACAGTTTTTGTTTATCTTTCACGATATTAAAAGTAAACACGCAACAGATATAACAAATATAAGGTCTCTAAACATAACATATAGTGCATCAGGGAGCCGTACTTTGATTGAGAACCCTGTGAAATCTCATCTTAAATTACAGGAATCAACGCATTATGGGGAAGCGTAGTGGGGTCACTAGCCAGTGAACTGCAGGCTGTGTGTGTGTGGGAACGCCAGCGTGCACATGACAGCTTGTTAACGGGAGGGAATCTGACCGGCAACCCCAATCACTCCCCTACTCTCACCCCTCAGGCTGTGCAGCAACAAGGTCAAACAAAACACAAAACAGCACAGAGAGAGAAAGAAAGGAAGAAAGAGAGTGAGAGAGCAAGCAGGGGGGATGGGGTGGAGCTGCCTGAAAGGTGTCAATGCAGATATTCTACTTTGAAACAACAATTGTGAAAATCATAACAAGTCTGACGTGACAAAACTTTATTTCCGCTTCTCCTCATCAGCATTTTATGAAAACCCCACAGAGACAGACTGAGCAGCCAAACAAATAATTAGGTGTGCAAAAACGTACAGAAAGACAGGCAGGTTTATTACAGTGGAAAGTGAAGCCAATTAGTGAACAGAGCTGCAGTAACCCTTTGTGACCACATGGGGCAGACTTCAGAGGTGAGATAGTGCATAAATGAATTTGTTAACGCGCTGGAGTATTTGTCCACATAGCGTCTCTAGCCAAGAATATACTGATTGTAATGGTTTAATGGTTGGTTGGTTTGTTTATTTATTATTTATTTATTTTAGTTTGTTATAAGCTGCAATAGTGGGTTAAGCAAGAAAGTACAATGACAACTGAACATGGGTTTCCAGAGTCAGGTCCCATTTTACGCAAAAATAACTGTTGTGAGCTTTGAACCATGTTATAACAATGTTACCTCATTAAAAACATACCTGGAGTTGTGTTTTGTTTCATTCACACATGTCTGAGTAAAGCTTTATTATTTGTCTGTCTACATCGCCAAAGCTCAAAATGCTCTGTTCCACCTTATGATGTCATGAATCCTTTTATTTTTAGGATAGGAGAATTGTCAAAAGGAAAACATCAAATTATTACATAACCAACTTCATGTTCTATGATTTTTTTTATTTCATACCAGGGGTGTAGTGGGCGTGGTACACTGGGGTACACTGTTCACCCACTTTTCCAACGTGAGACATAAAAAAATAACAAATATAAAATAGCTACAACTTAAATGTCAAACCGGAGCTATTGACAATGATGAAAACAACCTGCATAGGCACATGACATCTGCAGTACTGTCCTATAGTGACCTGAGACATGAGGGACCAGAGCTGAACCAGGACTGAACCAGGACTGAACCAGAACTGAACCAGGAATGAACCAGGAATGATGAACCAGGACTGAACCAGGACTGAACCAGGACTGAACCAGGAATGAACCAGGAATGAACCAGAACTGAGTGTCAGAGCGGGCCTGGAGGTGCACCCACATAGACCACTGGGTGACCGCAGGAGAAAGGACAGGCTATAGAGCTCCTCGCTCCACTAGGCTCAGCACAGCCACCATCTGAGGCTTGGAGTTCTCTCTCTCAGTCTCAAGTCTAAAATTAGTTTTGGTTTAATCCTGGTTTAGTCCTGTGTTATGTTTTTGCCGGTGTTTGTCTGTTTGTTTGTTTGTTTTTGTTTGTTTGTTTGTTTGTTTGTCTGTTAGCAACATAACTCAAAAAGTTATGAAACGATTTTGATGAAATTTTCAGGATTTGTTGGAAATGTGAAAAACTGATTTCATTTTGGGGGTGATCCGGAAGAAATCCTGGATTCTGGATCACTTTGAAATTTTTGTTAACATTGTGGTAAATGGGGTCAAAAATTTGTTTCTCAATATCTCTGTTAATTATTGACCAAACCCCATGAAATTTGACTCAGGGATGGACAATGGGATCCTCTTTCATATTCCAAAGGCTGGTCCGGATCTGATTCAGAAGACTGATTTTATCGCAATTTATATAAAAAATGGGAGTAGTCCTTGTCGGAGGTCTGCGCTCTCTGAGTGCTTTTCTAGTTTAGTTTTGATTTAGACCTGGTTTAGACCTGATGTAGTCCTGGTTTAGTCCTGGTTTAGTCCTGGTTTAGTCCTGGTTCAGTCCTGGTTTAGAACTGGTTTAGTCCTGGTTTACTCCAGGTTTAGACCTGGTTTACTCTTGGTTTAGACCTGGTTCAGTCCTTGTTTAGATCTGGTTTAGTCCTGGTTTAGTCCTGGTTCAGTCCAGGTTTAGTCCTGGTTCAGTCATGAATCGCGTACCCCCACTTAAAAAATCCCCACTACACCGCTGCTTTATACAATAATGAAATATTCACCCTGATTCTTGATTTTTGTGTTAAAGTTACTTCTAGATCTTCACCAGTTTTTATTTGATCTTTTACTGTAGATGTGTGAGTGTGTAACCTGTAGTCAAGTTTTTCTTTAATTTATTTATGGTGCAACGGAAAGAGTACCAAAATATATTCAAAGTTCATAACCTTATTTAAGTAATAAGTGTGTGGAAACTTTAAATTACCACTTGTTAGCAGGTTCAACTGAAAACTGAAGACTGAAAAAGACTGGGAAGCAATTACGACTGCGCCCTCCTCCTGACCTCATCATTACTATGCTGCAAATTTCACAACCACAGACCCATTGACTTGGTAATAACATTGTACTGATGAAAAGAAACAATTAATTTCCAAAAGTGTGTCATTTTGTCCTTTTAAATTTCATAATACACAATAACAGATAAATTAATGTGGAATTTACCCCACAGATGTCAAGGAAATTGGTGCAAACAAGCAATTTTCGGAACCCAAACTGTAGCTCACATTGAGGCAACTAGTTGTTTTTGCTTGTTGCAGCTCCACATGTTCTTTGCTTGTTTGCTAAAAAATAGTGGTTGATTTGTGAGCCAAAAGTTTTCTCTTCGGGGCAAATTGGGGTCAAAGTGAATGAATCCTGCACTTCTTGAAAGTAATATATTACGAACAAATTGACTCTTTTTTACTTTAAGTCATGTTATGTTTTATTGTGTTTTGTTTCATTCACACATGTTTGAGTAAAACGTTATTATTAGTCTGTCTACACAGCTCTGTTCCACCTTGTGATGTTGTGATGGAAATTTACATTGTGGAAACATTTCTCTCAGGCTACGTCCACAGGACAACGCTCCTGTTTTTTTGCTTTGTTTTTTTTACGGGCTGAAAAAGATTTGCATTCACACACGTGTCAGATCAATAAATATTCACATCCAGACGACAAGGGAGAGTGAAAACGATGTAATACACATGCCACACCTATATGTGGTACTGTTAACAATGATAATAATATTTAATAATGCATATCTCATCACAGGTTTTTTTTAAACTTTAAGGTAATTTAGCCTATTTTAGATTTTGCAAAAGTTAAACATACTTTTTTTGTTTTTAGCCATAAGATTAGGATGAGAATTATTAGAATAATATTAAACAACAGTTTAATGCAACAGTACACCTGTCACATTTCGACAATGGCCTTATGGTCCGCGGAGGTGACACGAGGGCTGCAGCCTTCACTGCATCGGAGGACCCTGTCGATGATGGGGTCACGACATCATCGTTTTTCAAAGCTGAGGTTTGCTTGTCCACACAACAATGCAATACCAGCGTTCTTTGATTTCTCCACTCTGGAACCCATTCTCAAAACACACCATTATGGCCCACCCAAAACACCGGCTCTGTGTGGACGAAAGGCCAAAATGAATGCAAACCATTTCACCAAAAAACGCTGTCGTATGGACAGGCTCTTAGCTGTCTTCAAATGTATGCCAGTTGAGCACCAGCCTCTGAAACAAAAGCCACTCTGCTTTGATATGTATGTAACTTGTATTTTGTATAAATACTCAGAGCTCAGATGATCTGGGGCAGATACTTGGGGAGGGACTCGGGTCAAATGGAGTAGGGACATGCCGCTGGAAAAGAGGCTGTTGGGCTCTGGCCAGGGCAGCCCTAGGCCCTGTCCATATCTGCTGTAACAGGAATAAACCCTGGTCTGTATTGCAAAAACTCATCAGGCTTCACAAATGGATTAATTATTTAAAAACACAGTGGGGCACTTCTTTTGTTACCACATGACATCACAAAGTGGAACAGAAAACTCAGCGTAAATATGCATGGTTTGTGCGTTAAACATGTGTGAATGAAACAAACCACAACTCCATGTGTTTGTGATGAGGAAACAACATTATAACATAGATCAGAAAAAAGCGTTTTATGAGCCTTTTAAAGGAAGATAAAGTTATTATTAGTCAAAAATGAAGACTTTGCCCTTAAAATGAGATCTTGTTCTAATTGCTTATCATTGGAGCTTCCCATGTGTAATTTTTGCCAAAGGGTGACAGTAATTATGGGGTGCACGGGCAGATGTCAGCTGCGGGACCACTACCTGCAGAGTCAGGAGTGACAAATAAAGTGGAAAAGAACATTTTTTTTTACGTGAACATTTTGGAAGATCATAAGTCTTAATTATAACATGGCTTCTGTCGTGAAGCTGTATGTTCGAAAGATGGATAGAAAGGGCCAGATTTGGAAAACAAAAATGGGGCCAAGCCTGGATCAGCCTGGACCCACGCTGACATGATAATGGAAGAAAGAAGTATGGAAGGGATTTCTAAAAGTAAATTTAAAGGTGCTGTATCTGTGTGTCTTAAAAATGTGAAAAAAAAACTAGTGCATTTTGAATGGTTTGCAGTGGTCCAAAGTTATTCCTCTCTTACCTTATGCATTCCAAGCATCCTGATTTTTCACCTCTAGGGATACACTGAACCGATACTGAAAAAATTTACTACATCGATATCAGCTGCCAAATATCGTTTCAGTCGATATCCTCATTGGACATATACACTGGAGTAATGAGACAATTTACTGTTTGTAGTCACCCAGAAAGTCAGAATATTTGAACTTTTATACAGTATATACAAAGTTGTTATGTGATTACTTGAGATACATGAAAACTACATCACACAAGTGGATCTGTTCAGCATTATTTTAGTTAAATTTTAAAAGAAATAAATGTTGTTGCTGTTGTTGTTGTTTTATTCAATTAATTTCAAGTATTGGCAGATACTTAAAGTTATAGTATCGAAATCTGTATCCAAACTGAAAAAGCTGGATCCCTTTTCACCTCGATGAGTTCATAAGTGCTTTTCAAAACTTTCACAGTAAAACTAACAACAACTACCATGCAAACCACGCATTTCCTGATTCCTTAACAGGCCCTAAGGTGAACTGTATTGCCCCCACATTAGAAAATGTGATCTCTGCCTTTGACTCATCCTTCAAAATCACTGAACAAAGACTGGAGATTGAAGGACGCGTTTCCAGATCTTAAGGTCCATGGTCAGTTTGCCAGAAATGGAAAGAGTGTGCAGTCTCAACAAAGAAAGACCCAGAAAGACCTCTTTACATGAATGCAAACCACTCCACAGGCACAAGAGGTCACTAGTCAAATACATAATTGATTTTTACTGGACTTTCGTGAGAAGCCAAACATTGAATTTGCAGGTCAATGGAAGGAACAACAAGAATACCCATGGTACCGCGGGGCAGAAAGGTGCTGAGATTTGAAACACACAAAATGGGCCAAGTCTGGATCAGCCTCATATTGGAGTGACTCACACATCAGAAACCCCCTGGCTTCAATGGTTTGTGTCTCAGTGCAAGGCATTGTGGGAGAAAAGGGACAGAAGCGACAAAGATAACCAAGTCCAAGAAAGATGGTGAGTGGGTTAAAAGAAAGGAAGAAGGACTTAAAGGAAATGCAGATGGTTATTTCATGGTTTGGTCGATGGAAGAAACAAGGCCCATATTGTTAGAGACCAGGGCATCTGAGGTCACAGTGAGTGCAGCGAGTCAATACAGAGATCAATGGTATATTTTAGCATGTATAGAGTTTAAACAGGGAGTAAAACATGTAATTTAGCATGCCTCTTGTGTTATTGGTACTATTTGTTTAAAGGAGCATTGTGCATTTCTGCTGGAATTCCCGTCAAATGCTTTTCTTCGTGGAGACGTTATCGCTTTGTCTGGAATGTTTCACAGTATGGTGTTAAGCCTTTCTGTCTTCATAGAGACCAAAACAGATCAAGTTACAGGTCAGATCTGTGGAGAGGTGACTGTGCTCACAGTCAGAATGTCTGTTTTTCCAAGTATTTTTGAGCTATAAAACCAGCTGTAATTGAATACATGTAAGGTAGAGTTGTTTAATGCCATAGTGTGGAACATTCCGGGCAGATCAGTGAAAAAAGCAGGTGATGGATAGCCTGATTCATTAACCGGTTTCACTTCGTGGAAACCGTCTGACCTCACAGCGTTAGAATTTGTTTGATCGACGGTAGGCGGGTACTTTTTTTAATTTAACCAATCGCTGCTATTTGGTCATGCTGCTAACGGGGCTAACTGGTATATTAAGTTTTTCCCAAGTCCCGTTGGAAGAAGGGCAATAACGTCTTTCTCCTTGATAAAATTCACAAAACATTCTCTTTGTTCCGGCTTTAATTCCTCAATCTCGGGAATCATTGCCAAAACAGAATATATGGCTCTTCGTTGATTGGCTGGTGCCCAGACTCACACTTCTGGGGTTTTTGCGAACTGTGTATTCTGTGTATTTCGATTCCTGACCTAGTTGCTGGAGAGAAATGAAATTGAGCGGAGGCACTAGATGGCACCAACCTGGCTAGATGATGGACCCTCCATGAGAAAAGTTACACCATGCACCTTTAAGTATTTTAATCCTTTGTGGAGTGTCCTTGAATCTCAAGAATGTGTCTATTTAATCTTGTTTTTTGTTTGTTTTTAAGAAATAATGTGCAAAATTTTGAAAACTAAATATGAGCTAAAATATAAAATAAAATAAATATAATAAATAAATATAAAATAAAATAAATATGAGCTAAAATATTAGATGCTATGCTATTATTATCATGCTGTCATTTTCCTAATCTTTTTGTTTTTATGTATTTATTTTTATACTTTTTTCTTTACAGCTTTACAGTTACATCTGAATTGGCCTTAACAAAGCATGAACAAAGACTTTGTAAATGGTAAATGGTCACATTTTTATACGTTGCTTTTCCATCTTCAGAGCGCTTCATCAAGGAACCACTCACCCATTCACACACACATTCATACATCAGCATACACAAACAATATGTATGCTATGTGTCTTGCCCAAGGACACAATGACAGCATTCATCTGTGTGAGCTGGAATCGCCAATGATTCAGATGATTTAGTACCTACACAATTAAGAGGATAGGTGTTTTATGTAAGCCTGGGTTGTTCTTAATTCCCTCATTTGTTAATAATGGATTGACTTTGTCCATGTTTTATTAAGGCTAATTAAAGAGTAGTTATTATGAAGTGTTTTGGTCCTTTGAGTTGAAGAGCCAAACAAAAAAGTGGATATTATGAGCTTTTAAGCCCTTTTGGATCAATAATATATCAAAATGTAAAGCGATCCAAGTCAAAAGTTAAAGTTTAAAGGGCCCATATTGCACTATTTTTTGTTTATGTTATCATTTTGTTTTAGACATATGTGGAGTTGATCTCTTAAAGCTCACAAGAGTCAGTTTTGTGTAATATAGGATCTTTAATACCAAAATCGAGGGTGAAGAATCGTAATAAGTTCCTCTTTAATCAAACAGGTGGCATAGCATTTGAAATATAACTCCCGTGAATAAATGATTTGTACAGTATATGCGCGCAACTGGTATCCTCGCTCCCTTTATATGCAGTACTGAATTAGCCCTGGGTTCACGTTGGTGCACACGGGAACTGTTGGTGTAGCCATAAAACAAGTGGATGATTAAAAGACTTGACAACCATTAAATCCAAGACAAAAGATCATTAAACAGCATCTTTATTGTGGCTTGAAATCTGTAGGGAGGCATGCACAGCGCTAACCTTAATGACTGTGCTAACATGGGCCCGTGATTGGACGGATTGTGGCGAGGAGAGCCGTGGAGAGGGGATCACAATGCGCTAAAACTAACACACAGGAAGGGAGCAAATAAGCAGGCTAATCATCCCCAATCAAGATGTTATTGATTTGATGCTTGATTCCTCGGCTGCCTCTCTCTCTCGTCTCCACACCTGGCTCTTGTCACAGCAGGACAGCGCTGCTCAGTTTCACGCCGTTATCCACAGAGAGCTCATTCACACGGACCGTCTCCTTTTAAGAACACACACAAGTGGACCTGGTGAGGAGGGGGCTCTGTTTTCAAGCTACTCTGTGTGAGAGAGATAGGGTAGAGCCCTTATAATGTGTATTGCTGAAATGGTAATGTTAATATTAGATTAAAAGATGTTTTATTTGCCAATGGTTAGTCTGATTTGTGTGAGGAAATAAGTACTAATGGAGAGGTATTTTATCAAAATCAAATAATCGTTTTGTATTTTTCTATAGTTGTAGCTCAGTAGATGAATATTTTATGTAGATTCTTGTTTTTCAGTTTTAACAGTATTATTTAACAGTGAATATACTGCAAGATTTACAAGAGATATTATTATTATTACTATATATTTTTTGTACATTTACATTTATATAATTATGCGTTATTATGCCTGTTCAGTCTCTTGCTACTTCTGCTACTTATTTAGAATGTATTATACCATTCATATGTTTCTCTTTGTTATTATAATATATATAATATAATATTATTCTGTATATATAATGTATATACAAAAACATGATACAAAACTGTACACAAGAACTTAACAAATCTGATGCAGTACATGGTAGTTATAGTCATAGGCGGGATACACGCTGATTGTGTTGTGACAGTGCTCTGTAGGAAGAGTAAGTCAGCATGAAGAGCAAAGGAAGAGGAGACTCAGAGCGTCAAAAACAAAACAGAAACTTATCAAACATGGTGAATATAGCATTTTCAAAAAACAATAACAGGTAACATGGTGATCTAAATATGTTATGTGTTAGCAATTAACACAGAAGTAAAATACCTCTCTTTAAGAACCTGTTATTCTTGGCTTTGTCCTTTACTGTGGTCACTTTCTATTAAATCACACACCTTTTGTAAAACACGTGTTAAATATAGTGCAATGCCAATGTGTCACTAATCACTACTTTAAGGTAATGTTTTTATGTGGTAACTTTTGTAAATTACATTGACTTGCTTTAATATTTCCTTTCATACTTTTCAGTATAAAATTTTAATATATTGTTTTGTTTTTGTTTAACCCTTTTCGATACCTTAGGAGTGGCACAAACTTTACACTTGCCCATGCCTTATATTAAACTTCATACCATGGTCATGCCGCGCGTTAATACCATGGATCTATAATAAGAACTGGATAATACACCCCCCCTCAGTCCGAGAGCGAGATCGATTAGCGGTCACTTCATAGGTACGGCAGTTCGGCCCTCAAAGAATTGTCCCATAGAGCACAATGCATTTTTCTGTGAAATCAAACTGTCTGTGTTCGGCTGACACATGAATATGTGATCTTTAAAACATTTTTTAATCATCAAAGCACCTAGCTTCGTAAGAGTTAGACTAGCCCCTCTCTGAGCCTGCACTAGCTCCACTCTAGCAGCTCGTGCACTGATTGGTCAGAACTGCATGTTTTTGACGTCACACGTTTTGCGGCGTAAGGCCAGTATTCAGGAAGTAATGTGGATGTAACTCTTTTTTGGCAAGATGTGCCAATGAGCACAGGCCATTTGAAAACAATATGACACCATCTTTGATTCATTTTCCAGATTTTATTATAGTTCTGTGGTAGAATGTAGTAACTAACTTGCAAAACACTGAAATAACTGATATTTTGGACATTTACAGACGGGGAACAGGGTTTTCACATTCACAAGTGAGACATTTCAGTATGTAGCTGTGGTATAAGCACATCATACAACTTGGAGCCATGTGTTGTGCAGTTTTTAACACACCAGCATAGCAACGGGTAAACCCATCCACAACTGCTGTGAGCAGTATGTAGGGACTAGCTTCATTTAAAACAGTGAAATAACTGATATGAAACATTTACAAACAGTGGACATGTTTTTCAGATTCATAGGTGAGACATTTCAGTTTATAGCTGTGGTGTACAGAAGCACCCACCATACTTTCTGTCTAAAAATTAAAATGCTGAACCACACACAACCAACAAACAATTTTTTACAGATACCGTTTGGTCCCCGTCTTCACCCATAAAACTCAGCATTGAGGTGTCATTTACAGCCCTCACCGGGGATTCCTCCATTTGTGTGTGCCGCTGGCCTCATGTTAATTACTGCCGTTAATGTAGCAATGAATTAGTAGTTTAGATGTCACGCGACGCTTAACGCAGCTGATCCTTTTTACCAGACAACCCTAGCTACGCCCCACATACACACCCAGAGGAGCGGGGCACCCCTGGGGATCACAGGCGGACATTGTATAGGCGGCTAATTACCCCAAATTGCTAAAGTAGTATCGCGGAGAGGGGCGGGTACTGCACTCGCTCCCAGCTGCTCCCGGTGTCAAAGCTTTGATAGATGAGAGATAGAGAGAGTGTTCATTTACTGCTCCAGGACACACACCTGACTGGCCCTATATTGGACTAACAGATTGGTCTTTTGTTGCGCGGTTGCCACTGTCTCTGCAGTAGTGCATCTATGGAAGTTTAAGCAGCATGATGCACCAGGGGCAGATCAAGATTCTACTGCCCCGGATCTGAGCGGTGCACTGAGAGATGTGTGGATGTGTTTAGAGACAGAGGGGTAAACAGAGGGAGCAGGAGGTGTGAGGGAGGAGTGAAGGCATTGTTCTCGGCTCAAACAATGAGTGGGTTTTTGATTCTTGTGCAACTCAAAAAGTGAACATTTTGTTTTAATTTTTCACTAACACTGGTGCTGTGGTGTAAATGAGAGCTGGTCAGACTGGTCATTTGTGAAGTATGGTTTATGCATGTATGTATGTATTTATTTACTGTATTTTGATATTTATTTGATAGGAAATTGTATGTAAATTAAGCATGCAACACATTGTCACTACAACATTTCTAGCCAGGGCTAAGACTGTTGAACTTTATTTATTTGGTTTATTTAACATGAACAGTGTACATTAATCAACATTTCTGTATGTACCAGAATTAGCCAGAGAGACTATTTTTCACAGAACTCATATTTCAATTAAATGAAATGTGTCCTTTAGTTTTCATAATAAATAAAAATTACCTTGAATTACCTGTGTGTGTGTGTTTTATATATATATATATAATAAGTTTAATAATTTGGCAACACGTTTAAGCAACTACATCTTAATTAGCTTCAATAAAGTATGAAGAAAGACTTAATTCATAATGAACAAATAAATTAGGGGGTTCATTTAAGCTGTTTCTAAACCTGAATCATACTTCAATCAACAAGGTGTAGTTATTAAAAAATATTACAACAATCCCAGAGGATTTTAAACCGTAGTTTTAAACATATAGGTTAGTCCAAATTCTCCATATATATTTGTGATGTCTTCTCAATAAAACTAGGGTCCCTTTGGATTTTCCTTGTAACAAAGAGAAGACATTTACATATTAATAAGTCAATACAAACTTCGACTCACAAATTCATCTGGAAATAACACCACTACTTTCTTGAGTTTCCCCTAAACTGTATGTGGACAATGCAGTTTTAGTAAGACTATGTCCCTCTCTCTTCTGTCCCCTCCATATGTCAAAGCATCATTTCTCTGCCCATAGAAGTAAAATTCTCCCTCTGGCTTTGTCCTTTTCTGTGGTCACTATTGTGGTCTATTAAATCACACACTTTTTGTAAAATGTGTGTTAAATAAAGTGCAATGCCAATGTGTCACTAATCACTACTTTACTTTGTTTTTATGTGGTTGCTTTTGTAAATTACATTGACTTGCTTTAATATTTCTTTTTATATACTGTATTTCTGTATTTACTGTGGATATACTGGTTTGTTTTTAATGTTTGTTATTAATAAGTCAATAGAAACTTTGACTTTCACCCTTTCATATTAAAATAATGCCATTACATTCTTGAGTCTCGTCTAAAATGCATGTGGACAGTGTTGTTTTAGTAAGACTATGTCCCTCTCTCCTCTGTCCCCTCCATATGTCCATGCGTCATTCCTCCACCCATTGTCTCCCTCATATTGATGAAGTGTCTGGGGGCGCAGGCTGAATGGGACCACCTCATCTGCTTTAAATTACCCTCATATCGGACAAACAGCTGCCCCATCGCCACCTCTGATGACTGTGGGTGGGACAGCTACTGCGGAGAGGGGGGCTGCGGGTGCGGGTGCAGGGGTAACGCCCATGACCCCGGCCCGTAGACACCAATGGAGAAAGCTGCGCCGCGGGGAGTCAGCCACAGAGCGGGTGGGCTGTGAAATGAGCTATAAGGCAGAGGGGTATTAAGCAGCCACATGTGAGCTGTTTACTATTCCCTAATTAACCCCCAGGCTGTGGCTCATATCTGCGCTAAATTGGCTCCTGTGTCATGCAAAGTGAACATCATGAAGGCTAACGCACTAGAGGCTGGCTCAATAACTGATCAAAACACTGAAATCATGTGTGCAGTACAAAAACTAAAAATCTTGCCAAGTTGTAATGGCTGGAATTGAGAACATGTTATACACGTAAAATTACACTCCAATGGAACAAGTCTTTTTGTATTTGAAACAGGAAAATGCATCTAGTTACACTGAAGATATGAAAAACAACAACTCTTTTTGCTTAATCATATGCTGTTTGAATTAAGAAAAAAAAAATCTTATTCCATTGGTAGATAATTTTACTTACACGTGACTACTTTACTTACAAATGCAGTCCACTCAAATCAAGTTAAATCTTCTTAATGTGAATAATTTAGACATTATTTTTTACAGAGTGAGTGTACTGGGCTACTCAAAAATGGGTTTAAAAGATGCTCAGTGAAGGTGTGTGAGAGATATTACATCTGTTTTAGATAGTCCCAACCATAAAGAAATGAACTATGGGAGTGTGACGTCATCCACAGCGTTCAGCTCCAGTCAAATTAAGCTCATGATGATAGCGGTGATAGGAGCGAATTTAGAGTAAGTTCCATATTATCAATAGGAATTTATCTCTGGGCAAAATAGCTAAATCAAAATGGATTATTTAGGGCAGATTATAAAAAAAACATTTTAAAGGGACTGTTTGAAATTTTGGACATAGGACCTCATTTCCTAGTGAGTGAGTGTTGGAGAAATGTGGAGACACTTTTTAAAATGTACCATCCAGTCCTTGTATTTGTAGAGGTCACTGGTGCTAGACTAGTGCATGTCAATGGCCATAGTTATCCTGCCACTAAAAACAGTCTTACCCACTCCACAAAACACCCGAAGCAAAACTATTATTACACCAGACTGTCGATGTAAATGTCGGTGTTGATAGAATAATGTTTGAAATAAAACTAACCTTGCATCGCATGAATGTTGAGGGACTATTTTCTCATATATCAGTCTGCTGGTGCCAGTTTCCAATTGACAATGTAAAGTCAATTGGAAACTGGATTTGATGAAACCATAAACACTCCAATGAAAATTTCCGATTTAGAAACATGGCAGCTAGTGGGTTAGCTATGTCACTTTATATATATCCAGTCTATGATTCCACCATCTAAGGCAAAATTATTGTGGTTTTGGTGAGTTTATTGTCTAGTACTATGGAAATTGGTTGAAAACAAGAACACTTCATGCTTTGTCTCAGCAGAACTTTAAAGGTCCTATTATGCAGTTGAGCCTTTAGAGCATAGAGCCTTGCCATTTCATTTTTGCAGCCTAAATATTATAAACCTAATTATGTTGGAAACATATGTGAGGATATAGAATTTAAAAACATGAAGGAGCACTTTAAAAAATTACCACAATGATATCACGCAAAAATTTGTGAGACCTTATGTAAATGGATGAAACAAAATGTAACTTAAAGGTCTTATATTACACTATTTTCTAATATGTTATAATGTTTCCTCATCAAAAACATACATGAAGCTGTGTTTAGTTTCATTCACACGTTTAACAAACAAACCCTGCATATTTAGGCTCTTCTTTCAAACAGAAAACAATCTGTTCCACCTTGTGATGTCACGTGGTAAAACAGGAACTGCTCCACTGCTCCATTTTCACTAGAATAATTTGGATAATTTCAGACCTGGAATTGTCTATCTCTACTGAACAAAACATAAAAGATAGCTGAAATTATTCTAGTGAAGGTGTATGGATTTTAAAAACACAGTAGAGCACTTCCTGAAAAACATGCAGGTGTGTTTTAAACATGTGTGAATGAAACAAAATACAACTCTGGGTATGTTTGTGATGAGGAAACAACATTATAACAGATCAGAAAAGTGTAAAATGGGCCCTTTAAATATTGACAAAGGGTACGGAAACCTCATTAACTCAATACCCTGCATCAATTTCTATTCAAACTGAATAATGACAAATAATCATTTATATCTACAATCTTGAACATGATTTGAGAGTGGGAGCATGAAGCCATTGTGTGAAGTGGGAGGAATCCTTTGTGTGTTAGTTTTGTTTTGGGCGATAACATTTTCCGAGTGACTCCGCGATGATATCAGTCGTCTAATGTAATCTTCTGTCAACACTGATGCTCTCATCTCTGTAACCATGAGTCAGAGCCACCTGCCGCGTCCAGACCGGGGGAAAATATGCCCCAAATACATCCAAATAATCCAGGTGCGTTTGATATCAGTGCTTTAAACATGGAGTGAACCAGTGTGAGACAAAGGTACAGGATACTCCAAAGAAGCTCAGAGGAAGTCTGTGAAAAGAGGCAAGGCAGAAATCTAATAGCTGTCATTTCAGTGGGATGGGGCCGAGGCAGGAGGTGAAAGGAAAAGCCAAAATACAAGTAAACAACCGGAGTGTGTCAGGAATTGGATCATTAAGATAAATAATGTAAAAATGTGGTTTCTATGAGTAAAACGTTTCAAAATATGCCTCTTGGTTATCAGGCAAAATATTGGTTGAGATGAAATAGGGGACAAAAAGTGCTCAAGAAGTAGCTGTTAATAATACAGAAGAGAATGTGAAATATAGTATTTACCCCAAGCTACAGAAACCTTAGATTATAACTTCATTAAATTTTGTATTTGCTGTAGAGCTTTGGAAAGTTTATAAATTATGAAAGAAATTTGGATTATGCAAGGATTCAGTATTTGGTTACTTTGGTTAAAGCCTAAGGTACACTATATGCTGCCACTTATTAAACATTAGACATTAAACTCATTTATCTCCATGGAGACAAGCAGCTCTAGTCTACAAATCACATTTTCAAAGTAAGAACAAGTTTTTCAAAGCATTTTTGGTTGGTAACACTCAAGATTAAAGGGAAAGTCTGGAAAACCCCATTTCCTAGTGAGCCAGAGTATTGGAGATATGTGGAGACACTTTTTTAAATATTCCATCCAGTCCTTGTATTTGCAGAGGTCACTGGTGCTAGGCTAGTGCATGTCAATGGCCATAGTTATCCTGCCACTAAAAACAGTCTTATCCACTCCACAAAACACCTGACATGAATCTATTATCACGCCAGACTGTAGATGTAAATATCTGTGTTGATAGAATAATGTTTGAAATAAAACTAACCTTGCATCGCATGAATCGTCGCATGTTGAGGGACTATTTTTTCATATATCAGTCCGCCGCTGCCAAGTTTTCTATCAGAAAGTACAACTCGCTGCTGCTGCTCAGACGTAAATTCTTCAAATGCAAGGTTGTTTTTACTTTTACAGTTATTTTATCAACACAGACATTCACATCAACAGTCTGGCATAATAATAGATTTGAACTGATTTGAGATTAGAACTTTAAATAAGAGAGAGTTATGATTAATGCCATACTCTGGAATATACAAGTAGACAACCCAACCACAAAAGTAACAAGGTGGAGTTTTAAAGGTGCATTGTGCAACTTTTCCATTTGGGGTCTGTCACCTTGTTTCTATGGACATATCACTGCTCTGCTTAGAGTGTTTCACAATATGACATTAAACAGCTCTACCTTACATTTATTCAATTACAGGTGTTTTTATAGCTCAAAAATACCAAGAAAAACAGGCATTCTGACTGTGAGCAGGGTTGCCTCTCCACAGATCTGACCTGTAACTTGATCTGTTTTGGTCTCCATGAAAGATTTAATGTCATATTGTCAAGATAAAGCAATAACATCGACCTGAAGAGAAGCATTTGATGGACCCTCCACTCGAAAAGTTACACATTGCACCTTTAAACAAGCAGATAAATGTTTCAAGGTAAAAAAGAGAAAGTAGTCATTTGTAGAGAGCGTGGAGAGTCCTCTTGGGCCTGCAGTGAGGGCTATATTCGTTTCAGTCGTTTTGTTTTCAGGCAGTGCCACAGAGACCGTTGCTCCCACTTCAACATAATGAAGGTTAATGGAACTTCAAAACAAAAGACTATACTGCAAATACAGGCAGCTACATGTGACTCCAATTCTGATGGTTTTGTGCCATTAAACCAATGCATCTGTATGTTATTACTTTTTGTAACATCTAGCAAATAATGGTTTATGTTCAGTCGGTATTCAAATAAACCAAAGCAATTCTAAATCTTACACTGTATTGCTTAAAAGAGGTTTGTGCTCTCGCAGAGGTGGAGACTTGCAGCTCATGAGTCAGACTTGAATCACTATTTTGATGGTCTGAGATTTGACTTGAGGGGCCCTGTGACTTGAAACAACTTGATTCTTCTCCTCAAAATAAAAAAAATACAATAAAATAAAATAAAACGACCTTCTTTACAGAGATGAGAGTTACTTTTAGTGCTTCATTTGACAAAACAGAGACATGACTTTCCCCAATTCTCCATTTTTGATCAGGATTTTTTAAAGCAGGACCACAGACAAAATGCATGTAAATGGCAAAAATATGAGATTTATTCATTAATTTCAAGAGTTAGACTTGAGAATTGCAAAACACTGACTTGGTCCCACCACATAATTGGCTTCATTTAAGTGGCATTATTTTGGACACTTGAATTGAGGGTGTGAACATTTTTAACTGAAGTTGCAATGCATTCTTTTCCAACCCTGTAGACTCGGGCCTGAGTAGGGAGCTCAAAGCTGCTTTATATTTGAAAACTGCCTTTGCCAATGCTTCTTCATCCATCCAGATTTTTCACCGTTTCTATAATGCAAGCAGCACACAAACATTTAAATATAGACGCCTTTGTACTTTACAATAACTTGGCATTGACAGGTCCTATAGCCCAACAACCAATAGGAACACACCTACTGAAGATCGCTTATAGGCTCAGGATAATTGAGCAAAGCTTTTAGTGTTTGTTTTCACCAATGACTCTTAAAACACAGCACTATCAGTTGATTAAACACTTTCCCTGCAACACAAGAACTCCATTTCAAGACCATTTAAGCCCACTTCTGCATACAGCCCCTTTATTATCTCCCTACTCAGAAAGGCATGAAGTTTGAAGCACGCTTTAATGAGTGAATATGCACAGTGGAGATAGACTGCATATATAAAAATGCCAAATAACACAAGGCTTTGGACCAGTGGACACCAAACACACACACACTGCAGGCTTTGTCTCCTTTCCACCGTCTTAACTCTCACATGTAATTAGCTTCAGTCTCTCTGTCCAGCGCAGATACGATTGCACACAGGGGGGGGTCAGATGTAGACGGGGACTGGGGGGGTCTGTCCCATCATCCCACGGGACAGGTTATGACAAATAAGATTAATGTGTTCCCCATTTCCAGACTGGTGCACTGACTGGCCTCCCCTCTCCTCTGCCTCTGCGCGTCATAAAAAGGCACACGCACAGACCCTGATCGGTGCTCGTCTCAGGAGACGGGCCATATGGGGAGTGGAGGTGGGTGCTATGTCACTCTCTTTGTTGTGAAGGAGCCAATGTGAAGGACAGTCAATTGTTGTTTTCTATCGTCAATATAAGCATGCAGGACATATAGAAAGAACAATGGTAAATCTATTCATATTCATTCATATTTGCAGAATAATTCAGGCTTAATATCTAGTTCATTAAGGCGTTAGGTAGAGTTGTAGTCAAGACTGCACTGTGTCTGAGACCACAGGGTCCTGAGACCGAGACAAGACCAAGACCACAGCCCATCAAGACCAAATCAAAACCATCTTGGTCATTTTCTAAATTTATTTGTATTTTACAGTTATTTTGACACATATATACCAATGTTTTTATAAATCTATCTCCATTCTATCTGATTGATTTTCCCGCACATAGGTACACATTGCAGACAACACCAGCCGTAATGAAATATGATTGCACTAAATGAGCATCAGAGCCTTCAAGACCAAGATGAGACCAAGTCCAAAAGCGCTCGAGTCGAAGATGAGACCAAGACCGTAAAAAAAACTGTCATGAGGCCGGTCTCAAGAACAAGACCGGTCTCGAGTACTACAACACTATTGTAAGGGTTAGAAGTTAGGGCAAGAGCATTAGAGTAGAGAGTAGAGAGTATTAATGTAATGTGTCTAAACCTGAACCATCCTTAGCATCCTTTCGTGATTCTTTATTATGGTTAATTAAGGTGTGGTTACTATAGAGAGAGAGATACTTTATTAATCTCGTGGGAAAATCAACTTTTTCTGTGCTTTTCAGTGGCCTTTTTGTCTCCGTCAAATGTCTCAGTGCAGTTCAGCAGAAGGACTGGTCAGCAGATCTGTGTCAGGTCAGTTTGAGAAGAGGAAGAACTAAAAGTGTTCCTCCTCTGTGTCCTGCAGCATCACAGTCCTGTGGGAGTCAGGTGAACACAAGAGCAAAAGCCTCATTCTTCCCTCTCTCTGGTGTTTTGGTTGGTGATGAAATGGTTCATTCCCTCAGAGTATTTCCTCTGGAAGGTCTTCTGGCATATTTGTTGCCACATATGGTGTAAAAAGCCTGTAGCATCTCAAATGTCCCTAGCTAGCTCCTTAGCTAGTCTCTTGTACAGGCTCCATGGATACAGGAAAAAACAAACAATTAATTTCACACAATCCAGCAGTCCTTCGGATTCATTCCCTCAAAATAGTAATGGTACAAAAACACTTTAGGCAATCAAGGCTCACTTAATGGATGGGGTAATGTGCAATAACCATGTGAGCATGTGTATTGTTCTCTATTGAACCAAATCACACTAACTTGGTGCCCTTGTGCAAGACACTCCAATCCCCTTTTCTTCAATTACAGTGATGGACCAATCCAAAAAACACATTTATTTAGGGGTGCAGCATGGTTGTAGATAACATGGGTATTATGGCAACCTATGGTGAATTTACAACCTGGTCATTGTGCAAGGGCAAGGCAGCTTCATTCATAAATAACTGAGCACAAAGGGAAAAGGAGTGAACTCAGTACAATCAACCACAGAAGTTGGTGATAAAAGGCTACAGCAGAGAGCTCCCATAGCAGCACCAAATTAGATGATTCCAAGTCTGTCATTGTAATCCAATCACACAGCCATGGTGTTGACGAATGGAGGAATCGTCACAGATCATCAAACCTAAAACAAGCCACTAACAATCACCACGGCAAAAGCATTGATTGAACCACAGCTGGAGGCATTTCTCCACCAAGAGTCTCCAAGAGACGCCCAGAGGAACCAGTTTACCAGTTAAAGGGACCATATTACACTATGTTATGATCTGTGTTATAATATAACATTCAAACCCTGCATATTTAGGCTGTGTTGTCTTCTCAAACAGAAAATACTCTGCACCACTTTGTGATGTCATGTGGTAATACAGGAAGTGCTCCACTGTGTTTTCAAACTCCATACATTTTCACTAGAATCATTTGGATGATTTCAACCGTGGAATTGTTAGTCTCTATTGAACAAAAGGGAAAAGGTATATGTCAACTTGAAAACTATTGCTTCACAAGGTGGGACAGAGGTGAAAACTGGAATTTTCTGAGCTTTCAAGCCTCGAAGGCAGGAGGCTCATGAAAGGTTCATGGAAAAGTTGGAAGAACCGATAACATGTGTGTACTCTCAGCCTCTTTCATGTTCAGACTGTTTACAGTTTAAAGGTGCACTATGTAACTTTTTAGTTGGAGGTCTGTCACCTGCTTGTTTCTATGTATATGTCATTGCTCTGCCTGGAATGTTCCACAGTATGACATTAAACAGCTCTACCTTACATTTATTTAATAACAGGCGGTTTTATAGTGCAAAAATACCTTGAAAAACATGTATTCTGATTATGATTATGCCTCTCCACAGATCTGACCTGTAACTCGGTCTGTTTTGGTCTCCATGAAGACAAAAAAGGTTTAATACCATACTGTGAAACATTCAAGACAAAGGACATGGACAAAAACATTTGACGGGCCCTTCACCAGAAAAGTTACACAATGCACCTTTAATAAAAATCTAACTATTCAGTAATTTTTTTAAGTAACACTATAAAAAAAGATGAGAGCTTGACCCATCTTTTCCTTGGCATAAAGTCCACCTCTTCAGCCCTACAGTACCCACACTTGTTTCTACTCTACTGTGTTGTTTCATAAATACCCTTTTACCCAAATAACTCCCTGTACATGCTTTTCCACTTGTCTCTCCTACTTTTGTATATTCCCTTATAGCTGTGTGCATTCATTTCGTGGTGAGTGTAGCGCCCCCAGAGGTCTAATCTGTGTCGGGCGCCCTGCTGCGTCTCTCTATGGCTCTGATCGCAGCCTCGCCCCCGACCGCGACAATAACAGTGAGTTTGAGGCTCAGCGTGAACATGGATCTCACAGCCAGAAGACATACACTCGGGCTGGGAGGAGGCAACACAACCAGCGTGGGACAGAGGAGCATAAGGCTGGGTACTATTGGAGGAATGCGGGAGGAGGGGTCACTCTGGTTCAGTATGGATAACAACAGTTAAGTGTAAAATGAGTGAAGAGCGTGGAGAGGCATTCAGTAGCATTTTCAGAAATTAAGATGTGTGTTCTTCACAAATGCCAGTGAACCTGAACTTGGATAATTGGAGAAGGTTAGTTGAAAGCATCTTACAATCTTATCCTAAATGATTTATTGTACATTTTAAAGGCACGTTATTTGATTATACAGTGCTTTTCCACTTTCAAGGCACTCAAACCACATCAAATCAAGGAACCACACACTCATTAATACACCAGTGTACAAAGACACTCGGGGCTAGGAGGATTAAGTGTCTTGCCCAATGACACAACAACTGTATTTATCTGTGGGAGTTGAACCTAGAGCAACCTGTGTATTATCAAAGTATTAAAAGAAAATGAACTTGTGTACAGCAGAACTTACAATATAGATTTTGCACAGTATTCAGCCTCACATTTTACTATAGGGGATTTTATGTATTTTACTATCTTAGGGCGTGTGTGCGTGTGTGTGTGTGCGAGTGGGTGTGCGTGTCTGGGTTGTTTGGTTGTGTGGAGTTGGGCAGGTGTGGGGTTGGATAAGTGGGTGGGTGGATGGAAATGCGGGATTGTTTTCAATCACTGTAAAGTTTGTCCCAAATGTTGTAATTCTTTCCTGAGACTGGGTTGCAACCCTCAGGCGGGTTACAAGAGATTTTTTGTGGTCGCCTTGTCACGATCTGTATCTAGATCTCCAATATACAGGGCTACATTTAATGTCCAAATAGGCTTATGGATCCCTTTTATTGCTGGCTCAATTACTGTTTTTCATTGTTTAAATGAATAATGTCTATTGAGGGATCATAAAGGTTTGTGACTTTTAAAATATAGGCCCCGGGAAAAAAGTTTTTTTTTTTTTAATTCAAGCAACATTTGATGTTGTTTCTTATTTTAAATGCAAAAACTTGTTGATTTTCTTATTTTAAGTGTAGCAAGATGTATTTTCATATTTTAAATACCCAAAGTCTTATTTCACTGGCAGATAATTTAATTTGTGAAGTGAAATTTACTCAAATCATGATAAAACTTTCTTAATTCAAGTCATTTTAACTTGACTAGATTTTGTTTTTTGCAGTGAACAACATCTCCTTGGAAACATGCAGAAGGCAGACCTTACGCCAGAAAAGTTACAGAGTGTACCTTTAAAGACTATAAAAGATCAATAAATAAAAGGATGAAAGATTTGTCAAAACATAATTGGGATAAACGCAACGATGATCCAGTATGATAAACATTTTTTATGATTTTAATTCAGTACACGTATCCTTTTAAATACCTGAAGTTAAGTTTTACTTGGTGAGAAAATATTTCATTTTTAGGTGAATAATGGTTGGAGTTTATTCCTCGTTGAAGTCACTCTTGGGGCTTTTTTTGGGCAATTTGACTGACCTGAGCGGTACCACACCAGGCCAAATGGAGCAGCACTATAGTCACTCTGCTTGTGGTTTCGTAAATGTATTCCTAATTTAAAGCCAGGAAATGAGGACATGAAAAATAAGCGGGTGAGACGAAAGTGTTAGTTGGAACTAATTGGATTAATTTGGGGCTAAATCAATGCGGGATCATCTGCTGTGCATTTGTGAGAGAGGCGCAAGATGGAGGAAGGAAATTGAGGGACAGGCAGCAAGAATAACAGGCCTTGATTTTCTTTGTGGTGGGCAGAAACTAATTGGTCCCGGATTAGCGGAGATTATATATTAAGAAGAAAAAAACTCAAATTAGACCGAGCCCCTTCCACAGGTCCGGTTTCCATGGCGACAGGGAGAGAGGAAACCAGTTGCTCGACTCGATTAGGGACGACTCAGAGAGATTTTGTTACTATTTTACACTTTTCCCCGTAGTCCCCTGGAAGTACGTAGATTGTGTTTCGAGATGGAAATTGCATTACAAGTGTACATTATCAAATAGTACATGACAAAGGAGGCTAGCTTTGTTTCAGGGTTTCATGATGGTTAATACAGTTTTTTTATGATTTGGCGGGTGGATGAATACGCAAAAGCATAGATCCAGCATCTTGGTTTACACATTGGTTTCCTGTGACCAGCTTTTCAGACTTAAAAACTGGGACAAACCTACGCTGGGATGGTTGAATAAAATTGTGAAAAGAGCTCGAGGTCGGTACACAATCCGAGGGACTTCTGATGGTAAATTTTTTTGCTTCGTAGTCATTTTCAAGCACATTTTACTGTATTCTTGCTAAACAAATGACAATATATTCTCCTTTTTACTGCTGGTGGGGATCAGCTTGGTCAGTCAGTTCTGGTATAAAACTGGAACAAATCTGTGGTGTTGGATAAATCTGCTGGGACAGGAGACACAGGGCTCAAAACTGGAACTGTCCAGGGGAAAGAGGGACATCTGATCACCCTATCCTATCCTCTAAAGAAAAATTTACAGTATTTTTTTTTCCCTCAAGTAAATGTGGGTGATTTATTTTTTATTGGTTACTTCTGTTTTGGTAATTGCTGTCATGACAACAACACAGTAGCCAGGCTGATGCCACCTAGTGCCTCCGCTCAATTTCATTTCTCTACAGCAGGGGTGTCAAACTCATTTTGGTCCGGGGGCCGTATCCAACCTACTTTGATCCCAAAGGGGCCGGATCAGAAAACTCATGGCATATAAACCCCAAAAATAACAATAAGTTCAAATATTTGTGCAGAGAAACACAAATCTATTACAGAAATCTTTTTTTAATTGATGAACTCTTTCTTATTATAATATTATAATATTATGAACAACCTGAAACTTTAAGAAAAATTCAATTTCAACACAATGTTTTAACATGAACTTGTATGCAAATAGGAATAAGTCAATTTTTCTTGGAAAATCCTGCACTCGGCTCCACTTTTCTAATTTTGGACATTTTGCTGATGAGGGTGTCACGGTCAACAGTCAAAACAATCGTCCTTTAAGAGCGTTTGGAAAGAGGCAAGTCTTCATTTGTGCTGCTCTTTTGGGAGGGGCCACGCACAGAGGCTCTGGAGACACTGCTATGCTAAGCAACGCAGAAAATTACCAATATTTTAATAGAAAATATAATTTAAATATTTTAGTAGAAAATCACCCAAGAGCCACATTAAAGGTCTTGGAGGGCCGGATCTGGCCCCCGGGCCTTATGTTTGACACCTGTGCTCTAGAGGTGAGATCGGGCCTAAAAAATCCAGCCCGACCCGACCCGGCCCGCGGGTATTAAAACCCGACCCGGCCCGAGCCCGACCAATTAACTTGATTTGCAGGCCCGAGCCCGAAGCAAACCCGAAATGTCATATTTTATTTGTGAGGACTCGTGTATGAAAGCAAAGCGCCACATTGACAACATTCAGCGAAGCCAACGCAAGTTTCTGTAGCATTTTCAACAATCAATTTGAAGCTTTTCCACACCTCACTCTTACCGGTGCATGTTTGTCTTTTCAGTTCTCCTGCCTTTAGTTTATCCTTAACTTCTTGCTCCTCCATATTGGGGATACCAGGTCAAAATAGATGCAGACTTGCGGAGGGGAAGATTATTAAATTAAGAGGGGGCGTTCACGTGCGCAGAGCTCTGGCTCTGCGGATCCTGTTTAGTAGTTAAATAGCAATTACATTGCATTACTTCTCTGTTTTATCCATATTATTTATTTTATAACAAGTATTCCTTAGTTTAGTATCCACACATCGTTTTAGCATACATTTTATAAACATATATTTATTTGAAAAAAAGTCAGCGAGAGAGAAGCCCGAGCCCAACCCGACCCGAAGTAATGATTGACATTTTAGGCTTGGGCTTGGGCTCGGTCTTAAGATCTTACCTCTACTGTGCTCTACAGCGACTAGGTTAGGAATCGGAATACACTAAACCGTTTGCAAGAACCCCGGAAGTTGTAGACCACGCACCGGGCAATCAGTGAAGAGCCGTGAAGGCATGACGTCAAACTCAAGTGTCTGTATGGGTCCCTTTTGTGGTAAAACACAACAGTAAACAAAGCGGTCAAGATGGATGTAGACAAAGCCATACATTCTGTGTTGGCAACGATTCCTGAGATTGAGAATTTACAGCCAGAACAAAGAGAAAGTTTGGTGAATTTTATCAAGGGGAAAGACGTTATTGTCCTTCTTCCTATGAGATTTGGTGCATTACGTACGTCATGACAAAATAGCAGCGACTGGTTAAATTAAAAAAAAAGTACCCACCTACCATCGAGCGAACAAATCCTAATGCTGCAAGGTCAGACGGTTTCTACAAAGTGAAATCGGCTCATGAATCAGGCTAGGGACAGAGGACACAGGGCTCAAAACTGGGACTGTTCTCGGGAAAGAGGAACATCTGGTCACCCTATCATATTCTCTAAAGAAGAATTTTCTGTTAATTTTTTTCACTCAATTAAATATGGCTGTTTTTTTTTTTTTTTTTTTTTTTTTTTTTTTTTGTTATTTCTGTTTTGCTAATTGCTGTCCTGACAACAACACAGCACCACAAGTACAAATCAACAAACAGATATATAGAAACGTCATCAGTTGGTTACATAGTGTACCTTTAGTACACTGTGTAAACTTTTCTGGTAGAGGGTTGAATACTTGCTTGACTTCATGTTGTTTCTTTCTGAAATGTTCTACAGTATGACATTTAATTTAACTATCTCCATGGAGACAAGCAGCTCACATCACCAGGCCCATATCTGTCAATACTATACTGTAGAAGAGGCCAAGCAAATCAGTAACATCACCATGGAGACAAGGAGAAATTACACAGTGCACCTTTAATTTTCCTCATCTTTGTTTGTAATAGTACTGAAACAGATCCTAAATTATGTGAACACTGTGGTTGATTTAAACAGTAAATTTTCCCATCAGTTTGAAGAAAACACCAATAAAACAAGAACATTATAAACTCTATTTTTCTTATTTCTGGAAATGTTACATCGATACCATAAATTGAGTAAATTGCGAGACAATTGTTGGTTAATAGTGAAACATTTCAGGCAATTTAAACCCCTATTACAGAAATGCACAGGTAGCAAACCTGTAGCTAGTGACAGAAATTGTTAAAAATGCCTGGGACTGTAAGGCTCAGGGAGTATATTGTTTATCTTGTTCCAAAGTAATCAAATATGGGCTTCATGTTGGATAATGACGCTTTTGCAACACACACACTTTTACTGTACCATAAGCAGTGCCCTAAATCAAGTCTAGTGCAGTGAAAGAAGAGATATTGGACAAGATGAAGAAACTGCCTTGCCATTTTTCAGAGCAAGTGCTGCCATAAAATCAGGTCTAATTGGACGCATAAATCATAAAAACTCGCCGAAGATTGTCATTTCATCTTTCTCCCCACTCTCCACAAAGCAACAGAGCCTTATAATAGAGTATCAATGGTATTTAAAGTGCAAGAGGGAATATACACTTAAAGCATCTCCATCCACACAACTGTCAACAATATTCAACTTTTTTTTGTAATTAATTGCTGAGACTTGTTCTTTGTGGGGAAAACAGTAGAAACATCTGGTGTTAATTAAAAACAGGCCTGTACCTCTCAGAAAGCAGCTGATCCTCGGGTTTGATTAAGAAAGAAATGAAAACACACGCTTCAGGCTTCAAATCTGGAGAAGTCGCACTAATTTACACTGTGTCAGCCGCTACAGTGAGTTTACTGGGTGTCAAGCTTTGAAATGCTGTCATGCAAATACTGGTGTGTAGTTGGCTGATTCTGAAATATTTATCTTTACATACAAAATGAACACAGGGAGGACAGATGTCGACTTGTCAACCTCTGTAGGGCTCTTTACCTGACCAGCCAGAACTACACGCTTTGACAAAACTTTACTAAGATGAGTCGATCTGGAGCTGTATCCTGTCTCCCTGATTTCAGCGGGTATGATTGACAGATGGATTAACCAATCAGAGAGAAGCATGTACCGTTCGCATCAAAACAAACATGGCGGTTAAAAAAACAAAAAACAAAAGGAGTGGATTTGCTGAGAATTAACAATCAAAGCACCAAACTATTAGCCAGGCTGGCACCACCTATTGATTCTGCTCAATTTCATTTCTCTTCAGAGATTAGGTCAGGAATCGAATACACTAGACGGTTCACAAAAACCCCAGAAGTGTGAGTTTGGGCACCAGCGAATCAGCAAAGAGCCATACATTCTGTGTTGGCAACGATTCCAAAGATTGAGGATTTAAAGCCGGAACAAAGAGAATGTTCTGTGAATTTTATCAAGGGGAAAGACGCTATTGTCCTTCTTCCTTCGGGATTTGGGAAAAGCTTAATCTGCCAGTTAGCCCCATTAGCGGCACATTACATACGTCACAACCAAATAGCAGCGACTGGCTAAATGAAAAAAATATACACCTACTGTCGAGTGAACAAATTCTAATGCTGCGAAGTCAAAAGGTTTCTAGGAAGTGAAACCGGCTGATGAATCAGGCTACCAAACTGTAACTTATATCAGGTAAAAGACCGTATATATTTTGTTGTGAATGTTACGAGAATTTTTAAGAGATGTCTTCAGCATTTGAGAGACATGTGATATAAATAACAGTGATGGGATTGTCTCATGTTTGGATGAATGATTTTCATGCTCTATGGTCAGATTCCAGACTCTTTATGGTTCAAACAGAATGTAGAAGGGACTGGCTGGTCAGGCTATAGGACTCTACCATCAGAACTTTTATTCACCTGACGAATCAGAACCACATGCTTTAGCAAAACTTTACAAAGACGAGTGGGACTGGAACCACATTCTGTCTTCCTGATTTCAGAGGAAGTGATTGACAGGCTCGGAAGGAAATGGAAATAACAACACAGAGGACAGAGAAACAGCACAGATGGCAGAATCAACTCTTATTTATCTCAGGTAAAAGTACCAGTGTAATTTTGTTCTTGTAATACAAATTAGAGCCCGTGTTTGGACTGTAGTTAGACTTAGACTTAGACAAACTTTATTGATCCACAAGGGAAATTATTCGGACACAGTAGCTCACACATCACAATATATTATAATAACAAAGAGCAAAAATATCAATGGTTGTAATATATTCAAAAGAAGTAGCAAAAATAGCAAGAGACTAGTGTCAAATAAGGTATAATTATACAAATGTATACTCGCATGTACAAGTATAAAATATAGAAATTTAGTAATACACAAAATATCTCCAAGAGGTCATAGGGGGAAACTGTGCAAAGACGATATGATAATTGACAGGACATAGGGGTTATCTTTTACATAAAGGTGAGTTGTTGTACAGTTGTTGGGAGTTTTATCGGTTACATAAGGGTGAGGTGTTGTACAGTTGTAGGGAGTATTATCTGTTACATAAGGGTGAGTTGTTGTACAGTTGTAGGGAGTATTATCTGTTACATGAGGGTGAGATGTCGTACTGTTGTAGGGAGTATTATCTGTTTCATAAGGGTGAGTTGTACAGTTGTATAGAGTATGGTATGAATGTAGACTTGTATCTCATTGTTTGAGTGTGGCTTTAGGAGCTTGTTGGAGAATGAGCTCCTCCAAGCCAGACAGTTTATCATGTTAGGCAAGAATTTAAATAATATGTAAAATTGACTTATGAATTTACTTGTGAAGAAGTGATGATGTACGCACATAGCCCCATGTAGACTTATGGCTTAATGCTCTAAAGTTGAATCTTTTTCGAAGTGTGAAAACGAAGAAACTAGTGATTTCTACTGGCCTGTTTAAGATGTTTTTTGATTGTTGTGAGAATTTTGTTTTCACGTCTTCTCACTGATTTCTTGGTCGACACAGCTGCAGGGTGCACACTGCAGTGGGTGGGTGCATTTCAACCTGGAGAGACACAAATAGAGAGTTTTAGTAGTTTTATTGAACGAGTTATATTTGGCCGATTAGATGATGTTTAGGAGAAATGACTTCACCCCGAGGCCTGGACACTAGAGGTGGTAAAGGAGAAGTCGAGGAGAGTGAAGGGAATGACGAGAGGATGAGGAGAGTGAAGGAGACGATGAGAGGATGAGGAGAGTGAAGGGGACGATGAGAGGATGAGGAGAATGAAGGGGACAATGAAAGAATGAGGAGAGTGAAGGGAACGATGAGAAAATGAGGAGTGTGAAGGAGACAATGAGAGGATGAGGAGAGTGAAGGAGACGATGAGAAGATGAGGAGCGTGAAGGAGACAATGAGAGGATGAGGAGAGTGAAGGGGGAGATGAGAGGATGAGGAGAGTGATGGGGGAGATGAGATGATAAGGAGAGTGAAGTGGATGATGAGAGGATGAGGAGAGTGTAGGAAACCATGAGAGATGTCGAGGAGAGTGAAGGGGATGATGAGAGGATGAGGAGAGTAAAGGAGACGATGAGAGGATGAGGAGAGTGAAGGGGATGATGAGAAGATGAGGAGAGTGAAGGGGACGATGAGAGGATGAGGAGAGTGAAGTGGATGATGAGAGGATGAGGAGAGTGAAGTGGATGATGAGAGGATGAGGAAAGTGAAGGAGACGATGAAAGGATGAGGAGAGTGAAGTGGATGATGAGAGGATGACGAGAGTGAAGGAGACCATGAGAGATGTCGAGGAGAGTGAAGGGGATGATGAGAGGATGAGGAGAGTGAAGGGGACGATGAGAGAATGGGAAGAGTGAAGGGGATGATGAGAGGATGAGAAGAGTGAAGGGGACGATGAGAGGATGAGGAGAGTGAAGGAGACAATGAGAGGATGAGGAGAGTGAAGTGGATGATGAGAGGATGAGGAGAGTGGAGACCATGAGAGATGTCAAGGAGAGTGAAGGGGATGATGAGAGGATGAGGAGAGTAAAGGAGATGATGAGAGGATGAGGAGAGTAAAGGAGACAATGAGAGGATGAGGAGAGTAAAGGAGATGATGAGAGGATGAGGAGAGTGAAGGGGATGATGAGAGGATGAGGAGAGTAAAGGAGACGATGAGAGGATGAGGAGAGTTAAGGAGATGATGAGAGGATGAGGAGAGTGAAGGGGATGATGAGAGGATGAGGAGAGTAAAGGAGACGATGAGAGGATGAGGAGAGTAAAGGAGACGATGAGAGGATGAGGAGAGTGAAGGGGACAATGAGAAGGTGATGAGAGTGAGAGACGTTAGATCCTCCAAACTTCCAGACAAATATGCTTGTAACTATAAAAAGAAATGCTAAACCATTACAATTTATGCCAGATGAAAACTCACTCAGAAACATAACTCATGATAGAACCTTGAAAACTGAATGACTAAAACAAACTGAAGCATATTGTAGTGGACTTCGCTAGATCCAACAAAGGTGACCGTTAATTCACTTCATTCAGACTCAACAGCGTTTTGTCCTGGCTCTCTCCATCCATCTTGATATTTTCGGGTCTTTTCTCTCGTCACGTTGCCAGATGTTGTGCTGAAAACCCATGTAAAATCAAGTGAGAGGGATGTTGTTTAATTATCTGGCCACCTGGACAAGCTTGTAGCTCACACATATGCTCATGCACACATTCATTTGGATCAAAACTGCATAGACTGTGCATTTTCACACAGACAAGTCACTTAAACCTGCGTGTTACATTTAAATATGCAGTTTAATTATGCTCCTTGTGTTAATGCAAATATGTAGAGTGGAGCAAGCTGTATTTAAACCAACAGATGTTGATTAACGCAAACAAATTATGATTTTATAGTTATTTATAATGGGGCAGAAGCATGTTGTGGAGTTGTTGCATGTTGAGTATCTTTTGGGAACAACATTAGCTGTTCAACTCTTCAGGGCCGTCTCAAAGTCAATATTTTCCTGGTCCAGTGCCAGCAATTAGACTTCTAAATTATCACAGTTTTGTTCATTACATTTAGACTGGATTTTCAGATCAAAACTTAATTTGCATATTTTGTTATGAGTTCTTAATTGTATGCTTTCTGTCATGACATGTATGGCATTATGTGGAGGAATGCATATTGAATAAACAAATTCTTAAATATTTACTGACAAAAAGTTGTCTACAAACCAATACATTGAGTTTTTAAAATGTATTTATTTATTTTACAAACTCTTACGATATTCAGAAATTGATCAGGTTACTGAGAAGCTTAAAGGTGCACATATAACTTTTCATTTGCATGGTCCACCTTTAACTTAATCAATCCCAAAAGACAAGTAGACAAATTACAGGTCAAATCTGTGGAGAGGTGAGCCCATTAAGAGCAAGAATATGTTTTGTATTTTAGCATGTATTTTTGAGCAATAAAACACCTGGAATTTTTAAAAGCAAGATTGATGTGTTTTTCCTTTGTGTGTGTTTTGTTTGTTTGTTTTTTCTTGTTTTTTTTAAGATAACAAAAACAAACAACACACACAAAGAGAAAGGATGTACTTAATGTGAAACAATGCAAAGCAAGATCTCCATGGCTTAGAAAATGTTAAAATTTTAAAATGAAATAATAACACTGTAATAACAACAAGCAGGTGGCAGACCCTCCACCGTAAAAGTTACATGATGCACCTTTAACTAATCCATCACATTGTGGCCACTGCCATTTGAAAACACTATAAAAAATGTTCCCACGCTGAGATTTAACTGTATTATAATGGGTAATCAGAGTCTGCAAACACATTTTCTCTCCTCTTCCATTAACAACCAACTGTTACTTGTTGATAAACTCACCAGGATGTTAATGACCGCTTGAGGGCAGCAGCGGCAGAGCGTAAACCTGATTTAATCTTTCTCTGGGACATTTGTTTTTGTTTTCTTGCAGTTTTAGTGACACTGTTTGAAAAGCCCCTGTATAGATAATACATGGGATCAGTGAGCAGTGAGAAGTGTCAAGTTTGTCAAAATTATGTCTTACTGAGCTGTACTCTTTAAAAAAAACAATGTATTTGGTATAACGTGTGGAAGTGTACTGATAATTACAGGTGTTTTGAAGAGAATCTCAGATCTCAAATGATGACAGTGAGCTTTGCTAGAGAGTAGCCAGGCTGGCGCCACCTAGTGCCTTCGCTCAATTTCATTTCTCTCCAGCAACTAGGTCAGGAATCGGAATACACTAGACGTGTCGTAAAAATTCTGGAAGTACGAGTTCGAGCACCAGCCAATCAGCGAAGAGCCATATATTCCGTGTTGGCAACCATTCCTGAGATCGAGGATTTAAAGCCGGAACAAAAAGAATATTTGGTGAATTTTATCAAGGGTAAAGATGTTATTGCCCTTCTTCTTACAGGATTTGGGAAAAGTTTAATACACCAGTTAGCCCCCTTAACAGCGCATTACATTTCACAACAAAATAGTAGCGATTGGTTAAATAAAAAAAAAAAAAGTCCACCTATACCGTCGAGCGAACAAATTCTAACACTGCGAGGTCAGACGGTTCTAGTTAGGGAGGGCATTTGACATAAAAGATATAGCAGGGACAACAGGAAATATGATTTGCTGTGTCCATCAAAAAGGGTAGTGAGGCCAGAGGAAACAAGCAGAAAAAAGTGTTAAACGTGTTAAATATCATTAGAGAAAAACAGCAAGGTGTAACAGAGAACCAGTCAGGATTACTCAAAACTTAATTAATGATTAATTAACTTAATCTTGATAATAATTTCACCTATTGCGTTTTACTTATAATTGAGCTAATGCAACTAATTATAAGCTGTAATTATAAGTGTACTTGTTGTGCCAGTATCAGCAGCAAGAGCTGAGTTGGTCGTGTTGGCCCACTAACCCAAAGCCTGAAGGTTCACTGCTCGCTGAAAATGCTGTTGTGCTCTTCAGCAAAGACACTTATCCAAACTCGATGTCCAGAGTCTGATGATTTAATGTGACAGTATGTGGGTAAATGATTCATAGTAAACAGTGTTTGAAGTTCTGTATAGATGCAGTTGTTGAAATGCTGAATTTGCATGCAGTGGTTTCACAGCACAGCCCCAATTTGACCTCTGATAGAAGAAATCAGGAGAAGATTAAAACTTTGTACTTATTATTGTTAAAGCACCAACAATAATATAAAGTTGTAAAGCAGGATAAGTCTGCAGTAATTATATAAGGCCCAGATCGTTTCCAGATGCACAGAGTGATTTTTAATTTCCACTCCAAACTGCAGCAGATCTGAAACACAACATCTCCTCATGCTGTGTTTAAAAGTGCCTCCACAGCGATTTTATGATGAAATTTGAACTTTGTAAAATGAGTCAGCCTGCATCTGCTGTCAGCACTGACACTAGTTTTACGTCAATAAACACTCCATCAGAAGCAAAAGTCCCCTCCGGTTCTTATAAGTTTTATATAACAGTGGATTTATATTGAGTTGATTGTGAAGCTCTTAAAAGTGAACTACAATAAGATTGGGTTTGTTCAAAGGTTGTTTAAGGATCAGGCTTTTGAACAGGAGCTTTGAACATTAGCTTAGTGACTGAATATGGAGAAGCTGAATTTTATTTTATTTGCAGCTAAGAATAGAGTTGCTGCTCCACCACATGAAGAGGAGCAGAAGCAAATGTCTACAAATAGGAAGCTCTGCATATTTGTGACGCCCTCATTTGTGTGAGATCAATTCCCCTTTGTGGCCGTATACTAAATGTCTCTCCCCACTCTTGCCTTCACCAACCAGTCCCTTGGAAAAAACCCTTCAGCTGCGAATTTGCAACACGTGTCTCTCAAATGTGGAAGATATCTCCTCTTGAAAATTCTTGCATCAGAACAAAATATATAACTTATTTGGCTTGAGATAAATAAGAGATTGGTGCTTCAACTGTAGATTCTACAGAAATCTGTTTCTTTGTCCTCTCAGTTTTTTCCTCTGTTTTTTACCCCTAAACTGCCATGTTTGTTACCAGAAAGGAGCATCTGTCTTTCTTTGATTGGCTAATCCAAATCACAATCACGCCACTCATCTTTGTAAGGTTTTCTCAAAGCATGTGGTTTTGGCTTTCCAAGTAAACTTTTCATCCCACTTTCACATTGGGTCAAATGCAGTGGACAAATTTCCCTATGAGGACAATAAACTGGTAGCCTAATTCATCAGCCGATTTCACTTCATGGAAACTGTCTGACGTGACAGCATTAGGATTCGTTCGCTCGATGGTAGGCAGGTACTTTTTTTACTTTTTTTCTTAACCAATCACTGCTATTTGGTCATGATGTACGTTATGCGCCGCTAACAGGACTAACTGGTTAGCTTTTCCCAAATCCTGTAGGAAGAAGGGCAATAAAGTCTTTCCTCTTGATAAAAATCACCAAACATTCTCTTTGTTTCAGCTTTAAATCCTCGATCTCGGGAATCGTTGCCAACACAGAATATATGGATCTTCACTGATTGGCTGGTGCCCGGACTCGCACTTCCGGGGTTCTTGCAAACCGTCTAGTGTATTCTGATTCCTGACCTAGTCGCAGGAGAGAAATGAAATTGAGCGGAGGCATTAGGTGGTGCCAGCCTGACTAATAAAGTGTACCTGTGACAAATTGTTCATAAAAAATATTTCAAAATATTTAAATGTGCTCTGTGTAACTTTTTTGAGGAAGCCCACAACGTGTTTGTCTCCATGGAGATGTTGATGTTTTAGTTTAAATGGTGCACAGTATGGCATTTAACTAAGCTGGCTTGCATTTACTCAACTACAGGTGTTATTTATTGCACGACAATATCTTACAAACTATAAATTCTTACTGTGAGTGGGGTCGCCTCTCCGCAAATCTAACCTGTGATTTGGATGGCAAGTCTCTTTGGAGATATGTAAACTTATGGCCATACTGTGGAACATTCTAGGCACATGTCCATGGAGACAAGCAGATGTCAGACCCTCCAACAGACAAGTTACACGGTGCACCTTTAAAGAACAGGCTCCTAAAACTTCTCCAACAATGCCAACAAACAGGACTTAAATTAACAAAACTATGAATTTGAAGCATTGACACAAACTATCAGCAGGGGGCAGCAGATACAAACCTAAAATTAGCAGCATATTTCACATTCTTAAATAAAACATCATTTTCTTTTTTACATTTTCGGCCTTTTCTCCTGTCCTTACCCCTCCTGCCTCCTGTGTCCCTCTCATTTCCCAGTCCACTGACTTAAATACGACTAAACCAAACCAATCAGACCACGGTGTGCTTATTATTTTTAAGTACCGCATTTCCACATAATTCATTCCCATTTTCATTCTCCAATTCCTTTCATTGTGTCCATTTCCAAGGTTGGAAAGAGCCGTAAGATTAAAACCAGTGAATTAATAAATCGTTTAATTTGACCAACCAACCTTTGTTAGAAATAGAGCGCTTAACGTTAAATTATAAAATACATCTATATGCACATGCTCTGTGCACCTGTCACATGTATTATGCTAATGCAGCTATAGCCTTCACTGACCCTGGACTCAGATTTATGTAAGACCTATGTGCAGTTTGGGGGTATATATATATAAAAAAAAGAAAAGAAAAAGCTTTATTGTGTAATACAGGAGATATGATGCAATTATATAATAAACAATAATGGCAGGATGGCTGTTACCATGTTAAACATACAAATGATTTACCATAAAATACTCCAAAATGGATTAAAAAAGCCTGTGATCACTATTCACAGTCCTTTCAGCAAAAAAGTGAGCGTGACTAAATGCTGACTAATGCAAACTTGAGACTGTAATGCAAGGGTCATCAAACTAAGGCCCGCGGGCTGACTCCTGCCCTCCACGCTCCTTTGACCGGCCCTCCAGCCCCTCTGCCCCCCACCACATGAACTGGCCCTATGAGGCAATCGTCAAAAATCGTCATGGCCTGTTTTTTAAATTACTTTTTGGCAAATAATAACATGTCTGCATCTTGGATTTTGTTGATTTTTTTTCAATTAAAAATGATTTATATGAAGTATTTATATGTATACTTAAATAATTCTATGACATATTTACATTTGCCCCCAAATTTATCTTCAAATTTTCGTCACCTGACAAGCTCGAGATCAAACAGTTACAGTCATCGCATGCACAGAATTCTGTAGTGCAGTTAAGGGCAACAAAATGGCTTGTGTTAAAGTACAAAAACTTGACAGAGGGCTGAGTTTTCAAAAGAACAGCGGATGACAGATTTTTTTGTTCAGTGTAAGGACCGTGCAGTTTGTCTGATCTGTAAAGAAAGTGTGGCGGTTTTCAAGAATATAATCTGTTATACAGCTGACCTGACCCTGGCCCCCCATCACAGTCAGGAGCAATAATGTAGCCCCCAGAGAAAACAGTTTGGTGACCCCTGCTGCAGTGGTTTAAAGAGGGACTTGTTTAACAGCACAAATCAGCTCACCTATTGTAGTTCCACCTAAGTCAGTTCTTTCTGGTCAGATTGCATTAAAATAAAACTCAGATTACATCTAACTTGAGTAACAGAGTAGTGCTTTCAGTTAGCTTCACAAAAACAAAATGAATTACTTTTTTTCTTCACTACACAATACTGGATTCATATAGTTGATGTCTTCTGTATGTATCTAAAATGTAAAAAGACATAAATATATAAAACTAATACTGAATGAGATGTGTCCAAACCATTACTAGAAGCTACTAAGCCCCATTATTTTTAAATAAACACATCTGGGTATTTGTAAAAAGTCACCAAGCTTGAAATATTAGCACACTTAGGAACTCCATATACCTGTCCAGGGCACTGAACCTCGGACTGTCTTGCTGTATAGTGAGATTGGCAGGGGTGTGTCCAGACTATTTTCCATTGTGGTGGCCCGAGGGTGGCACCGGTCCTAGTCCACGTCTTTAAGGAAAGCCTCTCTGTGGATCGGCCAATCAGATTTCAGGGATGGCCTATGACCCCAACGTCCTAAAAACACATGCAAACTACTTGATCCAAATGCTCTTATTGACACGTCTCCAGTTTAGACGTCACTATGATTGTCTTAGGCAGATATATAATAGGTAAAGAATGGATTTTTCTTTAAAGGTCCTATATTACAACATGTTATAATGCTGTTACTTCCTCAAAAATATACCGGGAGTTGTGTTTTGTTTCACTCACACAAGTTTGAGCAATCCTTTAAGCTGAAAATGCTCTGTTCCACCTTGTAATGTTATGAAGCAGTAGTTTTCAAGTTAACAGCTACATTTTATCTTTTGTTCAGTATTGATTTGGCAATTCTAGGGCTGAAATTATCCAAATAATTCTAGTGAAGGAGTATGGAGTTTAAAAACACAGTGGAGCTAATGTATTACCATATGTGATCAGAAGGTGGAACAGAGTGTTTTCTGTTTGAGAAAAGCCTAAATATGCAGGGTTTGTGTGAATGAAACAAAACACAACTCAACAGAACAGGTATTTTTTTGATGAGGAAACCACATTATAAAAGAGATCACAAAATAGAGTAATACAGGCCCTTTAAAGGTGCCACTTATACGTAAAGGGTCTCCAAGGAAATCTTATTGCTTTGCTTTCAGTTTTCCATTGTATGGCATAAAATGTATGCACTGTACCTCTATGGAGACAAGCAGGTGACACCACAAGACTATATATTTTTTAGCAGTAAAAAAATATATATATATTTTGAAAGATATATATGCTAAATATTCCGAACAGGTTACAAGCAGGTGAACCTTCCACCAGAAGCTACATAGAGCATAAAGTTTAGGGGGTGAACAAGCCCAGTATTTGTAAGATGCCAACCCTCCACATGAGACCTCTTCTTCTTTCATCCGCTCTGTACCTCGGGTTTGTGCTGGTTGAGACTGTCCGATGTTTAAGTGGATTAAGCTCCATGGTTTTATTTCTGGATGGAGAAATCCGTCTCAAAAAGGAAGTGGGGTTGAGTCCAGTGTCAAGAGCTCGACATTATAAGGAACAGCTGAAACATCTCTATCCTCAGACTATTTTCAGAAACTATCAAATACACTGTAACCAAAACGGGTATAAAGCCATGAGCCTATCCAGTCACACTGCGTCTTTGGCAGTAAGTAGTTTTGCTTTGTTTACTGGCACAGAGGTTTGCTCAGGACACACAGAAATGTTAATTATTAAATAAATCCATGTGTGAATATGTTAACTGGAATTCTTCAACAACCATCTGGCAATATCTCAAGGCACACTGGTTGAAATTAAGGCAGGAGTGTAAGGAAGTCAATTTGCAGGTCACTGGACAAAAAGAAAGACTGTTGATGTTACTTAAACCCTGTACAAGTCTTAATAAATAGTAAAAATAGCAACTTGGATTTATATAGACTAGTGTTATTAATTTAGTCAGTTTCATTATAGTCACAGATGCCTTGGGGATGACTGAAGAAAATGTGGCTGCCAACTGCCTATTTGATCACCACCAATCACTCACTACATGGGCAAGGTTGTTAAAGTGTTTTGCCCAAGGACACAACACCTGCTACTACTGCACAGTTGATAAAATTGTTAAAACACCAAACTGCCTCAAAATGAAACAACTCTGCTCTAAAGAACCATTTGTATGTTATTATTTATATCGCAGCTGTTAATAGCGATAACATATGTTGATTAAGCGTCAGTTTGTTGCCATATTTTTACAATAATAACGATAATAAGAGTCGTGTTTTTATGTAAACAGCGTGGGACTTGATGAGCGCTGAGAACATCCACAGGTTTGTTTGACAGATCATTAATTCATTCTGGCTGAGTAGAGGGTGAAAGCAGGTCAGTGGGCAGTGGGTGTTTTGTCTTAAAGATTATCCACAAACGGGTCACCTCCAGAGAGTCCACAGAGTGAGGGGCAGAGAGACCAGATGTCCAGGGTCCCATGTAAGGCCGCTCATGTGGAAGGAGGCTAAAGTGGTCAATCAACTCCAGATTGTTTTCTTTCAATGACTTTGACATAGTGGACAGTCAGGACGGTGTCACAATGTTATTACTTGGTTAACATTTTTCTATATCCAATGTGAAGACACAGTGGTAATTCCAAATTCTCCTTATAATCAATGTCAGTGGGTGTCTATTGTCCCAGGTATTAGTCCTGCAAGTAAGTATTGATCTTGAGTTGAAGCAGCTGAAATTCAGTCACTAGATCATTCATAGGAATAAGAGACTGCTACTACTAAATAGAGAAATAGAGGCAAGCTTTTAAAGTTGTAACACTTTCAGGACTAGAAGTGCTTAGTATTATGAGTAGAAAAGTTGTAACAGCTGAAGTTAATCTTTTAAACAAAAATAACACAGCGTCTGTTTAAGTGTCTAAAAACACTGTTATACAGCTACATATGGTACTCATCAGTAAAACTATGTTCACAGTACAGCCCCGCCCTCTAGTGGTCAAATTAAATTAATACATGTATACAGTATACACTTGGAGTAGATTTTATTTTATTTTTTAAGAAAATCTTTCCATGTCACTAGCCTATTTATTTCACATTCTGAAATGTTGGACCTAACCTCCCCAATGTGCCTCTGTCTGAGGGATGACCACTGGAGCAGACCTGCGTCTCAATGAAAGATTGTCATTCTACATGTTTTGGATTGTGTACTCATTGATAAACTATCGCTAAAAAGTATGAGTAAGGCCTACAACAACAATGTTTGTCATTCAAGATAAATCAAATCGTCCCAGTACCGATTATCACTACACAAGTCCATCAGTAATCCAGAGGAGATTGTCAGGGCACAAATTTGTGCAGTGTGTATCCAATAAGGAAGTGACTCCTCTTCATCATGCCAACAGGACAAACTGTAAAATGTTACAGAATGTTTTTTACAGAACAGGTGAGCGCGCATTTCAGGTGTGTAGCACGCGCCTAGTCTCAGCCAATCACGATCCAGAGTCCAACGCAGCTCCAGCGGTTTTAAACTGATAAAAAGGTGAGCCCAAGACTGTGCGCTTCAACGAGTCCTGAGTGACATTCTAAACTCAAACCAGAGTTTCAACAAGTTTCCTCTTAAAAAACATTTTCTTCAAGATGTATTCCACGTCAATCCTTGTTTTCTTTTCCATGTTCGCCTGCTGTGCGTCCGGTTCGCCCGCGCTGGAGCAGGTGTACCGGGAGGTGGTGAGCGCAGTGGCACCGGGGGAGCAGCAACTGTCCCAGGCGGCCGTGCGCGCCGTCTTTAATACACTGGAGAACCGTGTGCAATGCGGCGAAGTGTCGTGTGAAAAGGTACGGTTTTATTGGGCTCCTGCTGCAGCAGGTGCGCGGAGCTTTTGGCAGGTAAAGACGGAACTGCTGCAGGGTCGAGGTCCAAAACGTGTTAAAAGGCCTTTACTGATAAAAAATAATAATAATTTAAAAAAACAAAAACCTATATTTCGTAACGTTAAGTATTATTAAAAAACGAACAACCATGTTCATAGTAACATTTCAGTTGGCAAATCGACCTAATATGGACTGTCAATAAAAAGTTTGATTTGTCTGTATTCAAAGAAGCGTAATGGATACGCTCTGTGAAAGAAAAAAAACATATAGGCTATTATGAAATAAGGACACGGAGTGGGTTTTTGTTTGAAGTATTTGAAGTAATGCATTAATATTTGACTTACTCTTAGCTTAGCCTACTCAATACGTTTGTTTAGTTTTTCAAACATGTTTCATAATTTATGAGGAAACGTTTGTGTTTTTACGCAAATAGTGCAACAAAAATGGCGTATCTTTTCTGGGGCATACTGTAGATAGCTTTAGTTAACCTTGCACAGCTAAATTTTCGCGATTTTTATAAGTTCACAAACTCACGAGAATCGCTTAGTAGGCCTAATATTATTTTCTTTTACTTTAACATTCACTTTTAACTTTTATTTTTCCCAGAGTAATACTACTGAAGCACACAGGTATTTATGAGCGTAAGTTTGTAGGCCTGTGACAATAACATATTTTGAGAAATGCGGCAAAAAATGTAAATGTTGAAACTACTTAATGCCATGGACACAAAACAGGATAATCTCTAAAAAATAATAATAATTAAAAAAAAAAAAAAAAACATCCACTAAATTCTCTGCAAAATACTTTATTCTTAAAGTACATTTTAAAACAGGTACTTTTCACTTAAGTAGATACTTTTACTTGAGTAACTTTTTACCTTTGTATCTGTACTTACCTAAGTAACAAAATTGAGTAATTCATCCATCACTGCTGAGCTGCAGCAGATAAATAACAGAATGATCCAAGATTTAGCTACATAAGTTATTTATTCTACCGTCTACAACCCAAATCTTACTTTATTACAAATGGCAAAAATCTGTTGTTGATTAAAAAAATTTCAAATAATTATTATGTAACAAAAAATTCAATACAGCCTTTATAATGCTCTTATCATTTTCATCCTTTAATAGGTTTAATAAGTGCTGAATGGATCTAAGTTGACCGTGTGATTTCAGGCCACACTTTTGCCTTTATGACCTTTCTTTTAGTGCTTATTAGCGACAGTGAAAATAAAACGTCTGATAGATCCTGATAAAACAAGTGATCTATGCCAATGACATATTATTATCTGTGGTTGAGACAGTTCAAAGTAATTATGTAAAATAGACCTATAACATGTCAAACTTCTCTGACAAAAAGTTGCTTCACCCAGTTAAATAAGATTTAAATGGCGAATAGATCAGTGAGTAGTGATCATTTGCAGTTTCCCCCACCTTTAAAGGTGCATTGTCTTATTTTTCTGGTGGAGGGTCCGACAAATGCTTTTCTCCACTGAGATTTTATTCCTGGTGGTGGTGAGGCGACTTCATTCACAGTCAGAATCAATTTTTCGAGGTATTTTCAAGCTATAAAACCACTTGTAATTGAATAAATGTAAGGTAGAACTGTTTGATGTCATACTGTGTAAAACTCCAGGCAGAGATGACCTATCCATAGAAACAAGCAGGTGACCAAAAAGTTACATAGTTCACCTTTAATTGTGTTTTTAGTTTTGATAATGTTCCCATATCAAGTTTTGTTTGTGTTTTGTGTTACAGTGCAGTCCTGCAGATGCCATTGACCAGCTGATAAGCTCATACCAGGAGGATAACACAGGATACAGTTTGTCTTTAAGCGTTCCAGACTTCAGTTTTGTGGCGGGAGGCGGCGTCCTGTATCTCAAATCTCCAGGACCAGTTTGTTCAGCGATAAAACAAGGAACATGGAAAGAGGAGACTGAACATTTCCTCCATGAGATCGATGTTCATACAGTGGAGATACTGCTGCAAAGTCTCCACTACAGGCCTGTGGAGGGGCAGGTACAACACGACTATGGGTTATTTGACCCAGCAGTTTGGCTTAATAACTTTTTGGGTTGTTTTTACTACTCAGTTCTAGACTGTGTTTTACTACTCTGCTGGGTTAATTCTACTCGATACATGGGTTAAATGCTTATAATGACAGTCATATTTAAGAAATATAATTTAAAAAATAAATGAATAAATAAATACATTCAAAACATTATAAATTCAGCAGTAAAATGTAATTTTAACTGTCCATTTTATAGTTTGTACTTTTACAGTTGGTTTATCTGTGGGTTGTTTGAGACGATTTGACCCGGAATGCTGGGTAGACGGGAAAAACGCGGGACAATGTCATCACTATGTTAGATTGGAAATGACCCAGGATTTGGGTTAAGCAAAACAACCCAACTCTGTAAAAATAACCCCAACAGTACTAACCCAGCAGCTGGGTAGAAAAAATAACCCAGCATTTTTAGGACTGTCACAAATATCAATGCTAATTTATCTACACAATCATTTATGCTTTACAACAACATTTCACCCACTGTTGAATAGTTTTTATAAGGTTTTTAAAAAGACCACATGGAACAAGTTGAGAAACGAGTTTAATTTAGTGTTAATAACTGCAACACTATTATCTTGAAATAAGAGCATTCTTATTATCATTGTGGTTCTGAAATTGGTATCAAGTATCAAACATTTTCCTTAGTCAAGAAATCGAGTTTGAATTTATTTTTTTTATTTTTATTTTAGTAACATGACGACATAGTAAAGACAGTAGTATTGGTAGTACTAATATTAGCAGAAGCAAAAGCGGAGTATTAGAAGTATTATCAAAACAATTCAATTTACCACTGCATTATATATATTACATTACATATTAGTCAATAATTTAAAGTTGTTTGTTGCCAGTAGCTGAGATTGTGTGGCTCAGTGATCAATTGTAACATCAGTAACAAATGAAAGTAAGAGCTTTGTCAGTCGAGTTAAATTCCCAAACTCATCAATGTAAGAGTAGGTTTGGTGACTAAATTATAGGATAGATTTGAGCTGTTAGTCTGGAAGCACAGACTCAAGGAAAAGAAAAGAGGAGCTGTTTGGATTGACAGAACAAAGAGCATATGGTCCCTTAACTTTAGTTTAGGGACAACATTTTAATAGGTATATATTATTAAAATATATTATTAACATATTAAAAAGCATAATAAGTTTTAAATTATATAATTGTTTGTATTTAGTACTTAGATGCATTTTTGTCTAAAGCCCTATTTTGCAAATATTAAGCCATGAATAATTTTCTTCCCATTTAAGTAGTGGGAATTACAATAGTGTTTAATTAATAAGTGTTTGATAAATACCAACTAACAGCAGATGAGAGCTTTTTCATAAATAACACTTAAGTTAAGAGACATATACTTCTCTTTGTTCAGCATCACCAGTTTTTCTGTATTGATACGTGTCATTACTGAACAAAGCACAAGGCCACAAGCTCATACTCAGACCATATTCTGCGTCATCTAAATTGTCACACATTGTATAAATACAATTTGTTCTAATACTAATGATAGCACAATAAATGTTATCTTATCGAACATTATTAAGGCCTACAGTATTTAAGATTCCAGTTTTATATTCATGATTTAATGAAAGTTGTGTGATCCCTCACCTTTGATCTCTTACATGGTGACAGAGCTGCGTCGGGGCAGGTGACCTCGTGGATGGACATGAGGACGGTGAAGTGGAGGTGGTTTTAGGGCGCGTCCTGCTCCACGCTCTGAAGGGGAACTGCTTCATGAGGACCACTCTGCCAGATGAGAGCTTTTTCATAAATAACATCATGGAGCGTCTGGGATCGGACAACTTCACCGTGGAAGGTATAAAGTGTTGAAACATAAGAAATATCGGTAAAATCACACATCAAGATCGTTACATCAAGGATTTTGTATTAGTGTTTAATTTTAGTTAATATTTGTCATTAGTAAACTAATTAAAGTTGAACTATTGTGTAAAAGTCAAAATGCCAGTCACCTATTACTCCTTCTGCTTAATATTTAAGAACATGTTTTTGAAAAGCCAAATAATAAACGGAAATTAAATAAAAACATATATATGATACACAGTATTATTATTATTTTTAATTGTTCATAAATGTATGCCAAATACATTTTATATGTCTGTGTATCTGAGACTGGGTTAAACTGGGACTATGCCTGGAACCAAACCAGGAATAGACCAGTAGACTTTAACATGCACTTTAGTAATGTAAATGTAAAGAACGGCAATACGCTCATGTTATACCTACGTCTGTCATATAATATTCTGTCATATGTACATTTAAGTAATACTTGCTGATTTACTGATGCTAAAACTGCATTCTGTTGCACTGTAATTGTACAAGTGCAATGACAAACAAATTCAATCTGAATTTGAATCTAAAAATGAAGATAGGTGTGAATTCTGTCCGTGTTCCTTAATTACAGAGTTGAAAGTTCTCATGAGGAGTCTCCAGCTGGGCCCAGACTCCGAGGACGACCACGATCATGATCACGATCATGATCACGCTCTAACTATTGATGGACAGGAGGACCATGACCAGTCTGACCACAGGAGGAAGAGGACAGCCCTGCAGCAGACAAGGGCCACTGAGACCAACAACACCTGGAATGAGGTAACAACATGAGCAGTGTGGGGTTCATGTGACCAGTGGTGTAACAAAGTAAAAGTAGTAAAGTAATGTTCTTAAGTTTACATTTTAGGCATCTGTACTTTACTTGAGTAGATTTTAAAGTGGATATTTTTTACTTTTACTTCACTACATTGAGATCAGGTATGTGTAGTTTCTACTCACACACTTTGAATAGGACTGAAAAGTAAAAATATTTTTTATTATAGTTTAAGACCTGCTGAAAAGGCTGAGGGTTTATTTTTAACACATTTGTAGTTTGAACAAACACAAATATATAAATAAAAACATCTAGTAAAAAAAAATATTGATTCAGTTGTTTCTGTTGCACAAAATTCAACACAAATCTTCATTAAAATCACTACATTTCAAGCTTTATTAAATTTAAAAATATGTGCAAAATACTTTTTACTTTTGACTCTTTTAGTACATTTTTAAACAGTTTAATACTTTTACTTAAGTACATTTTTCATGTGATGCTTTTATTTGAGTAATTTTTTTTTTTTTTGCTCCAATATCTGTACATCTGTTACTTAAGTAACAACATTGAGTAGTTGTTCCACCATTGCATTTGCAGCAATCAGACCAATCATTCAACACACTTCTTCTGGTCATTTAAAAAAAACTGATAAAAATAATACTATAATCTTTCCCAAATATTCCCAAATAATATGCTTTAAATTTACATTGACAAAAAAAAAAAAGTTTTAGATCCAGTCACCCAAATTTGTTTCAAAATCCAGATAAGAAGTCTCTCCCAAGGTTATGCTCTGTAATTGTAAAGAATTTACAAGAACAAGAATTTGTTCTCAGTATTAAAGGTTAAATAAATGTAATTAAAATACATTATGATTCATCTTTAAACCAATACACTTTGTTACTGTGTTGACTTTGCATAAAAATCTATATTTTCTGATTTCAGCATTGTTTCTCTGCTGAGGAGTTGATGCAGATCTACGGTCTCATGAACAGCAGCTCTGAGGCCAGTTCTGATCTGGCTCGGCTCAGTCCAGCTCTGGTCCAGCAGATCCTCAGTGGAGCCTGTTCTGTGACCATCAGTCCTGTTAACCCTGATGGTCTCAGTAAAACCGAACGTATGTTTTTCTATCTACATAATAATACTATATAATATTATATATAATATTTCTTTCCTCTGTCCCTGTTTCATTAAATAGGATAAAATAAAGTAGTTTTTGGGTGTTCTCACACTTGTTCATTTGGTCCTGGCTTTATGTAGACTTGGTTTGGCACTTTTCTAATTCTGGTTCAATCCAGGTTTAGTCCTGATCCAGTCCTAGTTCAGTACGGATTTAGTCCTGGTCTAGTCCTGATTCAGTTTGGGTTTATTGCTGGTCTAGTCGTGGTTTAGACAGATGTTTGTCTCAATGCAAATGCTAATTTTGAGGCATAGTACATATAAAAAAAACACCATATACATATAAAAATAATTGGGTTGTCTTCATTTTAATTTATTTGAATTTTAATAAGTCGTTTATTATATTTTTTCTGTTTTTAATAATAGTGACTGTAGCTGTGCACAGATTCTATAAAAACCAAAACATTTCCCATCTGTTTGCAGGATACCTCTATGCGACTCTGGCCAATGTGGTGATCACCCTCTTCGCCATGTTTGGGATCGTGGTCTTACTCTTTAGCTCCTGCACCACCGTCTTCCAGCTGTGTATTCAGTTCTGCATCAGTCTGGCTGTGGGGTCCCTCACTGGAGACGCGCTGCTCCATCTGCTGCCGATGGTGAGCACAGTGAGAGGGGATTTAGCACTACCTGTTTAAATATATGACAGATTTATCAGTATGTTTTGTGTTTAGTTCCTTGGTCTCCACTTGCATGAGGAAGGGAGCAGCAGTGACCACGTGCACACCGGAGCACCTCCAGATTATGTTCAGAAAATGCTTGTGCTGATGTCTGGAATCTACATCTTCTACCTCATGGAGACGATCTTCTCTCTTATCTCGCACAGAAACAAAAAACACCAACATACACATCATCATGGGGTGAGACTGAGTTAAATTCACATTTAAACATTCACATTCATTACTGTGGAAATCATTTCTATTACATTTTTTAATGGTTATTTTTAGGATGAATCTGACCCACACCACTGTGACCACGGAAGAGTTTTAGAAATGTATCAACAAGAAAAGAAACAAAAAGAAAAGATGCAGTCAGTGTCGAAAGCAGATCTGGTGAGAAACACACACACAGTTTCTGTTAAATTATTCTAATATTAAGTGTACACACACACTTACATATTTCATTATCTTTTTCAGATTGCCTATGAGGAGGAGAAACCTCAGAAGGAGCGCACACGAGGTGAGGCATTTGGATTAATACGTTTTTTTGTAACAAAAGTGCACTCTGTGTTTATATCATTATACTGTATTGTGTAACCTGCAGAGCAGCGACTGCTTCCGTACATGATCACTATTGGAGACAGTATTCATAACTTTGCTGACGGTTTGGCGCTGGGAGCAGCTTTCTCTGTGTCATGGAAGTCTGGTTTAGCCACATCTATTGCCGTCCTGTGCCACGAACTACCTCATGAACTGGGTTAGTCCATTATACTGTCTGCCGACATTTGTAAGATAATCAAATATAATACAAGGGTTACTATAGAGCTGTTATGTTTTTACAGGAGACTTTGCCATCTTGCTGCACAGTGGTGTCTCCGTTCGCAGAGCACTGCTGCTGAACGTGTCCAGTGCTATGACCTCTTTCATTGGGCTTTACATCGCTCTGTCTGTGGCCACTGATGTGGCCACACAGCAGTGGATCTCTGCAGTGACCGCAGGGCTCTTCTTGTATGTGGGGCTGGCTGACATGGTAAGACTCACAGTCACAGTTTAAACACATAGATTATTATAACACAGACAGCAGATCCAGAGTAACCCTGCCTCTCTCCTCAGCTCCCCACACTGGTGCACATCGACAGCAGGAGGCCCTGGACCATGTTCCTGCTGCAGAACCTGGGCCTCCTGAGCGGCTGGACCGTCCTGCTCCTGCTGTCTCTCTATGAGGACCAAATTAGCTTTTAAGGATCAATAGGTATTTTTTAGTGAAATTTGATGACACAGCATTCATTACTTCTCAGACACAGCAGAAGAAAACTGTAAAACAAGACTCTCCCCAGATAATGTTATCTGCTGTTATGTGTAACCTCCAGTGCCTTCGGAGCAAACAAGTGGACATGGCTGAAAAATAGGCCACTGTTTTTCATGTTGTGGTTTTAAACACCAGAAGTTTTACATTTTCACTAGACATTTTGTGATTTTGTGACTGTGTGCAGTTTGTGAATTTCCTGAGCTAAAGATTTCTTTTGAATTGTATATTTAAAGTTTAGCTTGTTTATAAATGTGTACTGAAAAGTATTTTGGCAAAAATAATGGAATGCAGAATTATGAATAATTTATAGAAAGCAATGACTCCATGTTAATAGTTTGTCTATTGCTATTAAAATTCAGGCCTTCTCCACAAATTAATTTTTAAAGGTATATATGCTCTCCAGATCATGAGCTTGGTCAGGGCTACCTTAGCTGACGGACTTTATATTTTGGGTTGATTGGGGTTGAGTGCCCAGAGGAAACCTACACTGATATGGGCAGAAACACAGGAAGCCCCAAGCGTTCTGGGAGCTGAACTCATAACCTCGCTGTGAGGTGAAAGTAGTAATTTGTACCTAATTTTAACAGATCTAACGTTCTTGGCAGTCCTCCTTTGTATATGACAGATTACAATGATTGACTTATTTTATATCTCTATGATCTAATCCCTTTATCCTTTATCTTGTGTGAAAGTTGTTATCAGGAGCAGAGTCCACTGAAAAGTCACTCTGACACAATGACTCCACTGGTGCACTGCACAGGTCCACAGCTTTATGGACATTTAAAAAGTGTAGTCAGTCTGGAAGGACTTAGCTCACATGAAATTCAGTAGTAGTAAGTAAGCAGTAGGTAATTTTTATTAGTTTGTCTCGCTTCAAGTGGAGTTTTCACTGCCAATAAACTCATGGCTGGACCTTTGAGCCTTTTAACATTATAGAGCACATTATGTCTACAAGGGTTTTAACCTGAATTACGCCATTATATTAGTGAACCCAGGACTTCATTTGATGCCAAAGTCTACTGAAGACTGTAAAGTAACAAGATGTTTTGAAAATGCCATGTAAGCAAAACAGTCATAATTACTAAACAAAATGATGGACTGAAATCACAATGTAATCTGAGTGATAGCAGCAAGGTCAACGGGTGGAGAAGGTTGAAACATGTCAGTGAAACAACTGAAACAAGTAATCAAGTATAACCCATTTACAAACAATAAGGAACAGATATTTTGCTTATTTTTTCTCAATGGCTTTGATGGCTTTATGTGTGTTTTTTTGGTTTTTTTTTAAGGTTCTATATTACACAAAATTTGACTCTTGAGAGCTTTAAGACATGTTAGAATGTTGTTACGCTATCAAAACATACCTGGGGCTGTGTTTTGTTTCATTCATACATGTTTGAGTAACCCTTTATTATTAGTCTCTCTATATCTCCAAAGTTCAAAATGCTCTGATGTCATGAAGCAGTAGTTTTTGGGTTAACAGCTATTTCTTACATTTGGTTTAGTAGATATTGAGTCATATTGAAATCATCCAAATGATTCTAGTGAAAGTGTTGACACAAGACATCACAAGGTGTTTTCTGTTTGAGAGAAGAACACTTAATATGCAAGGTTTGTGAGTTGAACATGTGTGAATGAAACAAAACACAGCTCTAGATATGTTTGTGATGAAGAAACATTATGACATAGATCAGAAAATAGTGTAATATGGGCCCTTTAATAAGCACTTGAAGCACTATACTCTGAAATGTGCATGTATTCTTGTTAGTAATTTTAACTACAAACTCATTTGACCTAAGGCTATAAAGAAAATTTCCTTTACTCATAGCTTGTGACTGTAGTGTTATTGAGAGGGACTTTAACGTCAGAACATCACAAATCACCTCACCTGTCAGTTCTTTCTAGTCAGACTGTGTTAAAAAAAAGCTCAGATTAAAGTCTAAGTAGAGTAACAGTTTCAAACAGAGCAGAGCTTACAGTTAGCATCACATCCCCAGGGAAGGTTGATATCAGCTGTAAAATATGAATTCTACATGATTTGGACAGTAACTGAGAATAAGTCTGTGTGCTCAGGTTAAAATTTAACATACCCAACAAAAGTTACATGCGAAGCAAGACTGGACACATAACATCATTGGAGGCTTTCGAATCAATATTTGTGTTTCAGGTTCTTTTTAGTTAATATTATACCAGTTAGCGGAGTTTTACTTCCTTGTGCACAGATTTGGATTGTGTGTGTGGTTTTTCTTATGTTACAATTACATGTATAAATGTGAGGGTAGTCTAGAATAATACATTATACATCATAATAACAGAATAATACAGACCAGACCAAGTTAAAAAAATATATATTTTATTACAATATTTACTTTGTTTAAAACGGTTAAAAGTTAAGTGGCTACCAATCATGTAATAAAACCCATTAACCTCCATCAATCATTTAAAACTAATGATTTCCTGAGTGGCCAGTCTGATGAGCTGGTTAAAGTCAAACTGAATGTACTTCCTCCAGTAGCGTCTGTCTTTGCCATAGGTTATGGCAGGATAACAAGGGCTCCCTGAAAAGTGACATACAGTCAGTGGTAGAAAAAGTACTACATTTTGTTACCAAAGTAAAAGTACAGATACTTCCTGCAGATTTTGAAACCTTATAATGTTTCAATAATTCTAATACATTTTTATGCTGAATATTGTTCAACGGAAACAACTGAAATTTCTTGTCTAGCTGTTTTAACTTGTATATTTTATTTTTGCTTGCTCAAACTCCTTGGCCATTTTAGCAGGTCATGCATAATAATAAAAATAATAAAAAACACTTTTGCGTTTCAGTTTTGTTAAAAAATGTAGTGAAGTTGAAAGCACAGATACCTGCTCTTAGATGCAGTAAAGTAAAAGTAAATGGTATCCACTTTAAAATTGACTTAAGTACAGCACTTTACAACTTTTTGTTACGTTTAATCACTGCATACAATACAATAAAAATGCATCTACTGTTTACTAATATTTATGTCTTTTTGTCTTCTAACAAGACAAATTGCTGATATTATACTTTTAACTATTTCTTCTTCGTCTTTTGTTATTTTATTTTTTTAACTGATTTTTTTTTTCATTGTGCTAACCATTAAGGTAACCGCATAGTCATAGTGGATAAGAGTTTGTGATGTCTATGCAGAAATGAATCAGTTGCCCTATATTTTTATCACCTTTCTAGCTTCCTATTGTCTGTTCTTGAAACCAGACTACTTCTAAAACCATCTAAAACCAGAGGGCGTCATCTACCGCCCTCTGGTGTTTGAAAATCATCATGTCAGTTGTTCAAGTTAAACTGTATCAAAACAACTGTGATCTCACCAATGCCATGGAGGATTCTTGCCACAGCCCGTCCAGAAAACTTCTCATCACTTCTGTTAGCGAGAAAACTCCTAATGTCCGCTCTGATCTGACCCTCCCAGTCCAACAGCTGAAAAACAACATTCAAATAATTCATTAACACAACACACTTTAAATCTTAATAGGAATTATAACTCAAAATCAGATACTGTTGTAACCTTAAATCTGTCAAGCTCTTCGATTTCCATGGGAGCAAGTGTGTGGTGCTGGTCTCTCCTCTTTTCAAAATATTCAAAGAGGAGACTTTTGAGCTGAAGACTACGGCTCTCATCCAAATCATCAACACAGGAAGTTACTCTTTGATACGCCACACTGTAAATTCAACAATGTGAATTAGAAATAAAAATAAGCAACAAAAAGTGTATATACAAGAGTTTGGAACCAGATAGTGATCTATTTTCTGAGCTATAAATTAGACGTAATCAAGTTTCCATCTCCTGGTATGTTATCTTTAGTTTGGAATTATAACATTTCTAGTAATAAAACTATAAAATCCACGTGTACCTTTTGAAAGCCTTGAAGCAGGAGGTGAGCTGGTACAACTGTGTGGCCTCTTGGCTTTGGACTCTGTTGTGGAGGAAGTGACAGACCTGGTCCATCTCTTCATTGCTGAGGTCGCCATAGGAACGAAAGTAAAACGACGGGGCTGAAAACTCCACCATAACGCCACTGCGACCCCCCACTGAAACACATTTGCCGTGAGTAGGATTTGGTACAAAATGTATAAATGAAAATACTGAAATATGGGCACAGGTCAACACAGCTTATATTGTGATAATGTTAATAGTTATTTCAGCTGGTCAGTGGGAATCGAACAGGGCTGGGAATCACATGGTCCCTCACGATTCGATACAAGGCTCATGATTGTTGTTTTTTAAGAACCAAATACATTTTAGCAACAATATTTCTTTGTTAAAGTGCATTGTGTAACTTTACTGGTGGAGAGTCAAATGCTTCAAATATCTTCATGGAGATGTTATTGCTTTATATGGAATGTTTCACAGTATGGCATTAAACCTTTTTTTCTTCATGGAGACCAAACCAGATCAACTCACAGGTCCGATCTGTGGAGAGGCAGCCCGCTCACAGTCAGAATGCCTGTTTTTCTATGTATTTTTGAGTTATAAAACCACCTGTAGTTGAATAAATATAAAGTATAACAGTTTAATGTCATACTGTGGAACATTCCAAGCAGAGCGATGACATATCCACAGTAACAAGTAGATGACAGACCCTCTACCACAAAAGTTACACAATGCACCTTTAAACCACTTCTTGTGCAAAGCGAATATGAAATACATCTACTTTAAACATCAAAACAGTGAATATGTCAAGTGTATTCCATAAATAAGTTTAGTTCCATTAAATACGCAACAAAATTATAATGTGGTCACAAAAAAAGCTAAAAGAAACAAAAAATGTTCTTGCCAATATTGATACAGCAGCCCACAATAACAATACTGTATAACCAAAGGTATTATTACGATATATATCGATATTTCTATATTCTTGCACACCCCTAGAATTGAATGCATTAGTACTGTGAGTAGTTCGTAAGTTTACTGGAAGTTTTCATGAACTGAAATTATAATAATCATCAACAGTTTTATGAATTTGGCTTGTGTAATTATTGAATGTTATACTTTCCTTTTCTTTCGCATTTATCTGATAACAAAACATCAACTGATAAATTTAAAAGACATGTTTTACCATTGGGTTGCAAAAAGTGTCTTCTGATTATCTGATTATTGTTATCAGCATACTCAAAAATAAATAAATAAATATATAAAATAGAGAACTTCTTTGATCACATATACACATCACATTAAAAGGTGGAGAAGAGGCCTTTCAGTTTGAGAGAAACATACACTAAATATGCAGGATTTGTGTGTTAAACATGTGTGAATGAAACAAAACACAACTCTGGATCGTTATCAGGATACTCAAAACATAAATGAATACATAAAAACATAAGACTTCTTTAATATCATCATCCCTAATTTCAGTACCACCATAAAAAACACATATCAAGTTACCAGAGCTCCATTGTAGCTGCCGGAGTCCTCTCTTCACCAGGGGGAGCTGCCAACCCATTGTGTCTGCTACCTCCACCACGTCAAACTCCACCTGGTCCAGAACCTCCACCCGCTGCCCCACCATCCGCATCCGGGCCAGAACCACAGCCACAGGAGGACAGCTGCAAGGAAAAGACAAAAACATCTTATTTTTATTGTTAAGTTGTTATTAAGTCCTATATTGTGCAAAATTGATGCTTGTGAGCTTTCAGTCATGTTATAATGTTGTTACTTCATCAAAAGCGCACCTAGAGTTGTGTTTTGTTTCATGCACACATGTTTGAGTAACCCTTTATTATTTGTCTGTCTGTCTACATCCCCAAAGCTCAAAATGCTCTGTTACACTTTGTGATGTCATGTAGTGGTACTCTTCAAGTTAATAGCTACCTTTGCCTTGGAACCTTTTGAGACAGAAAATTCCAGAGCTGAAATTATCCAAATTTATTACCACATGACATGACAAAGTGCAGATTTTGTGTGTTAAACGTGTGAATGAAACAAAAAACTCCAGGTATGTTTGTGATGAGGAAGCAACATTATACCATTAACACAGATCAGAAAATATCATAATACAGGACCAAAATATAGCCATGATGTCAGTGTACTGTACTTGGAGTATGTGAGGAAGTCCTAAATGAATTTGTTCTAATGGGGTCTGACAATTAAAAGAAAAATTGCATGCAAGAGGACAAACACATAATGCCATAGAAGGAAGACGTCTTTAACAAAAGCTACTAATTTATTGCCCTCTAGTGTTTGTACGATAGATTGACATAGTTATAAATACGGTATTATCTACTAAAATCAGGATTATATTAGTGAAGATGATAATCGTGGATGTTTTCAAATTTGTTTCTCTAATGGAAATAGAAGACGGGGTGTATGTTTATTTATCTATTCATGTATCTATCTATCTCTTTCTCTCTCTATCTATATCTACATCTATCGACATAAAAATAGTGTTGGATAAAATACCTTTCATTATAATTCAATAAGGTAATTTGTGGATTTATAATAGCATATACTTGGATTGGTTACTGGTCACAATAGCTGGATCATCCCTAAACTGAAACTGAAAATATGAAGTTCTTACATTTTAGTGAGTTTCTGAAGTTGTCGTGGTCCGTTGTAGCAGGCAACTTTACACTGGGACATGGTTGGGTGAAGTAGTTCCACAAAACGCTGAGGATGGAGCTCCAAATAACACAGCAACGTCTCCACACCTGTTTCAGATGAGACGGCGATGGATCACAACGAAATAAGAGTAAAAAAAAAAAACATTCTTTATCTTGTGAATGTGTCTTATTTAAAGCTGTGGGCCTCTCACAATAAATGCTACAGCAACCATATTCATTAATTTATGGCTCAATATTTAAACTATATTACTTTTCTTAGCTTTTTCTATAATTTCTAGGTATATTTTATAGAACCAAGTTTTATTTTCATGGTCATGGAAAATAAAGCAGTTTTGAATATTTAAGTACTTCTGTAACTTTGGTTAAAGGTTATACATTACACAAAATGGACCTGGTTTATTAGTCTGTCTACATCTCCAAAGCTCAAAATGCTCTGTTCCACCATGTGATGTCATGCAGTGGTAGTTTTTGGGTCAGCAAGCTTTTACCTTCAGATTAGCAATTCCAGAGCTGAAATTAGCCAAATTTCAGTGAAAGTGTATGGAGTTTAAAAACACAGTGGAGCACTTCCTATATTACCACATGACATCACAAGGTGGAACTGAGGGTTTCTATTTCAGAGAACAACTGAGCCTAAATATTCAAGGTTTATGAAATAAATGTGTGAATGAAACAAAACACAACTCCAGGTTTGTTTGTGATGAGAAAACAACATTATAACAGAAATCAGAAAATTGCATAACATGTCAGCGTACCCTCCTCTGTGATGTCTAAAGTCTCCACAGTTTGTTGGACAGGAATGGCTCTTTCATGGGTGTGACAAATGCGCTCTTTCGGCCACTCAAAGGTCACGGTTTCTTCTTCTTCTAATTCACTGTCGACATTTGAACTTTGTGGCTGAACAGACTTGTCATCTCTGGCTTCAGGCTCAGGTGCAGCAGCATCAGCTTCAGCTGGTAGTTTAGTACTATCAACCTGGAAGCAAAACATTTCCTCTTTTAAGATAGTGAAGGAAAAACAGTCTGATACACACAATGATATTCCTAAACTTTCATAGGAAGTGTAAATTCAACTAAAATGACTAACAAATCTGACTAACAAATCAGTCACTCTTCCTTTGCCCAATTGCAAATCCAATCTGCAGCAGTTACAGAGAAAAGGGTGACAAATTTTCAATGTAAAGTGATCCAGAGTGGATCTAGTGTTAATGGAGCTGGAAGCCGCCGATGCTCTTTTCTGATTTGGAACATGCCAGCGAGCAGGTTAGCTATGTTCATTGATATATAGTCTATGGCTCAGCAGTGGCCACATTTTAGTCACAATTAACAGTTAGAGAGCACTAAATATATATTAATGTTTTTGTTTTATTTGTTTAAATAGTATTACTTACTGGTGTTGGTTGTGGTGCATCTTTTGGTTGGTTATTCATAGATGGTGTCATTTGCTCGATCAGACCATTCTCCTGTTCACAGACTTCCATCATTTCAAGTAGCTCAGAGTCCTCTATGTCCTACAAGTAAACAGTGTTACATTAATAAAAACAGGAGATGAGGTGAGTGCTTCAGTGGGTGTCTAGTGAGTCAGATAGAAGGATATAAGAGAGTGTTGCTCTTCAAGGATAAGGCCACTTGACATGAAAGAACAGAAATTTATCTTTGCATATACACCAATGCAGAAATGTGAAGGTAGTGGAGGTGAAGCCATCCAACCCTTGTGCACAAAAATGAAAGGTCCTTTATTAAGACACAGACCAGCCTACGCGATTCGATTTTACTCGTAAGCCCTGACTAAGACACTTAGGTCTTAAGGGTGCACTGTGTAACATGTCTGCTGGAGCATCTGTCACTTGCTTGTCTCCATGGAGATGTGCCTAGAATGTTCCACAGTATGGCCATAGACTTGTGAATTTCCAAGGAGACATCCAAGCCAATACACAGGTTAGATCTGTGGACAGGCAACCCCACTATCACTAAGACTAATGTTTAATGTTTAATGATGTTAAATGCAAGACAGATTAGTTAAATATTATACTGTGGACAATTTAAACCGAAGCATTAACATCTCCATGGGGACAAAAAGATGAAAAGTTATGCAGTGCACCTTTTATCACAATTAACTGGTTCTAGTTTCCTGTGTATAGGTGCCATTTTGAGTACTTTTACCCATTCAAAAGATGATTTGTTTTGAATTTTAAAGTGCCACTTTTCCATCACTCTGAAACCTCACTCTCAAACAGCACTTTACTCATAAACATAAATATTTACTTACCTTGTTAAGTAACTGTTGTTTCTGGTGGATTTGTTTACATTTACATGGAGGGAAGACTTTCTGAACCAGTCTCTTCACTGTGTAATAGTCCACTGTGTCTGCATAAATGTGACGACGAAGTTCATGGAGATCATCACCCTACAAGATTACATATGTATGTAAAATTATAAAATAGGAAAGAAAAGAAAAAACATATTAAAAAAATAATAATAAAATTACACTCACCTCTGGGTTTAAGAACAGATGGCAGTGGGCCGGCTCTCCATCTCTTCCAGCTCGTCCAATTTCCTGAACGTAACTTTCAAAGCTCTAGAGAAATAACAATGTAAACAAATAACTATAAAAAATCTGTTAAAATCATTGCTTTATTCTCTAACACTTTTCAATTGAAGTATTTGAGTGGCTACAATAGTTAAATCAAGTACAAGTACTCAAGTACAATCAAAATAATACACTGACAACCATTCACTCTTACATTCACTGCAAATTTTACCTAGCACTTTGTATAACTGTGAAAATTAAGATAAAAAATTGTCAGGGGCACAAATTATGGCCTTTACAAGACATTTATCAACACAGATGTTTAGTGTCCAATAGGCTTGTCACGATAATTACAATAATCGACTTATTGTTCAATATAATATATGAAAACTGGAACAATATTTTTGGGGCTCAGTATGTATCATGTGTACTTTTTTTTTTTTTTTGGCTATACAATAAGATTTAAGATGTAAAAGGGTGAATTAATAACTTCCATGACTCATTACAAATGCAAACTAATTACTAGAGTTTTTCATTCTGCTTGTTTATTTATTGCAGCTCGTGCTTTTTTAATAATATTGTAGATTTACAATAGTTTTTAAGTTTTAGTTTAGAATCACTCTTATCGTTTATCATCTATATTTACTTCAGCAATATATCACACTTAAAAACTTGTTATTGTGACAAGAGATAGAAATGGTTGTAATTTCTTCCTGCATACCTTGGGCATGTTGTAGTGTATGATCCCCCGGACATCAGATTTGTCCAGTCCCATCCCAAAAGCGACAGTTGCCACGACAATTCTCAGCTCCCCGCACATGAAGTTATTCTGGACACGGCGGCGTTCAGACCCCGACAGACCAGCGTGATACGACTCTGCCTGCCATTTGATTGGTTTACGGATCTTTTTCCTTGCTATTTATACCATACAAGCACAATATTACATAAATAACATATTTTTAAAGTAAATAGTTTTTGTGTTTTATGCACTCCATACCAAGTTCCTTTTTCTTCTGTCCTACAGGGTTGCTCTGAGCCTCACTGTTGTTGGTAATGTTTGGGTTTTCTTTAACTAGCACCCCCTGCAGGCAGGTTCTAAGTAGTGCAGCAACTCGTGTGGTCTCGTCTCTTCGGGTGCAATATACAATAATGGAGTCCAAACATCCAAATCTGTCACCTCTCAATAAGGAAACCAATGCCTGTGGTCAAGTATCAAATAAGTTAATGATAAAATCAAAAATGTGCACTGTGTAGCTTTTCTGGTTGGAAAGTCTGTAACCTGCTCGTCTCCATTGAGATGTTATCGCTGAGCCCAGAATGGTTAAAAGTATGGCATTTGATCTTTTTCCATGTATTCAATTACAGTTTTTATTGCTCAAAAATACCTTGAAAAATATGCATGATTGCCTTTTCATAGAACTCAATATCAACTTTGCTACCTGCTTCGTTCTGTGGAGACTGATCTGGTTGTTGCTACACTGTGAAACATTCTAGGAAAGGCAAAAACATGGAGACAAGTAGACACCAGCGAACCCTCCACCAGAAAAATTACATAATGCAGCTTTAAATATTGACACAAGAGGCGTACCTGGTCTTTTTCTCTGTCCATAGACACAGAGAGGTTGAGGTTTGGGGGCACGGCGGCGGACCTCACAGCGATGCCGTCTTCGTCATTAATGTCCAAATGGCGAGCGATGTCCAACGCAGTGGACAGAGTGGCTGTAGCTGTGAGACCCAACAAGCACTGTACGCCCAGACGCTCCCTCAGGACCTAAACAATATGCACAGAAGATGACGTAGAGATGAGTTCCACTTTAGGAATAGAAACTAATTTACCAACAAATGAGCAAAATAAAAACACAATGATCCTGTAGAGCGGGTTAATACGAACATTTTCAGACCAAAATGACAAGGATCACAGCAGCAGTTACAGAGAGAGGGGCAACAATTTTACAATGTATAGGCATTTAGAGCAGGAGTTGATGGAACCAGAGGCGCCCCCATGCTCACTTCCTATTAGGAAAGTGGCAGCTAGTGGGATAGTTATGTCAATTTAAACACTCTACTCTATATAGTAGAATTAAAAGAATAGCTGATATGCGTATGTTAGGTTTATACGCAATAGTAAACATACAAAAATATTTCCAAAGGCTTGCTAGCTATCAGTAATGTTTTCCTGATATTTAAATAAATTATTTTTAATAATGTTTAAAGGCCTTTTAAACTTGGCATTCCTATACTTTAACTACAACATCTTAAAAAGGATCACAAATTAAACCTTGTTAGAATAATCAATCAAATCAAACTTTATCTATAGAGCGCTTTTCATACAAAAATGCAACACAAAGTGCTTCAACAAAGATTACAACAAAGGGTGAAATAAGCATCTGAAAAGTGTTTAAGTATGGCAAAGGAGGAATTCAATTTGTCAACCGGACAAATGCTTATTTAGGTTGAAAATGTGTCGCAGCTCATCCAAGCTGCTTCTTCAGTTCTGGTCAGACGCTGGTGAACACTTCCTTATATCTGCCTGAAGGGAGGAGGTAACTACACTGAAACTAATCTGAAATTAACGTCATACATGTTTCTGTTTGTTAGCTAGGCGTATTCATCTGTCCTGAGTGAGGGGACATATCAGCATAATCATTCAGGCCCAAAATTAGGGTTTTTCCCCACCTATGGCCCTCTTTGTTTTAGGTTTGAGGATGGAATTGTAAATAGGAGACCTAACCTTCCTGACAAAAACAGCCTCATTAACTCCCTTCTCAAACCAATTCTTTTCTTTGGCTAATATCTGTACCTCACTATCCTCAAAGGAGTGGCCCTTGGCTTTTAGGTGAAGATGTACAGCAGATTAAGGTCCACTGGGGCTCTCTCGTCTTGTGAAGTGGCTTATTTAGTTTATTAAGTATGTATTACTATACTACAGTCTTAATGTCATTTGTGGCTAGATTAAAATGGTATAATAATGTAACTGAATTAAGTTGAATGTAAAATGCTTTAAAAACGCTAGATTTTAATGTACTACGACTTACCTTACAGAGCCTCAGATAGCAAGGTCTGAAGTTGTGAGACCACTCAGACACACAGTGAGCTTCATCTATACAGGCAAACGCCACAGGGGGGAGGTCTTGGGCAGGGGGCAGACATCCTGATCCTGAACCACCTCCACCGACCAGGGCCTCTGGTGAGAGGAGCAGCACACACACCTGCCTGGCCTTCACCTGGAGAAGAAAAAATAATGATCAGTCTAAAATGTGCATGTGGGTTACACTGGCCTTAAGTAGTACCAATAAATGACATATACAATTACATAAGTAGACAGTATTTAGTGAAAAATAGTATTAAGTTAGATGGTTGGGAGTATTACCTTTTCAATAGCAGCTTCTCTCTGCTTCATTGTCATGTTGGAGTGAATACAAGCAGCCTTTAACTTTGGCGATATTCCTGAAAGCTACAGAAAATATAAAAAGATATGTAAGATGTAAAATTATTATTCAAAATTATTATTATATTAATATTAATCAAATATGTAGTTGAGCAGAAAGGACAAAGATGCGAATGACTAATGGATTATACAAACGTTTACTTCAGAACATCATAGACCTCATTTGTGTCATTTCTTTTACATGTTAGACCCATTTGCCAACTTTCTTCACGGTTTTATAATGCTGCTAATAAAGCCTTACTTTGGTCAATTTTATTAATATATTCTGACGCTTACTTGATCATCCATCAGTGAGACCAGAGGTGAGATGACTAGTGTTATACATTTAGAGCGTTGATAGTACAGATAAGCTGGGAGCTGGTAGCAGAGAGATTTGCCCATTCCTGTTGATAGTACCACCAATGTAGAAAGACCTGGAAGTGCATGTTAAAAATGAGCAAATATAATGACTTATAATAAATCAATACACCAATGGAAAGATTGTATTACCAGACAGGATCCTCATGATGGCGTCCTCCTGTCCAGGTCTGAATGACTGATAGCCCAAATCTTTGAGGCCAGCAAAAACTTCAGCTGGCGTTTCTGTAAACAGTAGAAGCGTAATGTTATTATGTCAATCTTTATAACAAAGTATTTTATAAAATTGTCCTATTAAGCTATTTTCTGATCTATGTTATGTTGTTTCCCATTACAAACATACCTGGAGTTGTGTTTTATTTCATTCACACGTTTAACACACAAACTCTGCATATTTAGGCTGAGCTCTTCTCTCAAACAAAAAACACTCTGTTCCACCTTGTGATGTCATGCGGTTACATACATACAGGAAGTGCTCCACTGTGTATTGAAACTGCATGCACCTTCACTAGAATAATTTGGATAATTTCAGTCGTAGAATTACCCATCTCTACTGAACTGAAGTTAAAAGTAGCTGTTAATTTGAAAACTATGGCTTCATGACATCACAAGGTGGAACAGAGCATTTTGCGCTTTGGAGATGTAAACAGACTAATAATAAAGGATTACTCAAGCATGTTTGAATGAAATAAAATGCAACTCCACTGTTTTTGATGAGATAGCAATATTCTAACATTACTTAAAGCTTACAAGCTCAATTTTGTGTAAAATTGGACCTAGAAATATAGTTTGCATAAAACAAAAATGGTAAAAGTTGAAATTTGTGATTTTATTGCCTGATTCTAATGTCATTTTTAATACTTTCGATTGCAGTTTTTACCTTGAACTTTCCCATTTTCCCCAAGAGGAAACAGGGGCTCCATTGGTGGGGGAGGAGGAGGGCGCTCATAGTCAGGACGGATCACATTCAACAAAATCTCATCACGTTTTTTGTTCTCTTCATCATTGTCCTGGTTAGAATCTTCACTGATGCTCTGTGAAACTATTGCACACGCCATTGAGAAAATAACTCCTAATGCAAAAAGCTTCAATATTGTGTTATTACCTATAGGCTCAGATTTCAGAGTTCCCGTTGCCCTGGCGACTTCTTCCAGAGTGGGAAGTTCAAAGGGCTCCTCTTCGGCTGGCGGCTCGTCTTGTGTTGAAGGGGGGGGGGCTAAAAGATAAAGTAGGAGATTGATGTTGATATTATGTAGATTTATGTAACTCCATAACTGAATCACCATGAAAATCTGGTCATTTTCCTTCTAAATAATCACAGCATTTCAGATCTGTCGCAATGGAATTGATGGAAAAGACACACTCTGTGACTCTGACTTTCTAAATAGCTAAAATCTACAAACAAACAAAAAAACTGAACTATGGGACAATCCTTGGTCACTGAGGGTTTAAGCAGACTTATACCTAATTTGCATGTATTTAAGGGCCCATTACATTATTTTCTGATCTATGTAACAATGTTGTTTTCTCATTAAAAAACATACCCGTCTTGTTTTGGTTCATTCACACGTTAAATCCTGGATATTTAGGCTGAGTTCTTCTCTCAAGCTGAAAACACTCTGTTCCACCTTATGATGTTATGTGGTCATACACCAAGTGCTCCACTGTGTTTTAAAACTCCATACACCTTCACTAGAATAATTTGGATAATTTCAGCCCTGGAATTGCAAATCTCTACTGAACAAAAGGTAAAAGGTAGCTGTGAACTGAAAACTACCGCTTTGTGACATCACAAGGTGAAACTGAGAATTTTGAGCTTTAGATATGCAGACAAACCAATAATAAAGAATTATTCAAACATGAAAGAAATGAATGAAAGAAAACACAACTCCAGGCATGTTTTTGAAGAAGAAACAACAATATAACTTGTCTTAAAACTCACAAGAGTCAATTTTGCATAATATAGGAACTTTAAGACTAAAATAAGAGAGGCTTTAGTAGTTTAACAAATAGGTTTCAGGAATTACATATGATTGGAAATATGAATACAGTTTGTAAAATGCATAAACTCCTTTGGTCCTAATGTTACCTCGCCCCTTGCAGTCCATGGCCCAGTGTCCTGTGCCCCCACATTTGTAGCAGGTGTCTCCTTGACGACTGAGTGACCCTCGGAATCCACCTCGTCTCCCTCGAAAGAACCCGCCGCCACCGCCACCAAAACGCTCCCCCTTCAACTGGAACTTCTCCATGTACATCTATGAAATCATTCATTACAATAAGATGTAACCATAGACTGTATAAAAAGATGTGGAATAAGGGAGTGCAATGTCATCCATTGCGTTTGGCTCCAGTCAAATAAAGCTCACGAGTCTAGCAGTTATAGGAGGGAAGTTGAAGCCACGTGCATTTTACAGACAAAGTAACAAAACAAAAACATCAGGATCTTGTAAACAGGTTAATACAAACACTGTAAGACTTAAGACATAAATGTCGAGGCTCACAGTAGCAGTTACAGAGACAGGGGTTATTAGATTTCCTATATAAAGTCAATTGGAAACAGAGTCAGTGTAGCCAGAAGTGCCCCCATGAACACTTCCTATTTAGAACGCAGCAGCTAGCAGTTTAGTTATGTCCAATTATTTGTACAGTCTATAGATGTGATGTTAGGCAATGCTCAATTAACCAAAAGTAGTTTATTTATTTCTATAAACATACCTGCCGCCTTAGAGCCATCCCCCTCAGTGCATATCCTTTCACATGGGATTTCTTCTTTAGGTTTATTTTCACAAAGTTTCCCTCTGTTTTCATATTCCTATAGTGAACACAGTATTTACAGTGTTGTAGAAGCAGTACAGTACTTTGTAATGATATGCACTGAATGTGAGGTGACTTACCTCGGCTTGTTTAAACCAGGCTGATATAGTTTTTTGGCTCCAAAATTTTCCTCCACCTCTCCAAACAAGTTTTCCTGTGGGGGCTGGACAGAAATATGTTTAATTTGAGCAACTGTGTGCACTCTATTGAAACCTACCTTTTTTGAAACATCTCACATTTCTACTACGATACACATTCAGTTACCTTCTTAGGTTCCTTCTCTTTCTTCTCCTCTTCCTCCTCTCCATCCTCATCTCTCTTCTTTTTAGCTCTTTGTTTTTTCACTGGTTTGGGACTTTGGTCGTTAACCTCGCCGTCTGCATCTTTCTTCTTCCTTCTGCGCTTCTTCTTTGCTTCTGTCACCTCTTCCTCTCCTCCCCCCTCTTCTTCCTCTCCTTGTCTCTGCCTCTTTCGCCCCTTTCTTTTGGTAGCTTTAACACCCTCTTCTGAGGTCAGTGGAGGTGTCATTCCTGATGGTTCTAAATCCATGTTCATTTCTTTAATCTCATTGTCAACTGTTTTACTTTTTCTTTTGCGTTGAACACGTTGTTTCTCACTTTTGTTCACCTCAGATTTTAGAACACTACTTGCCAATTTTACTTCTTGACCACCATCACTACCTGTACTTTGACTACTACTGTCCTTGGTGTACACTTTTTCAATTTCAACTTGATTTAATTTTAATTCAAGTTCCTCTTTATCTTTTTTATCTTGTTTTTGTTCAATAAAAACGTCCTTGTTTCCCACAACAGGTTTCTCCTCGGCTCCCAGTTCTCCAAAAACCTGACATCTTTCCAACCACTTCTGGTCAATATGAGTCATTCTGTTTGCAAGAAATGGTTTTGCTGCAGTAATTTTTCCACCAATGCCTCCTCGATAACTATTGGAAAACTTTGGGGTTCCCTTTAATCCATTTAAATCTAGTTCTTCCACGTTGTTTTTGAGCGGTGTTTGTATAGTTTTCCCATTCACTTTATTACCATTTTGGTAATTTGAAGATTCTGTTGTAGTCTCTAAACTTTTGGAAGGAGACAGTGATGAAAAAAGAGAGGATTTTCTGCCAGTAGAAGGCGCTGGACTGAGTGCGGGTTCATTTTCACTGATGGAGTTTGTTGTTTCAGTGAAAGCAGCAAAGGGTTCAAAAGGCTCTTCAGGTTCTTCAGAAGGTACTGACCATGAAGCCAGGGAGCTGGAGTTAAGTCTTTCATGAAAAACAGAATTTTCTTTGTTATATCCACATACAACAATAAAACTTAACTTTTAGCTAAGAAAGTAGGAACAAAATTACTGAATAAATAATAAAAGCTTGTAATAACATTAACAATCTTTAACATTCTTGGTGAATAAATACACAGCTGGAAGGTGAAAGAGGAACAAGAGATAAATTATTCTCAAACCAAGTAATTATGAATGGGTCTTTATGACACTATGGGGACTAAAATCTGTATAACACTCATATTATGGAGAGGGGAACTGCCTCTTATGGATAGAGACATCAGGTTCCCATGACGTAAATCCCTTATTATTAAATCAGCACCAGGTTTTAAAGTTCAGATCTGGGTTAATAAGGTTAGGAAAGTAGTGACTATAGGGTCAGTCTCCAGGAAATTAATGTAATTCAATATAATGTCCCCAAGCACTGAAACCTAATATGTGCGTATGTGTTCTAAAGAAATATCTGTCCTTAGTATTAAAATGTATAAGAACATGTATTAAAAGTACCTTGGAGAGAAGGGGTTGAGCAGAGCAGGTGTGGACAGTGATGATTTAGGAGTAGACACAGGGCTGTTTGTGTGAGCAGTTTGTCCATCTTTCAAAGAGTTCAGCGGCGTCCGACTTGGAGTTTTCTTTAAAGACACTGGCCTCTCCTACATGTCAGATAATACAGGATATTATCACTTCATTACAGCTTTTTATCAAACAAAACTGTGATTAGTGGCTTTACCTTTCCAAGTGCAACTAAATTAGACTTGATCTTAAGACCGTAGTACTGTGCTGAAGCCTTTAGATTATCTTTGTCCTGCGCTGTGAGTTTTGGAGAGGCAACCGGCAGCGACTTACGATTCAAATGTGAACCCCAGCAATCTGTTTCCTATAAAAGAAGAGATAAAAAGCACCCAGTATTCACACTGCCAAGACAATTTACAGATTCCAAGATTTACACACAGGGTATACACACTTATTCTATTAATTAAATTCAAATTATTAAATACAGTCCTTGTTCTACCTTTGAGTTTGAGCTGTCCTCTTTAGATGTGCTCTGCTCAGCTGATTCACTGCTGCTCTGACTGGTGGTGTTTTCTTTAGATTGTTTCAAACTTCTGTACTCTTTATATAATTCTGTAATGACAACAATCTTGTGTATAATGTTAATTTTTTTTAATTCTGTGCATTGCCGTACATATCTCATAGATGCAAACATAGCAAAGTAAATACACTCAACACTAACAAGACTACCTTCTGACACGTAACATGTCATAAATTTTGTATATGTGAGCACTTACTCTTTGTTTCCTCGGGTGCTTGATCAATATCCTCCTGAGAACACAACATGTATTTAGAAACTGGTTTCCTTGTATGTGTGCGGCAGTGACAGATTATTGTACCTTATTGGGTTTCCTCTGGTGCTGTTTGACGAAGTCTTGCTCCCAGTTTTTCAGTAAAACCTTCACTTCATTGTAGCGGTCCATGACGAGTTTTACACTTTAGCTTCAAGAATCAGACTGAAACGGGTTTACAGTCACTGGCAAACATTAGCTACTAGTCATCGCTATTATATGCACTTAATCGGACATTTTTGCTCAGTAAAAATATGCAACGTTATTTCTTAAGAAGCCTTTCCGCAGGCTGCACATGCGCCCGTGCTGTTTACAGTTTTCGCGCCCGGATGACGCAGTCTGGGTTGCCATATCCGCTCTCCATCCCCCGAAAGAGAACTACCTCCGCTTTGACAATCAAACAGTCTATGAGAGACAGTTCGTGATTGTATAAAACAACTTAGGTGACGTGATATGAAAAGCAAAAATTACCTTTTCTTGAAATAACGCTAAATTATTTAACTGTCTATATATTGAAATGAAGTGGTGTGAGACTAGAACTATGTGTCAATATGATAAAGGGGCAGTTGCTCATATCAAATGTAAATGTTGTCTCTGCAAGCCAGAGTTTAGCCACAGTCAAATATGCCACATTCGCTATAGGCACTGACACGAGTTATTGTACTGTTTAGAAATCCAAGACTTTGAAAACCAAATGCAATACAAAGACAAAGATAAGTAAAAATACTTTTATTCTCATAGTTGAGCAGCATTTACAAAACCAGATACTATGGAAGATAGTTTGTTGTAGATATTACTTCTGTCAGTGATGCAGAGGATGAAATATTTGCAATGAAACACTTTATTCCAGTAGAGAAACTTCATGGAAGTAGGCCCCCAGCATCTTGATCCCTTGGATATAGTTAGATCTGTAAAAACAAAACAAAAAAGACCAGTATGAATATGCCATTTTAAAATCAGCATATTGTTTGTACGCTGCTTTTTTACCTGTTTAGTTTCTCATTTTGGGAGTGAGCACCGTCATCTGAGGACCCGACTGGAAGCAGCATCACATTGCGGCCAGTCGCCTCCTGAAATGTCAGTGTGACTGGGATACTTCCTCCTTCACGAGTCAGGTCAGGTTCCACTCCAAATACTAATGAACACAGAAAATATCACTTATATAACATTATACTAGTGCTCTTCTAACTATGGTAAAGGTAACCCAGGTGGAATTCTAATACAATATCTGAAAATCTCTACAAACTAAAATGTAACTCAGTCAATTTTGTTTCACTTTCATTTTGACCTTGCTTTGTGGCTTTGTGTCATCACTGCAAACCAAAAGTCAGTCTGAGTCCCTTTATTAAAAGATGTTTACTCTGATCATTGACTCAGTACCTGTTTTCATGGCCTTACGTCCGGCCATGTAGTGTGGGTGGTTGAAGTCAGATACCCAGGCTTTGGCTCCATGGCCCATGTAGACCTTCAGCTTATTGGGAGTTCCCCGCTCTGCAAACTGCTTCTCCAGGTGTCCGACCACCTAGAGAGAGAATAAATGCATATATGAATGTGGTTTTAGAAGATTTTTGATAAATATAAAATCGTAGTGTACCTTTTTAGTTTTAATAACCAGTGAACTATTTTTAAAAAGTTCCTCCATCAATTTATACAACAATCTTTTTTTGTTAATTATTATTTTCTTCTTACTTATTATTATCTTGTATTTACCGGTAGTAGGAAGAATAGAGCCGTACATGTCCTTATCTGTCCCCCTCTCTTCTTAACTATTTTGGTATTTTAAGGTGCCTTGTGTAACTTTGTGTGTAACCTGCTTGTCTGCACGAAGATGGTATTACTTTGTCTGAAATATTTCACAGTGTAGCATTACACTTATCCATCTTCCATTCAATTATTATGTTTTTATTGCTCAAAGGCCATGCCCACCCACAGTCAGTGCCACACTTTCCACAGTATCTTAGTCCGGCGGCATCTCCTGCTCATTTCCATGGAGATAGTCAAGTTTAATATCATACTGTGAAACATTCCACGCAAAGCAATAACACCATCAAGTAGACAAAAATTTAGGCAAATGCGCCACCAGAAAAGTTACATAATTCACTTTTAATTTACCTGTTTCTCAACAACTTTGGGGTCCATGTCTGGGACGAGGCGGATGGAGAATTTCCCGATAACCTTTCGTGGGATGACAGTCTTTGCTCCAGTTTCAGCAAAGGCTCCCTCTATCCCGTGGAGAGACAGGGATGGGTACCTCCAGCGATGCATCAGGATTTGCTCCTATTAGAAAAAATATTAAATAATGTAGTCAAATTGCAGTAATCCCTTGTTCACTGGTTTCACCGTGTTAGTTTACTCACTTTTGTGTCATGCAACAAGTGACAGACTCCAACATCTTTGCAGTATTCGTCCAGGTCAAAATCTATTTTCTCATAGAGCTTTTTCTCCTCGTCTGTCAAAGGGGCCACATCGTCATATATACCAGGAACCAAGATCTTGCCTTTCTTGTCAACAAGGGAGCCTATAAAGTGACACAGGCACTGTTAAATACTGTCCTTCAAATACATTTACATATACAGTCATTTGTAGATCATTGTATCCTTACCCATCAGTGCGATTAGGTCTGACATGGCCTCGTGAACAGAACCTCCAAACACACCAGAATGCAGGTCCTTCTCACAGCACTCCACCTATAACAATAACATTTAAATAGTCTTTCCCATTAATGGCAGGTTTTACATGTTACTTAGATAAAAACTAACTTGACCTATCCCATATCTGTCCAAAAAGTAAACATGTACAAAAACTGAATTTTCTAATAACAATTTCATTCTTCAAAGTTCATTCTTAAATGCTTTATTGATCCTGAGGGAAATTCAAGTTTTGCTGCAACATTTACACTGCGCTTCTCTGTGTCCTTTGTGTCTCTGTCAAAGGTCTCAGTGCAGTTTAATGGCAGGACTGGTCAGAAAGGGTCAGCAGATCCTGTGGAAGAGCCAAAAGTGTCCCTCATCTGTGTTCTGCAGCATCACAGCAGCCTCTAGGGGGCGCCACATGACCACAATAGGAAAGGCTTAACTCTCATTCTGCTCTGGTGTTTCAGTTGGTGATGAAATGGTCCATTCCTCCAAAGTGTTTCCACAGGACGGTCTTCTGCCACATTTGCTGCTACATTTGGTGTTAAAAAAAACCAAACTGTAGCAACTCAAATTTCCATAGCTAGCTCCATTGATACAGGAAAAACAAAAAGCTCATTTCACAAAATCCAACAGTCCCTTACTTGTGCCTTTTGAACTACACACGCGTCACTTCTTAGTTGGTTAAATTATATGACGTTAAAAACTCCTCAGTGTGTGAGCCAAGTAGTCACAAAAGCAGCCAACCACTCCATTGCCACTGAAGTTGATTCTCAAGCAGATTATTCAAACAGAAAGCAGAATACGCCTTGCAAAAGTATTCTAACAGTACCTAAACCACGCACAAGCATCCAATCATTATTCAGGGCCAGTGCAGGCCTCTGTAGCTCATTTACTGAAAGCTTTGAGCTTCTAAGAAATGTCCATATTCACATTTCTAGTCTGCCACCCGATGTCTTCATACAAATGTCATTGCTTTGTCTAAAATGTTCCACAGTTTACTAGTAGATTAAACCAATGTATCAAGAAGGAGACGAGCAGGTAAGATTACATAACAGTAACATACATTACAGTTTAAATCTGTGGAGAGTCGTCCCCGTTCACAGAAAGAATTTTTGAGCTATAGAAACACCTGTAATGAATAAATGCTAAATAGAAATGTTTAAAGTACCATGGAATATTCCAGGCAATGCAATGACATCTCCATGGAGACTAGTTGGTGACGGACCCTCCAACAGAAACGTTTCTTTTAAACCAGTATGAGCAAAGGCTACAAACCCAACCTTTATTGTGCAGCTACTAAGTATGAATTATACCTCAATGAAGAAATAGCAGATGCCTCTGAGACCATAGGTGATGCAGGGTTTGGTCTTGCCCAGCCAGTAGTTGTCAGAGATGCACACGTAGTCGACGTCTTTAAGGAAAGTGTCTTTCCGTGAAAACACAAGATCATCCAGACCCTCTGAGCCAGACTCTTCCATTCCCTCAAAACAGAATTTGATGTTGATGGGAATCTCCTGCAGCACAAAGAATGAATCAAACATTTTATTAAGAAAGCATGAGAAATCCACAAGAAAACACAACTTTTCCAGTGCTGCACAGAAAAAAACTTTTAAAACAAACAAATGCTCTACCAGTGCTCATGATAACAATGATAAAACCCTAAAACAATAGAGGCCAAGAAAATAATAAATAATCAAATAAATTATTGAATATAGTCATAAAAGATGCAAAGAACTACTTTATATTGAACACACTTCAGATGCTATAATTGCCCCAAAAACTGTGTAGTCCATTTCAGGTCAAAACTCACTAGTAGGGAATAATGATCTGTGCTTATGATACAGTTATAAGCAAAAATAAAAACTCCTTTAGCTTTGAAGACTTCTCCATAAACTACTAGATTAAGATTGTTTTATTATATGAACAATGGTGAAGATGAAAATTTGTCTGAGAAAAAAGCCTTTGAAAAGTTCACAAATCCCTACATTTAACTGTCTTCATAGGTAAGATGAAAACAGGTGACAGCACTTGGTTTAATGATTGATTGTGGAGGGCATTTACTCCCCACGACGGTCGCGTTATACTCAAGACCTTTGATCACATTATGTACTGAAATCCTTAACGTGATCAACAAGCAGCAATCACCCAATCAGGACTGGACCTTAACACTGAAATCTCCAACACAGCAAAGATAGAGCATATTTACCTGAACTGTTGCTTATTTATTTAATTTGATTATATAATTTGTGATGCTGCAAAAGCAGGTTCGGCTGCAGCTGCATTCATCTATAATAATTTCATTAGTGTCACTTAGGTGTGGTGTTTCATTTTAGTAAAACACTTTGTTATGCTAATAAAAGCATTCCTGGGATACATGTTATTAAAGTTAAAATTAGGACTTACTTGTTTGGTCTTCTGGTAAGCCTCAATGCAGTTAAACCAGGCCAAAACAGGACCTTTGTCATCAGTGGATCCTCTTCCATAAAGTTTTCCTAAAAGATAAATCATATTAGTTTCAATAAATAACAGATCAAATATAAATGGTAATAATACATTCAAACTAAGTAGCAAAAATAGCAGGAGACTATTTTTGCTATAGATTTTGATATATGCATTTATATTGTAGATTTTCAGTTATATTATGGTATAGAAAGTTAAACTGGTCACGTGTGGTTTGTAATGTGATGAAATCAGGAGCTGAACAGACAAAAGGAAAGAGGATATGGCTGTGTCTGTCAGCTGACTCACAAAATCATGACAAAGTTCAAGATTTGTTACAGTTGCAATAAATTATTACGGTCTCTACAATTAAACAGACACACTCAGCAATCAATCACATGGCAACCAGCTACTACATCTTCAACTCATCAAGTCATTTAACTCTAATTATCTTGAAAGATGATAAGACCCAGACTCTACCCTTAAACATATGGGTAAGTGGATGGACTTTGGAAATGTGTAGCTAATGGGGATATCAGAAAACACAGACTGATAAAAACAAACTTAAAAGAAAAATAGTTAAGTTGAATTAGAACTACAACATTAAAACTGGTTAGCCTGGTTACAGTGAGGTAGCACCAAAACAGTGCATAGTTCAAATCATTTCACTCTCTGTGGCAAGGTTGCTTAATAGTTTAATTCAGCAGCTGATGTGCCCACCCACAAACTCACTTTAAAATTGCTTTGGGCCATTTTGATCATAAAACAAAAGTGAAAGTAAAAATGTGTTTCATTTACCATCTTTCTCCACCAAAGTAAAAGGCTCTGTGTCCCAGCCATCCTCTAGAGCAGCTGGTTGGACATCCAGGTGACCGTAGATGCACACTGTCTTCTTGTTTGGGTCAGATCCCAACTGTCCCAGGATGATGGGGGGCAGGGGGATTTCTTCTCCAGAGTGTAGCTGCATAACACAAAAAAGTAAAGTTAGAAATCAATATAAGACAACAGTAGTACACGGTAATAGTTATAATATACCTTCTGCTTGCCAATGTCCACCAGCTCCACAGTACCCCCTAATTTCTCAATGTCCTTTGCAGCCATTTCCATCATTTTCTTGATTTCACCACGCTTCTCTGGCCAGGCTGACACACTCTGGACTGCAACCCAATCAGCAAGACGCTTGGAAACAAATAAACAACAACCACGTCACATTTAAGGCATAGAATATACGATTTTAGATCACCCACACACACACACACAACAGAGAGCAAGTCCAGCCACGAATACTGTGCTTTCAAACATTCAAGATAACATTTCAAGACATTTGATTGCTGATAGATACAACGCTTCTAAGTTTTCAAGCTGTTTCTCTTTCAAGTAAAGGCAGACAGACAGTTTGCAGAGTCAATATTGCTTTTCAAAGTTCAACTTACCTTAACATAAAGATCTTGATTCTCGTCCACATATTTAAAAAGTGCTGGGAGGTGAGCCATCTTTACAGCAGGTGAAGTTTACCCAAGCAGAGGACAGTGTTTGCTGGCGTAGCTGGTTGCTGTTCTTCTACTCGTGCTTTCTTATATGGGACAAAAACCACGCCTCTGGTAAAGCTGCTGACTGTTTCGCAAATGACAACACCAGTAATTACGTACTGATAGCAGGATATGTCATTATTGTGGTAAGCTTTGTTTTTGAATCACCTGCGTACTAATCTAAATGGTTTCATTCCAACAAATTGTGCATTCATTCACCACAAAAGCATTCAAAGAAAACTCTTTCCATGGCTAGTCCATAAGTTAGCTTTAGCTTCGTGCAACAAGATGACTTCCTACATCAGATACCCATCATGTGACAATAATCAAAGTTATCCATGATCCATTAAAACTAAGGATGAGACAGAAAGGATATTTTAAACTTACGATTTTAGTCAAGTGTCCCACAATATTCCATTGCCAGGATTCTCGGCCTCTGAACCGCTTCGGACAGATCACGTGACCAGAGCTCCCCACGGTTCAGATATACCCCCACATATACCCTCACCTCCTGCGCGCTCCACTCCTGTGTGACTTTTACGCAGGATGCACCAGTATTTTATAATAATTCTATTGTAAGCACTAGGGATGGGCATGATTAATCGATTAATCGATAATTGATAATCATTAAGAATTTCATCGATTACGTTCATTTTAATCGACAAACCTAATGTAGGTTGCTGTGCGTAGCGTGACCAAACAGGGGTCTGTACATGTAGCTCTGCACTCAGAAGGAGCGAGCAAACACAAACAGTAGGTCAGCCTGCAGCGTGCCGAAGCACAAATGTGTATTTAACGATGATTTGTACTAGAAATTCCACGCTTTCTGTTGCGTTCGGGACAAGTGTGAGTCCTTGTGCACAGTGTACAAAGCAGGAACATATGTTTCGGTGTCCAGTGGGAAAAAGCTTTACCAGGTGAGAGTCGCGCAATGTCGATGACGAGTCCCAACCTCCCACCCCCCGTACAGTGTCCTGGTTTTGACAAACGCAAATATGGTCACACTAACCTGTATTCCACTGAATCATGTCTTTTAATCCGACAGAAATTGACCGCATCAGCGACACAAGAGTACTGTATTTTTATCTTCGCTGAGTTTATGTAAATTGCCGATGCGGTTTTAAGTTTCGTTTCTGTGAGAGTTGCACAAAAATGAATTAAACACGTTATAATGTCAAACGGATTGATGTGGCTCTAGAGTCGTTACGGTTTATATGTCGTAAATTTGAATTTATTTATGCAGATTAGTAGTGCAGATAGTAATAATAATGATGATCATTTTAATATAAAAACGTTAATGATTAATCGATAATCGATCGTTAATTCTTCCGACGATCGATTAAGAAAATTTCATCGAATGCCCATCCCTAGTAAGCACCCATGGCAGTAAAATAAGATCCATGGATGCACCTGTGGATCTGTGGCCGCGGCAGACATTACGCACAATGCACTGCAACTTTATGCCAGACAGATTTGTGTCGATATGACGCAGACTACTCCTTTTGTTTACAGAAGATATTATGCAAGTGACAAATGCACACTGCAATTTACAAGCCCGGTAAATCTTAACTTTAACCTTAACGCTACAAGGGGAGTCAGCAATGAACTGCAAGTGTGTTGTCCGCTCCCGATATTAAAGCAGGTTTGGCACCTTTGAGTCCATCTCATAGCAGGACGGCTGTCCCATGTTCAGATCTGTAGTCCTGTCAGAGGGAGTCAAATAATGCTCGTCTCTTCGGTCACAGCAATTTGTGTTCTAAAATCTGGAGCCCCTGCCCCTTTGTCCTGCGCACGGTTAACCACTAGAGGGCGCTGTAAGGGCGTACTCAGTCTGATGCACTTGATTTCTGAGTCTGATTGACAGTTCTGTTCTGTTTATGCACTTGGCAACGACACATTATTATTATATATACAGAGCAGAGACCAAAACAATATGCCTTTAGTTCGTATATGTACTTTATTTAATAAATGCAATGTTTGCTAATCATAAAATATTTCCAATAACATTCATTAACTCATTAAAAGTGGTATGAACAAGAACAAATCTCAAAAAAATTGTAAAATCTCTGGAAAACATTTCTAACAAATACATAACACAAATTACCATTCCTCTCCATCCTCCTCTCCTTCTCCCTCCACAGAATCAGCACCCACTTCCTCATAATCTTTCTCCAAAGCGGCCATGTCCTCTCTGGCCTCAGAAAACTCTCCCTCCTCCATCCCTTCTCCCACATACCAATGGACGAAAGCGCGCTTGGCGTACATCAGGTCAAACCTGTGGTCGAGTCGAGCCCAGGCCTCAGCAATGGCCGTGGTGTTGCTCATCATGCACGCAGCTCTCTGCAGTTTGGCCAGGTCTCCTCCAGGGACCATAGTCGGGGGCTGGTATAGTTGATGCCCACCTTGAATCCTGTGGGACACCAGTCGACAAACTGGATCGTGCGCTTGGTCTTAATGGCGGCAATGGCAGCGTTGACATTTTTTTTATTTTTTATTTTTTTGGAGCAATATATATTTTTTATGAATATTCATATTGAAATTAGCATTCACTAAAAGGATAGATAAAATACTATATATGGTCATCAACGATTTAAGTCAACTGTTAAACTAAAATACATTTAAAAGTATTATAATACTGATGTGATTTCTTACAAAATAGGCCTGCAGATTTAAAAAAAAAAAAAAAAAAAAAAAAAACGCTACTAAGACCAATTTTTGCTGGCTCTCAGATCCCCCCCTGAAGTAGTCCAAATGTTCTCATGGGCAGTACTTTATTGAAAATTTTAAGATTTCTACCATTATAACTTCTACATCATGCTAACATCCAAAGCTTTATAAAAGACTGCATCCTGATGAAAGACTCTCTGCTGTCTGTATCCTTCCCTTTATATATATTTTTTTTAACACTACCACATTTATTTAGCACTCCTCCTTGGGCCAGTTAAGGTTACAGATACTTATCTTTTTATATAGGCTTTATTGGTATTTATCATTGGATAAATTAACATCGCACACAGAGTATACAATAAAATAGTTTATTAATGTTAAGTCTTCCCCTATGCAGGTCATCTGGAGCGAGAGGCCGCTACATCTGCACACACCGCCATTCAAATGGAGTTGGAAACAGAAGAGAAAAAAATAAGGAAAAGAACTATAGATTTATGCAATAATTTCACCTACAACTTAAAACCCACATTTCCATCAAAACATTGTTCTTCGCATGTTCTCTCCATTGGGAAGCAAACTTCTGTAGAACACATGAAGTATATCTGCACAAAAAAACAATTATATTTTTATATTACATCAAGTTATTCCTAATCCATATGTCTCTTCTAAGTATTTTAAAAAATGTTGCTTACTTCTTCATCCAGATACTGGTTTGTATTTTGTTCCATGAATTGAAAAGCCTTGACCACAAACCTCCTCTCATTCCCAGCTGCACCAAAGTCACTGTTTAAGAGGACGAATGTGTGTGGGTCGTAAGGATTGGCACACCTAGAGAGAAAAGTTATGTGGATAAAGATATAATTATAAATTTTAAAAAAAAATTTAAAAAAGGGCTTTGCTAGTCCCTTACCCTTCATAAACAAGCACTAAAGCATTGGAAGCAGAGCGTGGATATGCAATACAATAGTTGACCAAAATGACCGCCTCTGGAGTTGGAGACAGTAAGTGCAACTGGAGGTAGATTTTTCTGCCCAGCAGGAGGCGCAGGGGCAGATGGTATGTGGGGTAGAAAGAGGAATAAGTCTCATCTAAAAAAAAAAAAAAAAAAAAAGACCCCAATCAAATCTTTGACATGTTTCCTAGGGCCAAGTCTCATTTCTCTTTCCTCGCTTCCTTCTCCTTGATTCCTCTCCTCAATTCTGCAGAAGAAGAGGAAGCCCTGCCCACAGAGACGACGAATCGAGGAGGGAGGATATAAACTCCTCACTGAGACCAATAAAGTTTGATTCTTTTATCTGATGTCTGCCTCCTTCATGTTTACACCTCCCTTCCATGGTTTTCTTTAGGATACCAGTGACACATTTGATTGACAGCTGACAAATGGATAATCAAGGAGAGGAATCGAGAAGGAAGGGGGGAATGAATTGAGATGCAGCCTATGTCAGTTAAGATCTGTGAAGTGGAGGTTGAACTTTGACGCTCAAATTTTTTCTTACATCATTAGGTGGTACAATGAAAGTTTTACTAATCAGTATGGTGAAGTAACTGAACCACATTTGGAATACTCATTTTAATTACTGTAGTTTGGTACAGTTACACTTTCATTTGTTGGTATTCAAAATAGTTACTTTTCTAAAATACATCACATATAGGCAAGTCCCGTTTAACATTAGTCACTCGGATTTTTCTCTTTTTAATGTCTACAAGTGAAGTTTTTCCACTTTGATCCTGATGAGCACCTTGACCTGAACTTTGATGGACCCACTGAAGCGCTCATCTTCCTCTCTTAAATCTAAATACATTATGGTATTTGATCACACAATGTAGGCTTCAAACTGCACATAACTAGTGAGAAAAATAATGAAACAGTGCTCTTGGTAAGTGCGTGTTATTTTTCCTTCTCTAGTTGCAAACAAAGCTCTTTTTAATTCTATGTTACATCTTTACTCTATAGTTTAAATGCAACTCGATGCAAAAATATTAAGTTTTCAGAATACAGTACTTTGACTGGACCATTTATCAGAATACATTACAAAATATTTGAAAATGTATTTAGTTAGAGATTACTGAAGAGCTGCCAATCAGTCACCGTCATTACATTAAACATTCAGTCTAAACTTGGCTCCACTCCAAAGGCATTGGGGATATTGAAATTATATGAACCTTTTGCCATTTTCAGTTCAACCCCGTACAGTCCATGAGAGGAGACAGCAGAGGGCAGTGTGGAGCTGGGAGTTATCACCATGTATCCAGTGCTGGCCAAAGTGTTACCAGAGGAGCAGTAGCGGCACTCAATCAGGAATCTACAATAAAACATTTTTTTTTAAAAAGGTAAGAGGCCAATCAAACAGTAAAACTAAAAGTGTGACATCAATTGTCTCAAAATAAAATGACAGTTTTCACTTTTAAACATTCAGTGGCAAGAGTGACTTTAGATGAAAAGAGAATTGACCATGAAGAAACATATAATGAAACTGGAGCTTTTAAAAGATTTTGTTCTTACCGCAATTGAGCACTTCTTGAAATCGCGCCATATTTTAGGTTTAGAGTCTCAACAGCCGTTTGCACTTCAGCAAGATAAATCTGGGTCCCACCAACTGTCTAATTAGTTAAAAGGGTTAATAGTTTTCATTAGCAACATTCAAACAATGAGGTCAAAAGATGAATAGGAAAAAAAAATTCAAATAGAATCAAAGTTATGTTGAACAATTCAAAAGGTCTTATTGTGCACAAAATTGTTTGTGAGCTTTTAGCCATGTTAGAATATTGTTAACTAAATAAAAACATACCTGGAGTTGTGTTTTGTTTCATTCATACATGTTTGATTAATCCTGCATTATTAGTTAGACTACATCTCCAAACTCAATTCTCTGGTCCACCTTGTGATGTAATGAAGCAGTAGTTTAATGGCTACTTTTGACTTTTCATTCAGTAGACCCTGGCAATTCCAGGGCTGTAATGATCCAAATGATTCTAGTGAATTGTATGGACTAGTGCAATGACACAGTGGAGCACCACACACATATTACCACCTGACATCACAAGGTAGAACTGAGTGTTTTCTGTTTGAGAGAAGAACTCAACCTAAACATGCAGGAATTGTGTGTGGGTGTGAATGAAACTAAACAACTCCAGATATGTCTCTGATGAAGAAACAAGTTTACATAGATCAGAAAATAGTGTGATATGGGCCATTTAACTGAAGTTACAAGTTGTTTTTTGGGGGTTATCCTGGGTTTCAACTTACAAACGTTCTAGTGCCACATTCATTCATTTTAAACTTGAAGACGGCGACAGTGTCCGTGAGGATGACTGGATTACAGTTGGTGCCGGGGATGACAAGGCTGGAAGGGTCCAGGGGGAGGGAGGCCGTGTCATGGTGGATGGAAAACACAAAGTGGAAGTCGCTTGTGCACTCTGAGGGGAGAAGACAGCAATACAAGGGAATCATTTATCATTGAATAACATGTATTTGTCAGGTACATTTGAAAAGATTTGAGTCACAAGACCATATTTATATAATACAATAAAAACAATTGCACAGCAAATAACATGCTAATATTCCCAGGATGAAATGAACACAACTTCTCAAATTAAAATGAAAATACTTGCACATCTGAACCTGGCAAGCACTAGCAACTTATATTGAATGTGCATGTCTCTCTACCAAACACTGTACACACCACATTAAATCCCATTTGTAATACATTTTGTTGTTGGACTTGAACAGTCTTGCCAAGTTGCCGCTCAAATAAATTACGCTTCTGACTTTACTAACATTTGTATACACAGAATAACATTACTTTCACTAATCTTGTATAGAAAAAGAATAAACTTCTACCATCCATTGGGTAAAAGCAGGAGGCCTGATACCAACAGCAGTCCAGAGCATCACATTCCTGTTTACTCATCCAGGCACCACCACATGGCAAACGCTCCACAGTGGGGAAGGCACACTCTGAAATATGACACATTCAAGTTAACAAAAATATTTCAAGTACACAGGACACAAAATTGATTCTTGTGAGCTTTAAGTCATGTTACCTCCTCAAAAATCATACCTGGGTTTGGGTTTTGTTTTCACACATGTTTGAGTAATCCTTTATTATTTGTCTGTCTACATCCCCAAAGCTCAAAATGCAGTGGTTATTTTAATGTTAACAGCTACCATTTACATTCAGTTCAGTAGACATTGGCAATGATTGCAGTGAAGGTGCACAGAGTTTAAAAACACAGTGGAGCACTTGTATTACCACATGACAAAGTGGAACAGTGCGTTTTCCATTTGAGAGAAAAACGCAGCCTAAATATGCAGGTTGTGTGCGTTAAACATGTGTAAAGGAAACAAAACTCCAGGTAAGTTTCTGATGAGGAAATATTATAGCAGATCAGAAAACAGTGTAATATAGACCCTTTAAACAGTCCATTATCCAGCTCTATTCACAAATGAGCCATTACTGTGACTCCTTCCACTAAACCAATAAACGTGATATTTTAGCAATTTCAGCTGTTTAATACTTTGGACAACTTTGAAGATAACAGCTCATTACAGACTGGGGGTGTGTTCATACTTGCACTATCACCACATTTAAATTTGTTCTCATCTGGGACTAAATTTGGAACTAAACCAGGACCAGTCAAATCAGTCAACATTAGAACTCAATTTGGTACCAAAAACGGTGGGTGAACCTGGGAGGTGCCATTTGGGTCTTGTCCCAACATAACATTGCATACATTTCCAAGTGTAGTTTTTGTTTGGACCTGTTTTTATAAGAGTTTCTAACATTAAAATTTTTGTAAATGAAGAATAAAACCTACTTGGTGTTGTGGACAGCACTGGTAGCTGTATTACTTGGTGTTGGTGGTGGTGTTGGTGGTGTTGATGTTGGTGGTGTTGGTGGTGGTGTTGATGGTGGTGGTGTTGATGGTGGTGGTGTTGTGGATCCGTGGGATGTTGTACAGTGGAAGGGGCTACTGTAGTGAATGGGCAGATCAGGGAGGTTTGTTGAGGGTTAGTCCAAGGAGACAGTCCACTTTTAACAGATTTTGGTCCAGGACAAGTAGCAGTACGGACTTGAGACCCTCCAGACAAAAGCAGCTGTAGAGTCCAGAAGTCCATCTCCTTAAAATAAAATGATGGTAAACAAAACATAATAGGTAGAATGTAAAAAGCTATTTTAAACGGCACAAAAAAAGACCTCTTGTACCCATGGTCCCTTTGAGTTTTAGCAGCCATTTTATAAATGTTTTCACATTTTCAATCTACAGCTGAGATGTAAAAATCTTTCACTTTTAATAGGAATAACAACCACTGGCAAGTACTGTATTTTTAAAAGGCATAATGTGTTGTCCAAAGTGGTTAATTTGGTCTTATAATTTATTAGGTTCTTTTTTCAGATCAAGAGTTTTTCATACCTGACAGTTTCAACTGCTCACTAACAGTCTTCCTCAGAGTGGTCACGTGATGTTGCTGTGATGAGTCAGTCATCTGATTTATACAGGATTTGGCGTGGTCTTCCTACCGGTGGAAGCAGGATGACATCGCCATCTGCAGTCTGACTTCCACAAGACAGTATCCCAGGTGTGTGAATAAAAATTTTAAAAAAGCCCCCTCGTCCCGGTGTATAGTTAGTGACACTGCAGTATAGTTATAATAGTTAAACTCTTGCTCTGAAAAAAATAATCTAATAAAATAAGGCATTATATGTGTAGTTTTTAAATGTAGACTTTTCTGGCAATTTCTTCTACCATCTGTCCAATTGGGGTTCATAAACTTACCTCCTTTTTGACAAAGCACCCGGTAAAGGGCACAATCAAGATCCCTTTTTCTTTGTTCAGATTGTAACCACAAGATTTCGCTGCATCCTGAACACTCAACAAGTCTTTAGGGCCTAGAAAAAAATAAAATCAACAAGCCCTTAAAGTAATGTATAATTCATAAAAACAAAAAGAAAAAAAAAAACACATCTACTGCCATCTATTTACCGATGATTTTAACTTCAGCCACTTCCTTTATAGACAAGGCGATCTTAAATGCATTTGTAGTACAAGAAAAGTGGAATCCAGTAGGGTCCTCCTTTTCAGGGCCAGGTTTTTCAGTAGGAGGAGTTTGAGGTTCATAAAATCCAGATTTTAAATCATCATCATCTTCCCCATTGTCATAATATTCATCTTCTTCCTCCTCATCATCATCCTCATCAGCATCATGCTCGTTGTAAAATTGAACAGGAAGTTTTACGTGGGCATCAGGCTTAACTAAAATATTAAAAGAGAAAATTAAAATACAGAACTCAAAGCAACAAATTACTTTTTTTTTTTAATTAGGAGTACATTTTACTTGTAATGTAGGCCTATTTTATATACTGATACTTTGCAGCTGATGTGTGTGTGATGCTAATTTAAAGGACTACTCATTCTGAAGCTCTTAATCAGTTTTGTTTTAACACAATCTGATCATTTCAACTGAATCAGTTTTTTCACAACATTTGAGATGATTTGTGTTATTTAACAAATCTTTCATATATTTAGTCACAAGTTAGTTAGCATTAGAAAGTGTTAGTCACAGTCATCTTTTTATTGAAAAATCAAACTCCTAAACAGGACCATGAATGTTTGTGTTGATCACAAGCTCTTGAATGTGTGTCGTTTAAATCCATTTTGCATTTTATCCTTGAGTTTTCAGACTTAAAACTTTTTTTTTTTTTTTAAATCATTGTGTGCATTGTCACTACGGTTACTACAAAACATTCCATTATAGGGGTACATGCAGAACACCCCCAACATGATGTCAAGTATCAACCCTTTACAACTGGACTACCGTTTTTTTTAAAAAATATTATTATTTTATGCTAGTTGCACTTGTTGTCGCACTAGTTTTGACCAAAGAAAAGACAAATAGCTCTTGTTTTCTTAGAACTTTCACTCATTCAGACAGAGCACACATAAAAGTTTATTGGACAGTTGTTCACCTGCATCAAGGGAGTACCGTCCAGCCAAAATGTCCCTTAGGTTGTGTGAGTTGGTGATGTCGATCCATCCCTGGACCAAACTCAGCAACAGCAGAGTCCACGTGAGGAAGGCCACAAACTCGACCCTGTTCAGACCCATTTAGACGGAGATACAGGAGACAGAGGAGAGCCTCGTGCTGTCCAACTGTAAAGAGAAGCAGGAGCACCACACCAGATCCAAGTAACTTTGGAGGTAATGAGTCACACCTGGTGGCTGTCAGTTAGTGCCTGGCTATTGGACAAGATTTAGCATGGGAGGAAAGTAATTATTATTTTTATTTTGGAATTATTTGAAAAAAAATTATCAACCTTTTAACGTCTGTGTTATGTCTCATTTTAAAAAATATTGACTGCAATGCATAGGCCTACATGTGTGGCAACAATAAACTTAATGTTATTAAACAAGCCTAGATTCGTTTGTTGTGCTCATAACTTTTCTTTGGTGGTTTGTGAATTTTATCTTTATTCAGCATTTTGATGTTTTAATCAATCTAAAAGTTTCATCATCTTCTTCATCACACAAACACAAAACTGATGGACAAAGGGCTTTATTGTAGGACAAACATCTTTATCAACTTAATCAATGTGTCTTTTTAAGACAAATTTGAGTTAACAGACTATTCAGTAGCCTTGATTGTTTAAAAAGTGTCAACACGCAACTGAAAACACGCAAGTAAATAAAAGTATAAACTAATATATTCATAAAAGAGGGGGGTTAATCACTTGTAGGCGTTTGCTTTGTGTTTGGGAAGGAAGTTGAAATTTTTGGGAACAGGTCCAAGCAGCATTTCACTAGAAACAAAAAATAAAACAACTTTGTCAGGATTATTTGTTATTTGCTAAATGATCAGAGAGTGATTTTGTAGTTTTTGGGGTTTTTTTTCCATACCTGATTCTGACCCAGTCGCCAACATTTTGACTTGCCATCAGTGACTCGAGATAGTCCCGTCCCATGTAGTACGGAGGTCGCTCGTTGATCTTCTGAGGCACTCGCTCCAATAAACCAACAGGAATATATCTAAAATATGACATATTTACACACATGGGCCATAATTACACCTATCACAAAGTACACTACACTATATTGTTGCAAGATATATTGCAATAAGCACAAATATTGGACTACTCCATTTTAAAAATTACCTACTTGTCTCCATGGAGATGTTATTGCTTTGCCTGGAATGTTACATGGTATGACTTTAAACATATCAATCTGGCATTATTATTCATCACAGGTGTCTCTATTGATCAAAAATACAATAATCCCTTTTGTGAATAGGCAGGACTCTCCACAGATCTGAATTGTAATGTAGCATAGTGCTGTAACCTGCTTGTCTACCTCATGATGATAGGTTTAATAAACACTGTGGAACATTCTAGACAAAGCTATAACGTCCATGAACACAAGCATGCGGCAAACCGTCCACTAGAAATGTTACACAGTGCACCTTTAACACTGTAACTTCCTTATATTCAAGCAAAATTTTAATTGTAGCTAATATGAATAAGATATGAGCAGTTGAATGGTAAATTGGTGAATCAAGTACAGTAACAAGTCTATCCATACCTCAAAAACTTCAAAAGATCATTCACATATTACCTGCACATAAAGGAGAGCCATTCTAACATGAAGGTGCGAGTCTTCTCCACTCCGCGTGTGTCCGAGCCCCAGTGCTCCAGGCCGTAGTTGGAGAAATCTCTGAGGATGTCCAAACGTTCACCAGACGAAATATCCCAATGTCTACTCTCCTTGATTTCAGTGAAGATCCATGGTTTAATCAGAGCTCCCCTATAACCAGACATATTATTATGATTGTGACGAAAAAAAGTACAATATCAACAGTTAAAGGGTCCATATTATGTTATTTTCTGATCTGTTAAAATGTTGTTTCTTCATCAAAAACATACCTGCAGTTGTGTTTTGTTTCATTCATACATGTTTAACACACAAACACTGCATATTTAGGCTATGTTCTTCTCTCTTCTTTTAAACTCAATACACCTACACTTGAATCATTTGGAAGATTTCAGCCCTGGAATTGCCAGTATCTACTAAACAAAATGTTAAAAGATAGCTTTGGAGTTGTAGGCAGACGAGTAATAAAGGGTTAGTCAAACACGTGTGTACGAAACAAAACACATGATTTCTGACATGGATAAGAGTTAACAGTCAAACAATTTCGCATAATATGTGGACCTTTAAACAACAAATTATTACAATATTTTTACCAACCTCGCTATCATGATACCAGAAACTCCAGTCTCTCTTGCTTTCATGGCATCTTCATAGGAAAGTATGTCTCCATTACCTACAATTCCACAAAGAGAACACCAATAGTTCAGTCTATTTGTTTATTATTTGTTCACACACATTGCAAAGTGAGATGAGGCATACCAAAAAGAGGTACAGGGCTTGCTAGCTCGGAGCAGCTGCTGATGTAGTCCCAGTCGGCTAACTTTGTGTAGCGCTGTTCTCTGGATCGACCGTGTAGCTATGAGGATATTGATAGTTTAGCTTTATTTCATCAAGGAAAAGTAGTAAGTACTTAAGTAAAAATAAATAGTGGACACTTAAAGGTGCATTGTGTAACTTTTCTGATGGAGGGTCTGTCATTGCTTTTGGAGATGTTATTGCCTTGTCTGAAATATGTCAAAGTATGGCATTAAATCTTTTAATCGTCATGCAGACCAAATCAGATCAAGTCACTCACAGTTAGTTCAAGGTATTTTTGAGCTATAAACCCATCTGTAATTGAATACATGTAATGCAAAGCTGTTAAATGTCATACTGTGGAACATTCACTATATTTTTTTACTGGATTGGAATGTACTTTTTTTTTTTTATCGTTTTGAGTCCTGCTGAAAAGGCTAAGGTGGTTATTTTTTTTAACATGCTCATAGTTTGAGCGAACAAAAACATACAAATAAAAAGAGCTATTGATTGAATTAACATTTTAAGTTTTATTAGCTCTCAATATCTGCATGAAATACTTTTTACTTTTTTTAAGTAAGCGGGTACTTCAATACTTTTACTTAAGTGGCTTTTTTCATGTGATACTTTATTTTTTGTATATTATCATAGGATAAGAGAAGTTTAATGTTTCTTCACTAAAACTCACCGTGATCATAGAGACGCCCCATTGCTTGAATTCTGGGATGAGTTTGTGAGCGATATTGCACTTCTCCTGTACACCAGTTCTTATCTTCACTGTTAGAGGGACATCTAGAACCTTTAAACAGTACAGACATTTACTTAAACACTTGATATAATTGATAAGTCAATATTATGCATAAAACATAAAATAATATTTCTCACATAGTTCATTCCTCTTATTATTTGTTCAAATTTCCTGGTTCGTGTCATCAGACCACAGCCGCCACCCTACCAGAAGCAGATAAAAAAAAACAATAAGTAAGGCTTTTTTTAACCCAATACCTCTTTTCTTTTATCATTTTGAGAGTATGTATACCCAACACATTAATAACAAAATAAGCATAATACATAACAAAAGATAAAACAAACACACATAAAATAAAACCACAAAAGAATTGTAAACAAAAGGAAGGAGAAGTAGTACAGAGTTTCTCAATGCAATGTTTGATTTGACAGCCCTAAAATGTAAATACACACATGCAAATTTACATTTACATATTTTCTGTTTCCTTGTATATTTTGTTTTCGATTTATTTATCTTTTTTTTTTTGGCAACCCAAAAAGATACTTACACACACACATTACACCTGCACGCTACACAAGCATATATATAACCCAATACATCTTGAACATTTAGACTGTTTGCACCTTTTTGTAAACAAGATCAATGGGGCATCCAGAGTTTATATCCACAAAGTCGACCTCTATGTTGCTGTTGATGAGCTCTGCACATCTTGTCATTGTGTCTGGAAAACAACCCTCCAACTACAAAAGACAAATATAGAAGTTTGATGTTGATTTTAAAAGGTCCTATATATTACACAAAATTGTTTCTTGTAAGCTTGCAAGTTAGAATGCTGTTACTTAAACAAAACTATACCTGGAGTTAGGTTTTGTTTTATTCACACATTTTAGTCTGTCTACATCTCCAAAGCTCAGAATGCTCAGTTCCAACATGTGTCATGAAGCAGTAGTTTTCAAGGTAACATCTACATATCTTTTACCATTTGTTCAGTAGAGATTGGCAAATCTAGGGCTGAAATTATCCAAGTGATCTAGTGAAGGTGTATGGTGTTTAAAAACACAAATGACCACTTGTATTGCCACATGACATCACAAGGTGGAACAGAGTGTTTTCTGTTTGAGAGAAGAATTTAGCCTAAATCTGGAGGGTGTGCTGTGTGTTAAACATGCGTGAATGGAACAATACACAACTCCAGGTATGTTTGTGATGAGGAAACAGCATAAATCACATCAGAAAACAATGCAATATGGGCCTTTTAAACTACAAAAATCACCTGAACTCCAAAAACATCTTCACATTCATGCCTCTTTAGTAGAGCCCACTCAGACTGCTGTCCCTGGAGCAGGTTTGTGCACATGGCCATCTCCCCACACGTGATGTCAGCTCCAAAACGCTTACAAATGCGCCTGAATGGCAAATTTCCACACTAAGAATAAGGAACAATTACATATACCCAAGATGTGATCAGGCTCTATGCTAAATAGAAAGGGGCAGTGATACATACAGTTGTTAATGGTGCCAAGTAGAGTTTGTCCTTAAAGTCAACCTGAAAACACATTTACAAAGCTTATTTACAAACTACAAAGCACATTTACAAACTATAACTTTATCATATCACACACTGCTCAGATAATGAAATTAACATTTTACCTGCTTCTTTTCACAGGGTCTTAGTTTGATAATGTCTATATCTGTTAATGGGCCAACAGTCTTAACTTCAGCCTGTTTTTCTGTGTTCACCTGCAAAAAATACATAACTTGATACAATTCATCTTTGTAGTAAGAAATCAGAAAATCAGAAAGATCAAATATTTCCCCAAGAACTACCTGAGTTTCTGTCTCTGTGGACACTTGTTGAACCTCTTCAACTTTATCTGCAGATGTATTTTTGGCACCTGTCCAAAAAAACAAAACAAAATGTAATGCAGTTTATAATGTTAAATGCAGAAACTATATGAAAATTATATGAATGGCTATTTAAAAGGAACATATGAACAACAAATCAACAAACAACAAATAATGTACCATTTTCTTGTTGTTCTCTCTTCTCCTTTTGTTTGGCCAGGGCTTTAAGATATTCGTCTGATTTGGGGAATTTCACGGAGCGCTTCCTGAGACTAATTTGGAGATCTTTGCTCAAACTATTCTTCACAATGTTTCTTCCCTCAAAATCCTTCACTAGATCTGTCTTTTCTATTGTTTTGAAGTCTGCTGTTGTGTGTGCCATGGCAAAGCGACAAGAGAGAGTATAAGGGCACTTTCCAAACGTGTCATAGAGGTAACACTTCTCCCCAATATCAGCAGGTTTGGTCTTCATATACTCCGCTATGTCATGGTAGAAATGGCATTTTTCTCCATAGGAGCATTGTTTGTCGTCCTTTACATGAATAGACAAAAAATAAGAATTATATAGTAAAAGCAAAAATCAACCTAAAGCAAGAATTGAAAGAACTGATTTATGAAAGTTTATACCTTAAGGATGGAGAGACAGAGGCGTTTTTCATCATATGCGGTAGGTTTAGTGTGAGGTCTTGACTTGTTCTGTCCACGCCATTGCTTTTTATCTGGTTTCTCACTTTTATTATTATCAGTATCTAACTTGGGTTTCTTAGCTTCAGGCTCATCCACAGCTGTCACCTCTGCATCTTCCTTTGCATTTTCATCACCACCTTTGGCTCCATTTGCTTTCCAGTTTGAATCGACAAACTCATGAAATGCATCTTTAGTGGTTAAAAATCTGGAGGGAAAAAACAGATATATATTTTTGAATCACTTAAAGAATTTATAAAGAATGACGGATTGTGTTAAATATAAAGTACTAGTTCGACTGACTTGGTTCACTACTTTGCAAGCTCATACATGCGATGGCTAGAGGATATGGGAACTAACCACGCTGTTGGTTTTATGAATCAGCTGACAAGACACATCTTTTCAAGTTTATTTTGACCCTTTACATGCAACAGAAACATGAACTACTGACATGATTGTTTGTTTGTGACATTTAATTTCCAAATAATCCAATTATGTGGAAATTAGTCTAAATAATTTGTGGATCAATAAAGTTTGTCTAAGTCTAGCGTGTAAAACATTCTTGATAGTGTAACTTACTGTGGTTTGATGTAGGCCTCGCCCTTCACAGCAGCATCTGTTGTATTTGTTGCAGAACTTTCCTCTACAGTTTTCTCCATTTTACTTCAATTAAACAGTAATAATAATAATAATAATACAGTACTCCAGATCAATGAGTGAGAGCCACTTGGGTTTACTCCTAAACTGACAAAATGAACACAACAGGAAGTAATAACATTTTATAACAAGTTGTAATTTACTTAATAGAGCTATACTTTAAAAGATCACTCACCAATTTAGTAACTAGCCAAGATCAGCTTTGAGTGAAAATCTGTGGTGAAAAACCAAGAAGCATTGAGAGTTTTGTGAAATGCTACTGTGCTAACTGTACAAAATTTCTGTTTTATGACGCGGATAACACTGGACAAAATGCAAATCTCTTGCTTCGTAAAATAGACACACTGTATAATCTGAGATCGAAACAAACTGTATGTTTGACACTTGTCTCTTGCAGCGCTGACATGAACAACACAACACTGACGGCATGAGTTTCGGAGTGCAACCCTTAAATAGGTCCGAACAGAACAGAAGATGCGAAAAAGGTTCCGAACTGAGTCAAGTGATTTCCCCCTTTATACACTCATGTGCTGTATTTTTTAATGTAATGTATGCCTGTTATTTGAAAACAGGTATCACAGTTGTATCAAAGCAATTTAAAAGTTTGTAGACAAAAAAAAGTTAAAAAGGCTACAGAAAAGAAGACAGTCAGCTGGGTTTTATTGAAAATGTATAGCCCTTTTACTTCATTACACTGAAGTAATATGAAATGTGTGCAAAATGTACAGTGAGTGCAGTCTTCAGTTACATAGATACATTCTGGATGATGGCACTTCTTCATTAGACTGACCCTTCTGGTGGTGGGGCAGACAGTTTCTTCATCTTTGCATCAAATCTTTTTCGACTCAAGTCTAAAATGCTGATGCCATTTTTCTGAAAGTCATATCCAATACTTTTTAGCTCCTCTATTTTTCCCATAATATTCTGTGTGCTGTAGTCTAATACCCTGGGCTTTTCCACTATCTGTTTAATAGTTACTCCTTCTTTGATAAGACAGTCCAGTTTGTAGTTCAGAGTGTCAGGCCCAATGTACAAAGCCATAGGATACTGTATGATCAATTTCTTAATGTCTGATTTTTTGCATTCAAGTGCAAGCATTTTCTGTTGAAGGTTATTGAAATTTTTCTTCAGACATTCATTGGAAAGATCCAGTATCTCCGACGCTGAACCTTGAAGCAAAGCCAATAGTTCATGGTCTTTCAGTTGAAGAGACTTTTTAAAATAATCAATATTATTTTTGACTCTTTTAGTACTACGGATTAAAATATAGAGATTTTTTGAGATTACACTTTTGGCAAATTGCTCTGGGTTGTCTCCTCCAAATGTGGCACAGGCATCCTTCAAAAACTCAACCATTTGTTTGTTCAGTTCAACGCTATTAGAAAATGTCCGTGGGGCTGTGGTCAATAGTCTGTGCAGATCTTTTGAGTCGAGTCCTAAAGAGGATAGAAAAGCAATATTTTTCTCTAGATTTTCATTATCGCTTGTTCTAAAAAATGATTCAGGGGATCTATCCAGGATGCTAACAATTTCCTCATCGGATTTGAAAATATTCCTCCATAATCCCCATCTTTTCTCAAGGTGATCAATAGAGCGTGTTATAGCTCGAGGATAGCGCGTTATGACACTTGCAATTACTTTGCGACTTGCCCCTTTGCCTTGAAGAAACTCTGCCACTCCTTGTTCATTTGTGAAGATTTTACGAAGCACTCCAGGCTGGCGTCTGCGGGCCATCTTCACATCAACACCCATGAGGTTAAGGTTTTCCAGCAGAGATTCATTTTCTGGGTTGGGTACAGGTTTTGGGTCATCGATGACTATAGGAGTGGCATTACACAGCTGCCTTGAAAAACACTGTGACGTTCTTTGAGCTGCAGTGAAGCCAAAAGATGCTCGATGAAGAAAAGCTCTGACTCCTGCTGCCATTTTCAGTCCATCAGACAAACATCTGGAAGTTAAACAAGCAAGAGTCAGTTCGATAGCAATCTCTCCATAAAAATGCAAAAGTGATAGGTCATGATGGATTGGACAGGCATTTTGAACATAAACAAAAATACTACACATAAAAACACTAAATAAAAACTGAAAGTAGACTCCGCCATTGCACTGACTACTGTTACAATAACAAATAAAACACTGAAGGTTTACTTCTATTATACTTTCTATTTTTCCACAAGAGTTTTAGGGTCTACCTACAGAGCAAAGAATCAAAACGTGTTCTAGATCTAAAAGGTGTCCACTGAAATATTTAGAGAAAATAGCAGAGTAGGGCTGCCATGATTGCTTAAAATAACTCCTATAGAGTTAAGATAGGGTGACCAGAAGTCCTCGTTTACCTGGGCTAGTCCCAGTTTTGAGCCTAGTATCCCCTGTCCCAGCAAATTTATCCAAAACCAGTGATTTGTCCCAGTTTTATGCAAGAAATGTCCCTGGTGTCCCCATTTTTGACCAATTTGATACCTGCCAACACTAAAGAGAGACAGAAACTGTCTAGGATTTTTGTTTCAGGTTTTTGTTTAGGACTACACTGACTCACATGTTATCGTGAATAAATCAAGTTTCTTTACTTACGCGCTCGTTTCACAATTATATTATTATCAACCACGACCAACCCGGGGGTGTCCAAGGTATTGACTTTGAAAGTCTTCCTATGTTTTATTGTTTTATCAATACCAGAATCTGAACGAACTAACATGCTACTCAACGTGATAAAGGGAAAAACACACCTTAAAAACTTACGTTGAATGAGACCTGTTCCGTGGTAAGATTTGGCAGGAAGGCGTTTCCGGGGAACACGCAAAGTGAAACTTCACAAATTCTCGCGATAATTGGATAATTGGAGCCATCTAGTGCTGTTCTCATTTTAAACACTAGATGGAAACAAAGGCTGAACAGGATTGTACAGGTGATGTTCCCGTAGGTTTAACTTTTTAACAAACATTGGATTACCTTCATGGCCATGATTTAGGCCATGGATCTATTAAAATAACTAGGGTCTATTCTTACCAGCACTTATTTTGACAGGATATTTATTTGTATTCTATTTACTGTATTTTCTTCCTAACTAAATAAAAAAATGCCAACAAAATTTGATTTGATAAATTTATGTGAAATTAGTTTAGCCTGTATTCTGTCAGTAGGTTAAATTGGGTGCTATGGGTATATAAATGGGTATTTTATTCACTGACACCTTTTCCAGCCAGCTGAACCTTAAACGGGGTGCACCCATAAAGCAATATCAAATCTCAAACTACAGTGGTCTCACAATCCCCTGAACAGGCACCAAGACAGCAGACAACACATGTTCATTTTGTATTTACAAAATATAGAGTGACCAGATGTCTCTATTTACCTGGGACAGTCCCAGTTTTGAGCCCTGTGTCCCTTGTCCCAGCAGATTTATACAAAACCAGTAATTTGTCTCAGTTTTATACAAGAAATATTCCAAGTGTCCCTATTCTAAACCAGGACTAAAACAGGACTATTACATTTTTTGACTAATCTGATCCCCACCAACAGTAAAGAGGAGCATAAATTGTCACTTGTTTAGCCAAAATACAGAAAAACATGTTTGCAGTGAAAGAAGTCCCTCAGATTATGACTGACATAAGAATACATGATCTTGCAAGCTCTTTTCACAGTTTTATTTATACCAACCGTCCCAACCTGAGTGTGTCCCAGTTTTAAATTTTGAATATCTGGTCATCCTAATTTACAATAGCTCTATTTCTTCCCTAATGTACCAAATCATTAGGATTATCTTTACCTCTGAACCATTACTTTTTTTGTGCATCAATAATTAATGCAAAACACAATGCTCTTGTTGCCTGAGTGGGGGCATTTGCCATGTGTTGTGGCTAACAGCAGTGAAAAGCTGAATGACCGAAAGCCTTTCAGCTGATGAGGCCCACCACTACCTTTCATGAATATTTAAATACAACACAGTGATATGTATTTCATTACACAGACAACCTTTCACTCCAAAACCTCCAGGAAATTAAGTGTTTTGATGTCAATAGTTCATTTCCCTGATTGTCTGAAGATGTTCTCAAAAGGACAATTCTGTAATCCTCATCATATCACTGTGTAGGCCTATGTTTACACTTGACTGGTTTCATTTTGCATAGTAATGTGATGAGAGCTGCTCTTGAGATCTCTGAAGCTGATTGGTTTGAACAGTTTTATTCAAGGCCATGATCAATGAGCAATGGTGAAATTAGGATACAGTTTTAGCTCAGTGTTGAGTGATGCATATAAACAAACAAAAATAAATAACCATGAATATTATTTAACGTTTTTTTTTTTTTTTTTTTTTTTTTTTTTTACAATGGCACATACACCTTTACATTAGATCTCAAAATATTAATAACCAAAAATCTTAGAATAAGAATTAAGATATAATCCAGTTTATTTGGGCTATTTAAACCTTACTGTTACATTTACTAAAAAAAAAAAAAAAAAAAGGCTACAAAAAAAGGCTACAGACTATACTGCAAACTGAAAAGTATGTCAATGGTGTAGTGACTGTGCAGTTGTTTAGTAACCATGAGGACTGTGGTCCTAATCCTGCCCTCACTGTTCATACTGCCCCAGAATGGAAACACACGTCATGTCTGTAAATGTGAAGTGAGTGATGGAGGTCGGAGGGGCCACATCTGTATCAGCCCCAAAGCTGCGGCTACAAGTTGCTTAAAACTATGAAACATATTCCTGATTAATGCTAAAAATATTTTTGTTTAAGTAACATTTTTCATAGGCCTATTTCAGTGAGGGTACACTTGAATAAATATTGGCATTTTTCTTATAAATATTAATGCCACTCTGATGTGGTGCATTTGTTGTGGTTGACTAGCCTATAAGTTGCTTGGGTAACTGCTGACATACTACTCCTTCTGTCAATCAATAATTTACAAACAGTTGCAAACTTTCAGATGCTCAGTCATTTTTACAGACGCCTGAGGACTCTGTAAATGGAGGAACTACGTTAAAGATGTCCAAAAGACGATGGGTGGAATTAAAAATTTGCCAGACAATAAGCTGTTCCGCTCCGGTCAGTCACAGGCCAAGGCCCTCCTCTTCATCTGCTGCTGCCTCTGCCACAGGTATGTTTACAACTGTAATGATTCAGGATCTGGAAACTGGAGGTGACATGCTGTCACAAACACTGTAAAAAGTCTAATCTAAATACATTTTGGCTATTGTCACGCATGTTCACATATAGCCATGGCTTAGTATGATGTGAATTTTTGAAAATCACAAATCCAACTGGTTATTTCTGTGTTTATTGACACGTATTGGCAATTGCCGCTTTTTAACTTCTTTTGATAAGAACTTGCATCAATTAATTGCAATAAAAGACCAAAACAAAATTGAATCATAGATAGCTGCATTTGCATTGTAGAGCATACATTTTAATAGTCTAATAAGTATTTGTGACCAAAGTGGTCAATTCTAAATTAAAAACAATAAACATACAGTTATTTTAATCTCACATACCAGATTTGATCAACTTCATTGCAAATAACTGAAGAAAAAAACATACATTTATTTTTTTCAATTTGTATTAACTGAGCAAACTTGCATAATTCTGTTTCTGACAAACCATAATTTAAATCCAGTACAGATGATTTCATTTACTCTGAAATAGGCCAGATGACGTCTGTAAGTAAGCTAAAACAAAGTTCACTCAGTCTTGTATCAAGGCCACCTGTCCTAGAAAATGAAGCTCAGGCCTTCTCTCATGTTACCTGCTGTATCTTTAACAAAAGAAGCTCAAGTGTTTTACTTTCTTTAAAACATCAAGAATAATGATCATATAATTATTCCTGAGGTGAGGATTGAATGAATTTTAAATGCAAATGCTTCAAAAGTATAAAAAGTACTACTGAGTTTTCCTCCAGGTTACCATAGAAACAGGGCAGACTTTAGTTTTAGAGACCCTTTCTTTCTGTCAGTGAGTGTTAGACTGTGACTGTTGGGATTATTAGTCAATATGGAAATTATGCAGCAAATCCCAATAACATATGGTTGCACAGAGTCACTTAATGTAGATGAATAATATTTTGTAAATCCTTTCCCTCTTCTAACCTTGTATCCATGGTCTAGTAGTCAACTAGTCAAGCCATATTGTGTTATATTAATATGCATTGTGCAGGAATGTTGTATACGTTATGGTATGCATAACATACAGTATGTGTAGCCTGTGTAGCCTACATTAATTAACAGAATAAATATGTGTAGCCTACATTAGTTAACATAATAAATTAGGGTGACTAGATTCTCAAAATGAAAAGTGGGACATACCTGTTTTTGTGAAATTGTGAAACAAGGGCATAATTAAGGAAAACATTTCTTGCACTTGGCACTAATGTGAGTCAGTATAGTCACATTTTCTTTGAGTTTTGGTCATTTTTAAGTAGCTTTTCTGTATTTTACCTCAACAAATGACAATTTATACCTCTCCTTACTGTAAGCAGTGAGAGGCAAATTGGTCAAAATAAGGGACATCTGGGGACACAGGGCTCAAAAATTGGACTGTCCTGTGTAAATAGGGACGTCTGGTCACCCTATAATAAATATGTGTAATTAACCTAATTAATTGACTTAAATAAAAAGATAAATATCCGCACTTTAAAAAGCACACTGGTGAGTCTTTAAGGCTGCCGGATTTTAACAACAAGAGTGTTTTTTTCAATGGGTTATTGTAATATTTTAGTAATACTCGAGTGTCAGTGAAAGCCGCTCCAGAGGAATGCCAGGGGCGTGGCTGAGGGCGTGGCAGGGGGCGTGGCCGCGGCAGCGTTACCCGCGTCATCACAGACCGTCTCGTGTTTACGTGGAAAACATGGCGGCGGACTGCCACCAACAAGGAGACAGATCCTAACCAGGCGTGATTTTGACAGGGAGCTTCGAGTCAAACAAGGACATCGAGCACTTAGCCCTTGGAGATCTAGTCGTATGAAGCTATTTCTCTTTTATTCCAGCTACAGGGTCAGCGGAGATGGAAGACGAGGAAAGGCAAAAGAAGCTGGAGGCCGGCAAAGCAAAGGTATGTTTTGAGTTTAAACTGCTAGCATAACTTCTAATTACAGTTTACATTGTAGTAAAGTTGTGCTGAAAGACTGCCGATATGTCGATGCGTTTCCTTGTTGCTGTCAGCTGTTTCTGGTACACCCCCCTCTCCCCTTCAGAGCCCTCTCAGCTGTCAGGGTCCAAACATGCGCCTGGCTCTGGCTGTCAGCCGGGGTTAGCCTAGCCACGGCTAACCACTCAACTCCTTTGTCATGCTGCAGGTTTACAATACTGAAACTCTCTTTATATTCTCCCCAATTTGTCCTGTAAATGTCAACTTAATACCGTCTAAATCGTAAGACCCGCGGTGTTATCAAGCTCATTAAATGCTATTGGAATGAGGCTGACAGGCTGGTGTAACAGGATTTACAGGACAGTAGCTTGAGCTAGCAGTGCCCCACATGCCAAACTTGTGCTTCAGTGGCTTTATCACATCACGAGCATCCACAATCAGGTCAGGTCAACCCCCAACCCTTTCACTTAAGCATTGTGAATGACAATACACCCCATAGGTTAATAGCAGAGACTTTGTGTTTGGAAAGATCAGTGGTAGTTGCCTGGGTCTTTTTCATTGAGCAGCTGTTGGCAACATACCACTCAGTCACTATAGCTTAAGTGCCCTTGGGCTGGAGATTCTTAAACTTAAACTAATAGTAGTACACTCAAAACTTAACGAAAATATTGCAATGTGAGTTGCTTATGATGAAAGGACACTAACTAATTAAGTAGTGGTTTGTCATAAGCAATCATCTAACATGGACATAAGCTGCAGTATATATCAGGTACACATTTTGAGAATGTAGGTGGAGGGTGCTGTGGCAATAAAATAAACTATACACAAAATTTATAACAGCATGCTATCCATTCAGTGATATCTGAAACAACAATAAATAAATAACACTTTAATTTTCATTACAGGCTGCATTACATCTTGTATTTATTTACTATTTTTCTTATTTTTATTTGTGATGATATAGGCACTAGGACTTAAAACATATTAGATCTGTTATAGTAGTATTACACACATTATTATAATGCACAAACGGTTTGTGTCAAAAGTTTTTGAATAATCTCTCTAATCATAGGAAGAGGAAAATATAGTGCACCATTCAAGTACATACTAAATTGTTTTTTATTAAGGGCAAATTGTCTGTTGGGAGGGTCATTAGTGTTGATAAGAACACAATAACAAAATTAGTCCCTGCAGTTGTAGTTGAGGAGATTTGAGTGTAGTTCGGTCCTTGTGATGTCGTCTTGTTTTGTAAGAGCCTGTAAGAGCCTGCAGTGGTTGTCAGGTTGCACAGCAGGCAGCCCAAACTAAAGTGCGTCGCCGTGGTTATGACTTTGGCATTTTAGTAATAAAAGGCTCTTGTGTCCCGTTAGAGGCTCCTCTCCACAGCAGCTCTGTGTCACCACGGCCTCACTTTCGCACTTCACAAGTTCTTTAACTGCACTTTCATTATGTACACTGGAGATAATAGGTTAGGTTTTTGGCCAAGTGTTCTTTAGATAATGTATTAGAAATCATTCACCCATAAATGTGTGGGGTTTTTTGTTTTGTTTGTTTGTTTGTTTTTCATTGTTCTTGTGCATCACATTTATGTTTATATATTTCATTCCAAAAATTTAAATTGCATGCAAAATCCTCCCTTATCCAAATCCTTATATGCCAGGCAATATCTGAAAATATCAGGAAAAGAAGTGTGCTAAATCAATATTCAAATTAGTGCCCACTATAAGAAAACAACAGATTGGCTGTTTTTGTAATGTAATTCAAACAAAGCAAAAGCAACACGGCATGTGTCCTTGTTACACATGGAGTAAAAAGCATCCATATTACCAAACATGTGTCAGCGCTGTCTGTCATCTCTCCATTGTGTCGTTGTCACAAACAGTGTACAAATGACTAAGAGATCATTTCCATTGCTTTGTTGTTCACTGCAGCAGACATCTTGCTCTGTGGAAAACCTGGCTCTATTATAGTGAGGACATTACAGCATCGTGGAGCTGCTCATTCTCATATTACACCTCTTCCATCTGATCATCCTGACATTCCCAGAAATATATCTATAGTTCAGCTGGTACAGATGTTTGTGTGAGGTGGAAGAAACCCAACACATTTTACAATATAGTTTTACAATAATTATCATTGCATTTATATTTCCACACTTTTACAGTTTAATTGAAATAATTATGAATGTGTGGGTTAGAGACTTCTTTTCTTGCAGATCTGACTTTAAAATTGCACTTTTCTAAATGGACTACCATGTTTGGATGTATTCAAGATGGTGTTTATATTCCTCAAAAATACCTTGAAAAACATGAATTCTTACTGTGGGTGAGCTGGCCTTTCCAGAGATCTGAGCTGTAAATGACCCTTCATTAGAACTTACATAGTGCACCTTTAGTTTTAGTTGCAGTGTGATTTACCTCCACCTTTGTGTCGTAAAGGTGCATTGTGTAACTTTTCTGGTGGAGTGTCCGTCACCTGCTTGTTTCTATGGGGATCACATTGCTCTGCCTGGAATGTTCCACAGTATGACATTAAACAGGTCTATCTTACATCTATCAGTTACAGTGGTTTTATTACAAAAATACATAAAAAAAACAGGCATTCTGACTGTAAGAGGGGACACCTCTCCAGAGATCTGACCTGTAATTTACCCTGAATTGGTCTCTATGAAGACAGAATAGTTTAATGTCATACTATGTAAGAAAAGCAAAAAAAAGCTCCTTTAAGTTTCTATAATACTGACTTGATGGGTGTTTATTATCGTCATGGCTACTGGTTCTGGTGTAGGTTTTGAGGACAGTGAGCACAAGTTGATCTACTTATCCCAAATCTTAATGTTTAATCCTGCAGGTGACTAAACATGCTGAGAACTTGCCCTGCATCTGTGTGACAAGCAGATTAATGAACGTTTGAGATTACCTCATTACTAAGTCTTATTAAGAGACTTCACACTAGGGTCCTTGAATGTCACATCTTGCATTTGATAACATTTCTATAATTTTCAGCAATTTTATCACTCTCAAAAAGGTAATGTTTGCTCTATTGAAAGACATTATGTTGTCCCATTTCCAGTTTGTTCAATTGAATTTTTGTTTTTATTTAAATATTTAAACAATACAAGCATAGACTATATAAATGGACATAGTCTTACAATGTTCATATTAATCCACGCTACATGATCCTGGTGTTTTTATTTAACTATTTTGTCCATAAATAAACTCCTATTTCTTACGTGGAACTGGCTCCAAATTTGCTCCAATAACTGATGGCCTCACAAGCTTAATTTATTTGACTGGAGCCGAACGCTATGGGTCACACTCCCGTAGTCCACTTATTTATACACTCTATAGAGATGAAATTTTAGATTCAAATAGGACCAACATTTCATTTTTTGAGTGTTTTTTGTTGTAGTTTATGATCAATATAATAGGCACTTGAAGCTCCCCATTATCCACTGACTATAACACTGAGGATAATATTGTTGACGTGCTGTCCTTTTGCGTGGATGCTACAGATTATAACTGTTATTTTTAATGCTTTATTTGTGTCCATAATGCTCTGATGGTGTTGTAGTAGGTTTTTTGCACCAATATCATCAGTTAGAGTACCAACATTTGTGTTAACCCCAAACTACTGTCTTTCATGTTTTATGCATAGTTCTTTTGCTTGTTGTGGAAATTGGTGATACATTTTTTTATGTATTCAGGTATTCAATATTGATCTAATTAAGATAGTGCCATTTAAAGGTTCATTGTGTAACTTTTCTGATTGAGGGTCCATTCCTTGCTTGTTTGTATGGATTTTTTTTCCTTGGTCTGGAGTCTTACTACCTGGTCTATCTAGCACTTATTTAATTACTTGTATTTCACTGCGCAAACATATCTTGAAAAACTTGCATTCTTCCTGTGAGTGGGCTTGTCTCTCCACAGACCTGACCTGTAACATGTTCAAATGATATCACTTATTTTCTCCATGAAGACAGAAAATGTATTATTACTTATTTCTATTTCAATTTTACTTGTACATTTATATAATTATGCCTTATTTGACAGCAGTCTTTATTTTTTGCTAATTCTTTAGAATTTATTACTATCATTTATATATTATTTCTCTTTGTTATTACTGTATGTTGTGATGTGTTCAAGTAATGTCCCTTGTCGATCAATAAATTTCTCTATGCCTATATGGGGAACATTCCAGGCACCGCAGTAACATCTTGCTTTAGTCAGTCAGGTATAGTGGAACCTCTACCAGAAAAGCTACAGAGTGCACCTTTAACATAAAAATGGCCAAATAACTTCTCCAAATTCTGCACCAAAACACTTAACAATAAAACTCTTAACAAAAATAATAATAATAATTAAAAAAAAACCTTCTCCTATAGGATTGTAGTTATAAACGTGAAAAATGTGTGACTGTTCTGTTCAATGTTGTAAATATTATAAACACTTTGCTATATTTTTCTTTTTCCTCAGTAAACATTTTGTGCTTTGTGTAGGCAGGTGTGTGGAGCTCTTTGTGTGACGGAGGTGCTGGCCTTGCATCTGGAGACCTTGAGATTGTTGCTTTTACCCAAGTGCAGTCTATGCAGAACATGTGATAACTGAGCTTTTCTCATAAAAGGGGAATAAGATGTACGGCTGCAGGCTGTTTTCATCCTCATCCAGTGGCAGAGTAAAAATACGAAACCGCAACATTGGAAAATCTTATTACGTGTAAGGATATCCGACAAGGTCCTTTTAGACATCAGCTGCTTGTTTTGTTAATTGGAGTAATTAGCTACCAACGTCTTTATTTGCTCTTGTTGTTAGGTAATTTTACTCTCCATAATTAATACTAGAGGATTAATATCTTCCCCTTCAGGCAATTTTCTATGCAAAAATAAAATTATAAATTCACACTTAAAGGTGCACTATGTATGTACCTTTTCTGATGGAGTGTCTGTCAGATGCTTTTCTCTCTGGAGATATCACTGGTCTGCCTGAAGTGTTCCACACTATGACATTAAACAGCTCTACATTACACTGATTCAATTATAGGTGTTTTTATAGCTCAAAAATGACTAGATATACCTAGTTTGCTCTCCACAAAGATAGAAAGGTTTTATACCAGACAAAGTAATAACATCTTTGTGGAGAAAAGCATTTGACAGACCCTCCACCAGGAAAGTTACACACTGCACCTTTAAGATGGTTCTATAGCTTACAGTACAGGGCAGTGTATTTGGGTAGCCGTGTTAAGGTGAATCCAAACGAATCAATGATGGACTGAGTGCAAACTGACGTTGTGTGCATAATCTAGTTACTTAATGGTGCCACATTAGCTCTTGTGGGCATTGTGAGGTGCTGTGTATTGCTGAAGAAAATATAGGCTATAAACCTTGATATGTAAACAAATTCACACCATTTACATCCTAAAGCAGGATTATCCCCCCAAAATATACTAAATGTACAATCAAAAATGAATCTAAAGTACAATAGAAGATAATATAGGCAATAAATGAGAGTATTCAAACTAATTTATGCCACTGACACAATAACCCTACACCAGAGTTATCCCCATAACTAGTAGATAAATAAATAGCAATAATCACTTAAGTAGTTAGTTCGTGTCTATAAGGAGAGTTTTTTATTCAGCCCTCCACAGTTTAAATCTGATCATGGTACAGAAAAATACCAAAAAGTTCCTCACTAGTACAAAGAAAGAGTGCCCACGATAAATTTGACCCTCAAAAAATATTGTAATATCATTTTATAAAGTAATTTTTGTGACAGGCCTATATTAAAGGTCCCATATTATGCTATTTTCTGACCTATTTTCCTCATCAAAAACATAGATGGAGTTTGTGTTTTGTTTCATTCACACATGTTTAACACACAAATCCTGCATATTTAGGCTGAGTTCTTCTCTCAAACTGAAAACACTCTGCTCCACCTTGTGATGTCATGCAGTAATACAGGAAGTGCTCCACTGTGTTTTTAAACTCTATACACCTAGAACAATTTGGATAATTTTAGCCCTGGAATTGCCAAGTTCTATTAAACAAAAGGTAAAAGCAGCTGTTAACTTGAAAACTACCCCTTCATGACATCACAAGGTGGAACACAGCATTTTGAGCTTTGGAGATACAGACAGACTAATAATAATGGATTACTCAAACATGTGTGAATGACAAAACACAACTCCAGGTATGTTTTTGATGAGATAAGAGCATTATAACATGGTTTAAAGCTGACAAGAGTCAATTTTGTGTAATTTAGGACCTTTAAACATGAGTCATACAAGTCATTCAACCCTCTACAAACAATTCAGAAAAAGCCTTACATTCTACAAATGATAAACTTTCAGTAAAAGAAAATATCAACTCTCATTTATTGAGCAGTAGGCTGATTACCACGGTTACGAGCCTACTAGACTAGAGCACAGATTGTGATGTCGCCATTGCCATGTTTGTTGTTGATAATTAGCAACCACTATCAGACCTGTTTTAAAAGCTGTGTGTTAAATATCTGGTCATGTGAATTCAGACAGCAGACGGAGGTACACCTACGTAGTTTCTGTTTGGCAGATGGAGCTGTGGTGTCTCCAGTCCTCCATATGCTCCAGAGAACAGGGCGAGTATGGAGTGATAAGCAGCTCGCAAGGACCAGAGAGTAGTCCAAAACTCAAGAGAAAGCACATCTAAAAACCCCAACATTACATATCTGAGTGTGGATGAATCAGAATGGATATTACAGCCTAATGTACACCATAGAGTTTGTTAAAGAGCCCATATTGCGCTATGTTCTGATCTACATATGTTATAATGTGTTTACTCATCACAAACAGACCTGGAGCTGTGTTTGGTTTCATTCACACATGGCTTGAGTGTTTTCCTTCAAACAGGAAACACACGTACTTCATGACTCCACTGTACTTTTAAACTTCATACACCTTCACTAGAATCATATTGGATTATTTCAGCCCTGGAATTGCCCAACACAAGATAAAAGGTCTCTGTTAACTTGAAAATTACCATGACATCACAAGGTGGAACAGAGCATTTTGAGCTTTGGAGATGTAGACACAATGTACATGTAATAATAAAGGATTACTCAAACATGTGTGAATGAAACAAAACACAACTCTTGGTATGTTTTTGATGAGGTAACAACATTATAACATGACTAAAACCTCACAAGAATCCATTTTGTATAATATAAGACCTTTACAACTATGGTGGCACAAATATTTTTTATTTTAATAATTTGCTGTCCAGCCATTTTTGAGCAGTGTAATCTGTTTATGATATTACAAAGAGCAACAAAGTCTAATTTGGTTATGCCCTTGTACAGTCAAGTTTAATGTAGACTATGTGGGGCCAATATAGCCAGCCAAAAATTCAAGAACCATATAAAGTGAAAAATGGGTACTTATTTCATTATCAACCAGTATACTGAAAAAGAAATCACATAAATTGGATGTTTCCTGAATACTAATGGTCCTCATCTATACCAGAGTAAATATAGACCACAGTGGACCACACGGTAATATTGACTATTTTTATTTGCTGACATTTCATGAGTAAATTTGAAGTTTAGGTAATACCTCTTTTCTGTACAGTTTGCCATTTTGCTTTTCACAATATACGCCTCTCTCTCTATCTCTCTCTCTCTGACTCTATCTGCCTCTCTCCATCCCTTCCTCTCTCTCCTCCTTTCTTTGTCTCTCTCTATCTGGCTGTCTCTCTCTCTCTCTCCCTCATTCTCTCTTTCTCACCCTCTTTCTCTCTCACCATTCTCTTTTTCTCATCCCCCTCCCCTCCCCTCCTCCTCTCCTCTCCCCTCTCTCTCCCTTTATTTCTCTCTCTCTCTCTGTTCTGTCTCTCCCTCTCTCTCTCTCTCTCTCTCTCTCTCTCATCCCTTCTTCCTCTCTCTCCTCTTCTCTTTATCTCTTTCTTTTTGTGTCTGTCTCTTCTCTCTTTCTCACTCTGTTGGTCTCTCTCTCTCTCTCTCTCCCTCATTCTCTCTTTCTCACTCTTTCTCTCTCCCCATTCTCTTTTTCTCATCCCCCTCCCCTCCTCTCCTCTCCTCTCCCCTCTCTCTCCCTTTCTTTCTCTCTCTCTCTGTTCTGTCTCTCCCTCTCTCTGTCTCTCTCTCTCATCCCTTCTTCCTCTCTCTCCTCTTTTCTTTATCTCTCTCTCTTTTTGTGTCTGTCTCTTCTCTCTTTCTCACTCTCTCTCTCTCTTTCTCTGTCTCTCTCTCTCATCCCTTCTTCCCCTCTCACCTCCTCTCTTTGTCTCTCCCTCTTTCCCCCATTTTCTCTTTCTCATCCCCCCCACCCTCTCCTTCCCTTTCTCTCTCTCCCTCTCTCCCCCTGCCTCGCTGTCTCCCCCCGCCTCCCTCTCTTCTCTCTCTCCCCTGCCTCTCTCTCGCTCTCTCTCCCTTTCTATGTCTCTCTCTCCCGCCCTACCTCCCTCCCTCTCCCCCTGCCTCTCTCTCTCTGTGACACTGGCCTCTTATTTGAAGGAGAACACTGGGTATATTTAGATGGAGCAGGGGCACATCAAGAGCCCTTTGAGGGTTTAGCGGGCTGTTGTGGGTGGGCACTCTCGTCCCACTCTCCGTTTTATCGCCCTGGCCCATAACCTTTATACAAAATCACCAAACGAGCTCAGTGTTATTGAGCTATCTGAATAACATGTGTTTTTTACGAATTAGTAGTAACATTACACTGCTGCACATTTAAACTTAACATTTAGAGCCAAACCGAAATTAGAGATACATATTAGTATAATGAAAACAATGCAGATTTCAAGATGTAAACTGCTGGAGGTGGTCCTGCTATTCTCATTTGTTCACTTTTCACACCATTTTTGACAAATCTTAACTAATGTTGTCCACCCTGTTTTGCTGCCTTAAAATGCGTATGGCAGGTTAGAATTATTTAAATTTTTTGACTTAATTTGGTTGAATAATACCTCTTGTAAATAAGGATGATACTGAAATTTGGTGTCAGGATTATCATGACTAAAATAATTGCAATTAACGATTATATCACGGCAATTATTAAAGTTGCTGACAGATTAAAAATGTTGTGGGTATGAATAATTATATTTTTATATGATATTATATTTTGAATAGGTTGCATATTTATACAGCTGTTTTATTGTACTTAGTTATAAGTGAAAACAACAATGATTAGAGGCGTGCAAAAATTTCACAATATCGATATATCGTGTCGTTTAATGTGATGATACAATATCAATGTTGTGGGCTGCTGTATCAATATATCGCCAAGAGTATTTTTTTGTATATTTTACTAAATACTTTGTCACAGCGCTACAGTTTTATTGCTTGTTTAGTGGAAGGAAACTCATATATGTGACATTTGACATTTTCACTGTTTGGAAAATTAAAATGTTTGTGTTTCATATGAACTTTGCACAAGAAGTGGTTTAACAACAACTTTTAGTATCACAGTCATGATTTAGCCTTTATTTTTTATTGAACCGTATTGAATTGATTTGAAATATATATCGTATCGAATCAAAAGTGCACCGTATCGTATATGTATCGTATCATGGCCTATGTATCTAGATATGTATCGTATCGGTAACTTCTCAATGATACCCAGCCCTAACAATGATCCCAAAGAAAACATCAAGAATAAGTAGCTTTGTTTGGCATTCTGGCAATAAAATGGCGATTATCTTTGTTGGCGATTTTCACGATAATATAAAATGTTCCACAGACGATTATTGTCTACCCTTCTTATCACGATAAATGATATTATTGTTCATCGCCCCATTCCTACTTGTAAATATAAATCATAGTTTTACACCAATCAAAACATTATTTGTTTAGAAATGTAGAAAAATATTTAGAAAATTAAAGGAACTATAGAGTAATATTTTAGAGATTAGAGAATTCTGTCCAAAAGTTACACACTATTTACGTGTCAGAAACACATTTGTCTGATACTTTTATACATTTTTTGAGAGCTAGGAATAATTTGTATGGATTTAAATTAATGGTTTGTATCAGGTACCCCAGCTATATTAGTCATGAAGTCTATTTACAGAGTTTGTCTTGTTTCCAATATTGTTATATAACCATTGGCCAGTTTTATTATTTTTATTCAAGTTTAGATCACATCACATTTGTCAACTGAAAAATACATTTCTCTCCCACAGTTTCAGTTTTTCATGTTGATTTGTCCAAATTACTGACATAGTTTAGTAAAAGTAATCCCTTTAGTGCGGATTAGGAGCTGGTACAGTGAGAGGCATGTGCTGGGTCAAACAGACATAGGGAGGAGCTGAAAACAGGGCACTTTGTGAATCTGCACAATGTTACGCTCAAGTTTCTCCAAGCTACGCAATTTCACTGTGGGTTTTTAGTGGTACTTTTACATATTTTTACTTGTATATTTGAATTTGATCCCATCCATTAGTAAATTTTGATTTGGTTGTCTTATTTTTCTCTGCAGTTGGCTGAGTATCGACAGAGAAAAGCCCACGCGGACTCTCAGAAGAAACAGAAGAAGAAGAAAAAGAAGCCTGCAGAGGGTGACTCGGAGGGGGACTCTTTGGGGAGGACGGAGGGGGAGTTGAACCGGACACTTGGGGGAGACGAGCCCGCTGTCCAAGTACATGAGGGAGGAGACAGGACCCACCCTCCCACCACAGAGTTCTCCCTCAACAAGACTCTGCGCAGTGGAGAAACGGTCAAACATGATCAGACCTACACCATAGAGGTACACACAATTTATATTATTTAAAATCAAAGTCCTAATTTACTTTGTACAGTTGTTTTATCATTGTGTCAGTGCACAATGCAGTTTGCCCGTATCTAGGCCTGTCACAGTAAATGCCATGTCGACTTATCGCTCAGTATATGAAAGATGGAACAAAAGATTGAACAATCAAACATTTTTGAGGATCAATATTTATTTTAATTTCTTTTAATACTTTTTTTTTTGCTCTAGTGGGAATTTTTTGTTATATTTTGGCAATATCATAAAATTTAAGATGCTGAAGTACAATGTTATAACCTTATTACAAATGTTGCATTTTTTAAATTTATTTATTGCAGCATAACAGTACTGTACATTTAGAATACTTTTTGTGGATAATTCTGCTTCCTGATTTGGTTTTAATATTATCGTTTATAGTCTATTTTTACTTCAGCAATATGTTGAACTTCAAAATTTGTTATGGTGACAGGCCTACCTGCATTTCCCATTCATTAATTGCAATAATCAGGGGCATATTTAAAGGTACTCTGGATTGCCTGTTAGCTTGTCGGTCTCCATGGCGACAAATAATGTTACTGGGCCGGTCCGATCAGTGGAGGAGCAAAGCCACTCGTAGTAAAAATACATGTTTTTCTAGATATTTTTGAGTAATAAAAACACCTTGTTTTAGTTGTCGTGGCAACCTGCCCCTTAGCTGTAGCTGTAACTTTGCAATTTTGAGCAAAACAATGAAAGCTTTTATGAAAAGCTTTTATGCACAAATTCACAAATTCACAAACTAGGGCTGCACAATATGAGAGCAAACTGTGAAAACAACATTACTGTGTTGTAAATGGAGTCTGAATTATATAATAATACATAATAATATCATAGGAAATAAATCTCAGAATAACAACTGAATCTTGAAAATGACAAATCAAGACTTTATGTATTTATTTGATTTATGTTGGCTCAAAGGTTGTTAGTCACAGATACTATGACTACTCACTTGAACAGATAAAAAATGGGACAAAATAGGACAAAGTTGGACCTTCAATCAGAGCTACTATGAGAGCACATGGTACTGTTAGAGAAGCTCAAATTCAAATTGGTACTATATTATCTAAAAAAGATACTATTTTATTATTATTCTGTGGTATCAACATCGGTTTTTGGGTATTAATCTTTTTCAACTGAGTTTGAAGATTTTTTTATCATGACATGTTATATATTGAGTGAATGGCAATTGTTGGGTTTTATCCATAGTCTCTGTATATGAACAAAGCTAATTCGCTAGCCACCGCATTCTAAATGGAAAGTGAACATGGGGATACTTTTGGCTCCATCGACTCTGGCTACAATTGACTTAACACTGAAAAATTGTCACCACTCTCTCTGTAACTGCTGCTGTAACCCTCGTCATTATGGTCTGAAAATGTTCATACAGTATTAACCCACTCTACATGATCCTGATGTTTTTATTTAGCTGTTTTGTCCATAAATAAATTCTTATTTCTAATATGGAACTGACTCTAAACTTCATTTGACTGAACTTACTTATTCAGTTCTTTAAACAGGGTTCCCGCGATGTCTTTAAAAGTCACAGAATTTATTAATTTATAAATAATATTTTAAAAAGATTTGAAAAAGTCTTAAAATTTGTGCAGTACGTAACCTCTCCGTATCACATTTCTCCACAGTAGTTGAATTTGTCAACCATCATTATTTGATTAAATAACGTTGCCTAAATAACGATTGGTGGAACGAATAATTGAAAACTCAAACGCAGCCCCGGGTCAAAATTGTCCGAACATGTCACTGAAGATCACGCGCTACAGCACAAGCAAAAAGCGAAAAATCAGAGAAAATCTCAGCAGAACACAGAGTTTGATTAACGCTGTTATCAAACTCTTAAAAGTCTTAAAAAGACTTGAATTTAACTTGAAGCAACCTGTAGGAACCCTGTTTAAACACTGTATGGGTTTTATAGCGAAAATTCAGATGAAGTTTAAAGACAAATCCAATTACCAGAGACAGATTAGCAATTATTTGAATTGGAATGTTGCCTTGGCTCCAGCATACCTGTGGATGTGAAGTTATGGAGAAAAGTACCCCAGATTTTGGTCTCAGTGGTGAATTTTTGAGGCTATTACTGAGACACACATTGTTCTGAGCTGATGGGGCCCATGTGATCAAAGCTCTCCAAAAACACGTCCTGTGATTTTGAATAGAAGTCTTGATGGAAACTGCTTTGAGTAATAACAGCAAAGAGACGAGTCCGGGCTCGATGGTGCCTGCTCCCCTTTCACACAATGTATTTTTAATTTGAGGGGAGAGCTTGATCTTCACCTAATGCACAGGCTTTGAAACTGTAATTCACTGTCCATTAACGAACAGCGCTTCAGTGGCAGTGAGACTTCTGATGTTTTTAAGTGGTTCTTCTAAAAGGCTATTGTATCATTTGTCAACAGTAGGGGGAGTATGGTGAGTCTGATGAAAACACCAATAACAGCATAATACCTTATCTTGATCATTTCTTTATGGATACCTGGGTTAACCGGAGTCACCAGGGTTAACTAAGGTCATCAACAGTCCCTGCTAACTGAAGGCACTACTCAATCTAAAGCTCTGTTAGTCAAGGTTAGTTAGTCTGATTTTACAGAGCGGTCGTTAGTAAAAACCCGAAAATTCTAATCTTCTGGCTGCAGGTGATCCTAAAGAGGCCGTTACAGACACAGTTTTTGACCCAAAAGTCAGATTTTTAACAAATATTTCACTAAAATGCCAAAATAAGGCCAGGGATAGATATACATTTCTATTTTAGACCAATTTACACAGCTAATGAAAAAAGTAGTTGAAAAAAGTGATTTTGGTGTTCTAATCTGAGTTTTGTTACACAATATGACCATAAGGACTGGTATTAGCTGGAACTACAACAGGTGAACTAATTTGTGCTGTTAAACAAGTCTCTCACACATAAAATTACTGTGAACAGCTAGTTAGAATTAATTAGCAGTTTTTCAGTTAGTCATCCTCACCTTTTTGTTGAAAATCAAACGCCAAAACAGGACCATGTGTTCGTGTTGATCACAGGCTCCTGAAAATGTGCTCTTTAAATTCATTTTGTATTTTTTCTTAAATTTCCAGACTATCTTAAACTTTTTTGGCAGTGTTTGCTAATCTGTGCCTTATGTCACCATGGTGTCTCAGCAAAGGATCAATTGACACACATTTATTTAACAGGGCAGTGGGACCGAATTGGGGGATGGGACCCAGAAGTGGGTCATGGGCTGAGTTTCAACACTGAGTTTATTTAAAGCCATTGAGTGGATTCATTACATGATAATGAGAGACTCAATTTAAAAACACATAACCACACATTGGACCAGACAGTGGCCATATACTTACTCCATGAAATGATTCCCTCTTAAAAATATATAAATAAGGTTCAAAATTACCTTCATATTTTTGATTGTGGAAGTCCTGTGCAACATTAAAACTACATTTTAGCTCGTTTCTCTTTTAAAAAAGTTAAAGTTTTTGCCCCAAGTTTTCTAATTAGCAGGTCTTAACTAATTGTTCTTTTTGCAAAACCTTCAGTATTTCTTTGGGCGGCAGCATCTTATTTTCTCCCTAAAATTACTGTGTCATTTTTTTTATTTAGTTGAAAAATTGTGATGCAGCTCCATGCTTTTCCAAATATAAAAAATAAGGTAAATAATCAAAGTATGTTTTTAAAGAACATTTGCCTCTGAAGAAAAATTGAACTTTCAAAACTAGAGATCGACCAATATATATATTTTTTTTCCATGGCCGATGCCCATACTGATTGCCAGTAAGCTCAGACGATATTTTTGGGCTGATATGTAATACAGATTTTGATTATTTTCATCAAATCATATCATTTAAATGTAGTTAAAAACTCACCCACAGCCATATTTTTTTTTTTTACCATAAAGTCATAAGAGAGCTGTGTATTCACTACCCCGTTTTGCAGAGTCACCGCCGCTCTGCTCTCTCTCCTCCTCCTCCTCCTCTTGTTCACACAGATGTAGCTTGTACTTTTCTCTTCCTCCCTAAACTCACTGTAGCTGATTTCTGATGTGTGCCGCCGCGGCGTTGCCATGGAAACAGACGATTGACTTTAAACAGGTTTGGGGCGCGTTGGGTCCATCCATCCGCACGTCCTCCTGTGGTCCGTCCATCTGAGCGAGCAACACTTTACGTCGACCTCAGGGTTGATTAAATTCATGAATAAGCTTTTCACCTGAAGCACACTTAGGCCTGTCTCCCTCTGTTTTTTACCCTCTGTCACTCACACACTCTTTCATGTCTTTCTTAGATTCTGTTTTACTCTCTCTCCCTCTGTCTCTCTCTACCTCTTTCTCACTCTGCTTCTTTCTCTCTCCCTTCCTCTTTCTCTCTGCCCCCACCCCACATCCACTTCTCTCTCCCTCTCTCTGTCTTTCTTCCTCTTCTGTCTCTCTTTTTCTCTCTCTCTGTCTCTCCCTCTCTCTCTCTCTCTCTGTGTCTCTCTCTGTCTCCCTCTCCCTGTCTCTCCCTTTCTCTCTCTGTCTATCTCCCTCTCTCTGTCTCTATTTGTCTCTCCCTTTCTCTCTCTCTCTCTGTGTGTCTCTCTCTGTCTCTCCCTTTCTCCTGTCTCTGTCTCTTCCTTTCTCTCGCTCTCTGTCTCTCCCTTTCTCTCTCTCTCTGTCTCTCCCTTTCTCTCTGTCTCTTCCTTTCTCTCTCTTGCTATCTCTCCCTTTCTCTCTCTGTCTCTCTCTGTCTTTTCCCTCCTCTCTTTCTCTTTCTCTCTCTCTCTCTCTCTCTCTCTGTCTCTTCTCTCTCTCTCTCTCTCTCTCTCTCTCTCTCTCTATGTCTCTCCATTTCTTTCTCTCTCTGCCTCTCTCTGCCTCTCCCCCCTCTCTCTTTCTCTCTCTGTCTCTCTCCATCTCTCCCTTTCTCTGTCTCTCTCTGCTTCTCTCTCTTTCTCTCTGTTTCCCTTTCTCTTCTCTCTCTGTCTCTCCTTTTCTCTGTCTTTCTCTGTCTCTGCCTCTGTCTTTCGCTCTCTCTCTCTGCCTCTCTCTCCCTCTCTTTCTGTCTCTCTCTGCCTCTCTGTGTGTGTCTCTCTCTCTCTTTCTTTATCTCTATCTCTCTCTCTCTGTTTTGCTCTTTTCTTTCTCTTGTCTGTAAAAGGACTGTGGACCTTTTTCATGAATTTCGCTGGAGAATATTCAGAGAAGTTTTACAAAAGATTTGAAAAAGTCAACTTTTTTTCATAATGCTCAGGACAAATCATATATGAAATAGGTGTCTCAAAAACAAATGGTTGTGGTTTTTGTGATGTTTTTTTTTTCAGTTTTTTGATGATTAACAAAAGAAGATAAATGACTGGGCAAAAGAAACAATTTTCCACAACTTTTAGGTAATTTTATTTAGTCACTTAACAAAAGGTCCTTTTTCAGAATTGAAACTTGTTGAAAAGGAGCATCATCACTAGTTTTAATATCAATTTGTATCTGTGTATCCTTTTTCTTTTTTCTTTTTTTGCTAATGTGAAATATTGCAAAATAAAATGTAGCAGTAAACCTTAAATGCTCTGTATTCGATCCATGTAATTTCTGATATTTGGTGGCTAACTACATCATTTAATTTGTACTACGTAGCCTTGTGTCTTGTTAGTAGTGCAGCATTTTCATTTCCCTTTGTTTTGTTTCCAAATGCTAAAGAAAATCTATAAAAAACACTTATGTTGCTGAATCATACACCTTTTTGTGGTGGACATTCAGTGTTGTGTGCATTTGTCCCACTTCGGTGTTTTTATCTTGAAGTCCTTGAATTTTCCATGATTCATTAGACACAACATTTTATATTGACAACATCCACAGAGTAACAATAAAAATGGCTTTCCTGCTCAGCCTTGAACTCTTGACCCAACAAAATACATTTCACTGATAATGTCATTTCTCTGTGGGGCTGGCAACCTCCAATTTCTATTTTAAAGTGACCGAGTGTCAAGATGGGTTTTATAATGTATTATCAGCAGGGCGTTTTCTATCACTGCTGTTGATTTGGTGATGTAAGGGCCTATTTTATTTAAAAAAAACGAAATAATATATTTGGTAAAAAGAAAAAAATGTATTGCTTTTTGATTATGGAAACATTGATAAAAGGACCATGTAACGCTATTTTCTGATCTATTTTATACTGTTGTTTCCTCATCAAAAACATAGCCAGAGTTGTGTTTGTAGTGTTTGTTTCATGTTTAACACACAAACACTTCACATTTAGGCTGAGTTCTTCTCTCAAACTGAAAACACTCTGTCCCATCTTGTGATGTCATGTGTTGCACTGTGTTTTTAAACTCCATACACCATCACTACAATCATTTGGATGATTTCAGCCTTGGAATTGCCAATGTCTACTAAAATAAAAGTAAAAAGTAGACATTAACTTGAAAACTACCACTACATGTCATCACAAGGTGAAAGAGAGCATTTTGAGCTGACTATTATTAGGAGTGTGCAAAAATATTGAAATATCAATATATCGTAACATTTAATGTGATGATACAGTATCGATATCGTGGGCTGCTGTATCAATATACAAGAGTATTTTTTTGTATATTTTACTAAATTATTTTGTTGCAGTGCTACAGTTTTGTTGCTTGTTTAGTGGAAGGAAACTTGTTTATGAGACACATTTGACATTTTCACTGTTTTTATGATTAAAATGTTTGTGTTTCAAATGAACTTTGCAGAAGAAGTGGTTTAAAAAAGGCTTTTAGTATTGCAGCCATGATTTAGCCATTATTTTTATTGAACCATATCGAATCGATTTGAAATATATTGTATCGAACCGAAAAGTGCACTCGATACATAGGCCGTTATACGAGATATGTATCGTATCGTGGCCAATGTATCGAGGTATTGGCAACTTCTTGATATGATACCCAGCCCTACATATAATGCAAGGTTACTCAAAGCTGAATGAGACAAAACATAGCTCCAGGTATGTTTTTGATTTGGTAATAACATTCTAACATGGCCTAAAGATCACAAGAGTCAATTTTGTGTAATATAGAACCTTTAATAAATGATGCTTGTTATGGCAGTGGACCATTGTATCTTAAATTGTTTTTCTTTTTTGTTACAGCCCGAGAGTGAGGTGTCAACAACGGCAGAAGACTATTCTTCAGAGGTAAAAAAATAAAAATAAATGAATGAATAAAATAAAAAACTTTCAAAATGCACACATCATCATTCTGACATTCAATTTCTTCCAAGAACACAATTTTGAAGATTTCTTGCTGCAAAATGTGCCAAGATTTTTAGCAGCAGAAGCAGAAGCAGAGGAGAAATGACTGCAGCTCACCTCTGACAGTTTTGCTTCTGCTCCAAATCTACTTTTTAGGAGCAGAAGAATTCAGAAAGTCAATATGGCATACATGTTATATATATAGTCTTGTCTTTTTGCAAGTTGGAAGATGAAACTATGTGAAATAAAATGTTTTATCACTCTTACTTAATTACAAATACTGTCCATGTACATTACTTACATACATGTTTCCCCAATTCCTGGCTAGGTAGAATTCAAACATGACAGTAATGCTATTGTACCAGTTCAAAACCTGGATAAATGTAACAACATTTGGCAAAAAGGCAAAAATACTGTGGCAATTATAGTGAACTTAACGTGATTATTCACAGTATAATACAACTACAGTGTCTTAAGCCTACATTTAAATGGCATAACATTTACACTTTGTCAGATTTTCTAACTGAACAGCTTTGGTTATTTTTTACTTTTAGCCTCAAATGAAACAGAAAACACACACCAAAGTCCTTTATAGAGGTGCACACTCAGATGGCTGATGTCCAATGTTTTGGTAAAAAGCCGTCAGATCATTTGTTTTTGTTGCTTTGTACTGTGTACTGTGAGGCATAGCAACAAAAATAAATGATAAAAATAAAGGAAAAAGTTTTGAACATCAGCCGTCTTACTTTCAAACCATTATGACTGATTTCATTCTGATAGCATTATGAATTAACAGGTCAATGGGTGCCACGAGACGACCTTGAGTCTTTCGCTGTCTTCGAAGGAGTTTATTTGGGTACAGTAATCCGCTCTAGCAGCTCGTCCAGCTCTGCTTTTTGGCATCACTCGGGGCTGCCGGTCTTAACTGTTAATAACCTCCTGTGTCATGGGCGTCTGTGCAGTTTCCAGTAACCTACTAACCTATGGGGCTTCTTACATGTGCTCCTGGCTTTAAACAGCTCTGCCTATTGCTGGGTTTCAGATTACATCACAGAACTTTATAGGACAGTATTACTTAATACAGATGGGGGCAGCAAAAGTTAATATTGTTAAAATGCAAAAAAATTTTGTAATACAGTGAATACTTGGGTCAATAATTGAAAATACCAAGTTCAACTAGGGATGTAACGATACCCAAATCTCTCAGTACGATATTTTCTTGATATGCATCTCACTGTATGATATTTATTGCGATGTTCTGTAGTTAACAAAACTGTGAACATGCTACTTTTTCCTCTTAAAATGCCTTGGCAAGACTTAAACCAAAGATTTAAAAGTGCATAGAACAGTTATGTCTTCATGTATTCTGCACTGAAACACAGCAGAGGATCATGGTCTATGTAGTTCCCTCTGTTTTTTAGCTATTGCTGCACCATAACTATTCATCTAAGCGAAGAGACTTAATCTGATATATTGTGATGGTCCATGATATTATTGTGAGACCTTTGACAATACGATATCATGATATTTCCATTATTGTTATTGATTACATCATACTTTCCTGTGAAATATCTAAAAGGTAAATTTACAAATGTTGAGCCTGATCATTTTTATGAGTGACTGGATCCCAGAACTTGACCATATTACAACAGAAATCTACCTATATTCATTTTAGCTGCCGCCTGTTTGTATTAAATGTTATTGACCTATAAAATGCTTTGATGTTATCATGAAACTCAGCTACAGTTCAAGTGTCAGTACTGTCTTTTAAAAATATTTTCATTTAGCAAATAAAGAACATGACTTTATGACATTTATGATGCTGAAAGCTGAACATATTTTTTTCAAGGGAGTCCTGAGTACACAGTTAAAAACATAAAGCATTTACAATTAAAAAATACATAACAAAATGTACATTTAAATATTAGTTGAACCTGTAGTCCACAAGGCATTCAGTTAAAGCAATTGCAACGGTCTGAAAAGAAAACAGATATTGTGTGTTTAAATTCACAGTTTAGTTTTAGTTGGTTTATGAAAGTGCTTGAATTGAAAACACATAATTATTAAGGGAGCATAATAAAGACTTTGAAATATAAAATGGGAAAATAACAGTTTCATTTGTTATTCTGTGAGATGTTGTAAGGTAAAATTGCTATTCAGACAAAGTCGACTCATTCTGCTACAATCAAAGATATCTGTTATAATTTATGAGGTTGAATGCAAGAAAACATATCGATGTGACTAATATTGAAAGAAACAAAATGGGCTCCCGAACCTTTTCACAATATTCAGCATTGTTTAAAATAATTAAGATATTTCATTCAAACTATAATAGCATTAATGCTTGTCTGCTTTTACTTACATTTATTTGTTGTTGACTAACTAAACTCCTAAAAAGAACTACACATTGATTTTAGTTTAGTCTGAAGGGACAATGTACAGACATACACTCACTAAATTTAAACATAAAAATTGCTAATTGCTATCCTAAAATGTCATCTTTAGACTGTTATTCATTGGATTAAATTAGTACATTTTCAAACTTAACTAACACTTTCTACTTTATTCTCAAGACTATGTACTGTCCTCAGCTATGCAACTTTTCTGTTACCTGCTTCATTGAAATGTTACTGCTTTGCCCTGAATGCTCCACAGTATTACATTAATGGTCCCGTATTATGCAAAACTGTGATATTTGAGCTATGTTATAAAGTAACCTGTTAAAGTAACCTTTTATTATTAGTGTGTCTACATCCCCAAAGCTCAAAATGCTCTGTTCTACCTTGTGATGTCGTGAAGCGATTGTTATCAAGTTAAGAGCTACATTTTACCTTTTGTTTAGTAAAGATTGAAGGTGTGATGGTATATGGTGTTTAAAAACACACTGGAGCACTTTCTGTATTGCCACATGACATCACAAGTTGGAACAGAGTGTTTTCTGTTAGAGAGAAGAACTAAATATACAAGGTTACTTTGTGTGTTTAATATGTAAATGAAACAAAACAAAACTCCAGGTATGTTTTTGATGAGAAAACAACATTATAACATATATCAGTATTGCATAGGCCCTTTAATGCCATACTGTGGAGCATTCAAAGCAAAGCAATAACATCTCCATAGAGAGAAGCAGGTGGCATACCCTCAACCAGAAAAGTTACACAGTGCACCTTTAATGTCTGAATGCATCTGCCATCTAACCATTACCACCTTTTCTGTCTCATAATTTTTAATTGCTTTAAAATCCTCATGGTGCTGTTTGCAGGAGGAGGTAGAGTCGATGGAGCGGGTGTCTAGGGGGGGTTCGCTGCAGGAGGTGGAGGAGATTTTGGCAGAGAAGTCCAGAGAGGTGGAGGAGCTGAGCCGAGAGCTGGAGGAGATGAGGAGTGCCTTTGGAGCAGATGGAGTGCAGCAGGTAACTTGTGAGCTTTAGAACATGTTACAACGCTGTTACCTCCTCAAAAACATACCTGGAGTTGTGTTTTGTTTCATTCACTGATGTTTGAGTAATTCTTTATTTTTGGTCTGTCTACATCTCCAAAGCTTAAAATTCTCTGTTCCACCCTGTGATTGTCATGAAGCAGTAGTTTTCAAGTTAACAGCTCCTTTTAGCTTAACTTCAGAAGAGATTGGCAATTCAAGGGCTGAAAACATCCAAATGATTCTTGTGAAGATGTATGAAATTTGAAACACAGTGGACCAATTCCTGTATTACCACATGACATGTCAAGGTATAACAGTGTTTTATGTTTGAGAGAAGAACTCAGCCTAAATATGCAGAGTTTGTGTGTTTAAACATGTGTGAATGAAACAAAACATAATTCCAGGTATGGTTTTGATGCAGAAACAACATTATAACATAGATCAGAAAATATTAAAATATAAGCCCTTTAACACTTAAACAAAACCCCTTTTGATTGTAGCAGATTTGATTGTGTTCTACATCTAGATTTCTACTTTTTCACTAAACAAAATTTTTTTTCATCTAACTCCTATCACTTATGAAAGGACAATCCACATTTCTTGGCAAACTAGATTATTTAGTTTTTCGAAATTCTTCACTGTTTTCTCTGTAGCAAATTGCACCTTGCACTTTAACATTCATTTGCATGCAATTATTTAAATCACATTTCACGCTGCTCTAAATGACTGCTGTATTTAGACTTATAGTCTCAATAACTGACTCAGACTGTATCATTTTTCTGGCTCTCAACTGACACAGATCCTGCCTTTCTTTTCTGAAACTAAGGAAAACCATTCTGAAAAGGTTCACAATGCACCTGGTGAGGGGTTCGCCTTTGCCTTGTCCTCTTGGGGATTTTTTTCTGGTCTGGAAAGTGCCACAGTATAACTTTAAACCTACCTAGTGATAATTTCATAATGGGTGTTTTTAGCGCTCAAAAACGCCTTAAACAACATGCATTCCATCTCTGACTGGGCCATCCTCTCCACAGATCTGACCTGTAATTTGCCTGTTGGCGTCACATGCTTGCCTCTGTGGAGATGGATGTGTTTAATGTTATACTGTAGAATATTCCAGGCAAGGCAATTCCATGGAGACATTTAGATAACTGATCCTTTGTATGGGCTCTGGTATATACAGTATTCTTTTTTATAAATCTCCTCACTAACACGTGCTTCATACATTTCTCACTGAGTTGCAGCAGTAAAGTACAGATCATATTTTCAGATACACCTTGAACTATTGTTATGGTCCTCTAAGGCTTATAGGACTATTGCATAACTTTCCTTTCATTCGCACTGTTCCCTCAGCTCCAGGACTTTGAGGCAGCCTTGAAACAGCGCGACGGCATCATCACTCAGCTGACAGCCAACCTGCAGCAGGCGCGAGAAGAGAAGGACGAGATCATGAAGGAGTTTCTGGAGCTGACGGAGCAGAGCCAGAAACTACAAATTCAGTTTCAACAGGTTTGGGAATCATATTTTCTGGGAGCCAATTATTTATATGCAAAATGGTGAGGGTTTAAGTATATGCAAGGAAATAGTACATGTTAAATCCAAATATAGTCACATTTAGTGGTTTTCTATCTCCAAGGCACTCAAAGCTCTTTACATCAAGGAACCACCCACTTAGTTACAAACACATACACCAGTGTATGCAGACACTGGGGTGAGGCGCGTTGTGTGTCTTGCCCAAAGACACAATGGCAGTATTCATATGTGTCATCTAGCTGTAGCTTTGATTCAAGTTTATTCAAGTAAACAGCACAAATATACAGTATAGTATTACGGGATACTTAAATACAGCACATATAAACACAGTAGTAGTAGTAATAGCATTACAAAAACAATACTCCATGATCATTGGTAGAATTAAACAGTGGTGGATGAAGTACTCAATTTTGTTACTTAAGTAAAAGTACAGATAAAGGTTAAAGGCAAAAAGTTAAGTAAAAGTATGACATAAAAAAAAACATTAAAAGGAAAAGTATTTTGCAAAGAATTTTAGAAATATTTAGAACAATAAAGAATTTAGGGGTGTCAAATTATCGCGTTAATTGCGATTAATTAATTACAGTCATATTTAGCGCGTTATGTTTTTTAATCGCGTTAATCTCATTTTTAATCTCTAACTTTACTGTTTCTGTATGTGAGTTTCTTTATTATAAAACCTGTTTTTATGTGTTGTTTGGACAACAACACACACACACAAAACACATTTATAAATTTTTTTATTTCGGTAATTCCACTCATTGCCGGAAAGCCACACAAAACGCGCGCAGTAACAGCGATGTAAACGTCATGTTAACGTTGGCGGCGTCAGTCGCACAATGGACGAGGTCGAAGAGCCAGTAGAACAGAGGCAGCAGCGCACAGGTAAAAACACATTCGTGTCTTGGAAATTATTCTCCCGACGTGAAATATAAAAGAAAATAACAAATATAAAATCGCCTGAAAACAACCTGCATAGACTCATGATGTCTGCACTACTGTCCTATAGTGACCTGCCACATGAGGGGACACGCACACAAACAAACACAAACACACACAAACAAACACACACCTTCATCATCGTCATTACCCTGAGAACGCGCGGACCACGTTTCCTTCCGTAGACACTGCGCGGACATCGCTGTCCTCCCGTGAGCCGCGTGTGGATCGTGTTTTCTCGCGTACGCGGCGTAAACCGCGCTTCCTCCTGTGCGCCTCTAAACCAGAACTAACACCAAGACTAAAACCAGGACTAAACCCAGTCTAAACCCGGTCTAAACCAGGACTAAACCAGGACTAAACCAGGAACTAAAACCAGAACTAAAACCAGAACTAAAACCAGAACTTAAACCAGGACTAAACCAGAACTAAAACCAGAACTAAAACCAGGTCTAAACCAGGACTAAACCAGGACTAAAACCAGTGATCTCATATATAAAGCATTTCTCTATCAATAATATTTTTAATATGGTTAAGGAAAGACTGGACTTTTTATTGTCTTTAAGTACACAAAGGTTATTATGTTCAGATTTCCTCATCTTTGCTACTTTACAACAAACAGTTTCTTATTCATGGAGACTTGGGCTCAACAGCCAAATTGGAGAGATTTGTTAAACAATAAATGACTTTATAAAGTCACTTTTTTAAATCTATATTAGTCTTTTGATCTGCCACAATAATGTAATAATGAATTTAAATGAAAATACCTCAAATTGAAGGCTTTTCTCAGCAATTTTTAGGTGAGATTAAAATGAGATTAATTAGATTAATTAATTACAGATCATAATTAATTAATCTCTAAATTTTTTTAATCACATGACAGCACTAAAAGAATTTAGCTGATTTTAAATGATTAAATTGATTTCTTAATTTTTCTAGCCATCTTTGTTTCCTCAAAGTTGGGATGGAAACTCAAATGTGCTAAAAATCTCAGCCTTTTCAGCAGGTGACAAACCATAAAGAAAAGTAATTTTTCATTTCAGTCCAGATCTAAAATGTAGTGGAGTAGAAAGATACGCATACACAACTTCCTTACCTTACCTGCCACCACCTCATCTTTACCGTCCACCACTGAATATGGCTACATGAAGTCCTATTCATGGGTATTAGAGAGATGAAAATTTTGCACCGTTGCCATAGCAATAAATTGGTGAAAACCAAATTCTATCTTTACATGTTTTTTTAATGGTCAAAAATTATGCTTCACTGTTATTCACTTTGTTAAAACTGATAGTAACTCTAAAGAAAATCACTACAGTTTTTTGTTATGTTTATCTCAATGTGTTTATTGTATTTCCCCACAGCTCCAGGCAGGAGAGAGTCTAAGGAACAGCAGCCACAGCAGCACAGCGGCTGATCTCCTTCAGGCCAGACAACAGCTCCTCCAGCTCCAACAACAGCTCCAAGAACAGGCCCAGGAGAGGGAGAGGGAGAAGGAGTTGGAGAGGGAGAAGGAGTTGGAGAGGGAGAGGGAGAAGGAGAGGGAGAAGGAGAGGGAGAGGGAGAGGGAGAGGGAGAAGGAGAGGAGAAGGAGAGGGAGAGGGAGAGGGAGGAGATGGAGAAGGAGAGGAAGAAAGAGAGGGAGAAGGAAAAAGAGAGGGAGAATGAGAGAGAGACGGAGAGAGAGGAGACAGAGACCATCACCCGTCTGCAGGAGAGGATCAATGACATGGCTATGGTGAGGAAAATGAAAGAACTAATCATTTTTGCATGTTTTTTACTGTCTACCGTCACAAAATATCAAATAATCCTACTTATCTGTCTAGTCCACTAATTATTGGAGTACTGTTTGTTATGGCTTCTTTCTACATACAATAAACCTAGAAAACAAAGTCAGCTGCCAATAATTTTGCAAATCACTGCTAGATTAAGACTCATACTCATTGCCTTTTTCAAAACTTCAATTAGAATATGGTTTTCATTTGCCTCATTGTGTTTGTATACTTGGTGACAGATTTTTTTCTCTGTAATTGCAGTCAATGGCTTTTAACATAGGGCAATAACAAAAGGGGTGGGTTAATATAAGTTTTTCTTCTTCCCACTCCTTTTCGAGAAATGTGCTTTTCTGTTGTTTACAATGAATATGTAGTATACATGATTATTGTTTCTCTCTTGGAACAAACTCTAAATAAAAATGAATCAATCAAAACATGTCATGATTTAAAAAATTAAATGAGTTCTGGGTTTACTGTGGTGAATGCAATTGATAAAATATGTACATACATGTAAAGATATGTAACTATTTGCCTACAGCTGTTTAAAGCTACATGCAGTCAGTCTAGTCTTTATATTGGCTACTACAGCAAATAAGAGAAATCAGTGTTCTTACTGTTGTGGGTAAAAACAGGTTCTATATTACACAAAATTGACTCTTGTGAGTTTTAAGCCAGGTTAGAATGTAATTTCCTCTTTTAAAACATACAAAATATACCTGGAGTTGTGTTTTGTTTCGTTCATCCTTTATTATTGTCTACACTATCTACATCTCCAAAGCTCAAAATGCTCCTTTCCACCTTGTGATGTCATGAATGGGTAGTCGTCAAATTAACAGCTATCTTTTACTTTTAGTTCAGAGGCGGTGGCAATACATTACCTAGAATCATCCAGATGATTGTAGTGAAGGTTAATGGAGTCTGGAACAATACTTGTAGAGTGGAATGTCTTCTTTCAGAGAAGAACTCAGCCTAAATATGCAGGATGTGTTTCTTAAACATGTGTGAATGAAACAAAATAACTCAACCCCAAGTATGTTTGTGATGAGGAAACAATATTTTAACATAAATCAGAAAATAGCATAATATGGGCTATGTATCATAAATAAAAATATAAAATATATATAATTATAGCACACTTGCTTTGCTGTGTTTGCAGGAAAAGAAGAGAGCAGAGGAGTGCCTAAATGAGAAAGACCTGCTGATCGCGGAACAAGAAAAGACTATTTTGAATCAGGAACAATCATTGAAAGAGTTGAGGATGTCCGAGGAATCTTTTGCACAAACTTTGAAAGCGAAAACCCAGTTACTACTTGAAAAAAGTGCAATAATTTCTGAACACGAGCAATCACTGAATCGGCTTCGCGAAGAACTGACGCGGGCTGCAGGTGAACATAATATGCAACTGACAGATGAGAAAGACCAGATCATAGCTGAAAAAGACAGGATCATTACTGAACGAGATTATGCTATCTCTCAGCTGGAACTGGAGGTGGAGTCTTCGCAAAAACGCCTTCATGACCTCAGTCAGCAAATGGCCACAAAGGAGGTGGAGCTAGAGCGATACCTGGAAACCTTGGAAAGCACTAAGTCTGACCTGGAAAGCTGCAAAAATGAACTGAATAACTGTAAATTGGATCTAGAAAAAGAGAGATATGAGTTAGAAAGCTGTAAGAATGAGCTGTCTCTATCTAAACAAAAGGAGCGGATGTCTTCAAATGAGATTATGCAGCTCATGGGCACGGTTGAGGATTTGCAGAAGCGTTGTCATCAGGGAAGTTTATCGGAAAACGAAACGATTCAGAAAATGCAAGAGGACACAGAAAGGAAGCTGGAAGTCCTCAGAGCAGAGCTAGATGAGATGTATGGACAGCAGATTGTACAGATGAAGATGGAGTTGAACTTGCAAAATGCTGAAAGAATGGAGCAAATAAACCAGCAACATCAAGCTGAAATGGAACTTCTCAAAACGCAATATTTATCTGAAACTTTGTCCGCTAGCACTAGTGAAAAAGAGGCGCTTAATGTTCAAATTAAGCAGCTTCAAGAAACAATACAGCAATCACAAGTAATTCATGATAAAACTGTACAAGAGCTAAACAGAGTCAATAAAGAAAGACTAGACCTGCAGGAACAGGTGGATAGTCTCATGCAAGATCTTAAATCTGCTAAAGAACAAGTAGAGCTGGTCTCTCACAATGCAGTCTCTCAGGAAAGCCATAAAAGCGAATTGCAAGTTCTCCAGGACACAATCGACAATCTGAAACGCCAACTTGAAATCGCTCAGGAAAACACACAAGAAATGCAAGAAAAGTACGAATCGGAAACAACCAATTACAAAATTAAGCTTGAAATGCTGGAACGGGAGAAAGATGCGGTACTCGATCGGATGGCGGAGTCACAGGAAGCAGAGCTGGACAGACTCAGGACTCAGCTTTTGTTTAGTCATGAAGAAGAACTTACAAATCTGAGAGAGGACTTGCAAAGGGAGAGCTTCATGAATACTGAAAATCTCCTTAACGAAGCTGCTATCAAACATGAAAAAGCGCTGGACGATTTGAGGATCAGTTACGATGAAAAAATTAATTTGTTACAACAAGAAAAGGAAACTGTTGCCACTGAACGGGAGGACCTTTTACATCAAATTCTAGAGCTAAAGGAGGATTTGAACATGGCTCTGCACAGCTCTAAAGGAGATGAGTTGGTGCAGCAGTTGCAGGAGTTACAGACAGAGATTGAAGAGCTAAGGAAAGGAAGGGAGGAGAGGGTAAGACTGGATAATGAAATACAAAATTTACAAGAAAAGATGTTATCAACAGAAAAACAAGCAAAACAAAATAAACAAATGTGGGATGATGCTTTGAAAGAGCGGCTGTCTGAAATTGAGGTATTGAACACGTCTAACAAAGCTTTGAAAGAAGAAATAGATTTGAAAATTAAAGACATTGAAAGCATCAGAGCAGAGAGAGACGGATATCAGCTACAAGTGGTCACACTCAAAGAGGAGATGGAGAAGCAGAGGACCACGTTTTCTTTTGCCGAGAAAAACTTTGAAGTGAACTATCAAGAACTGAAGGACGAGTACGCATGTCTAGTTAAAGCTAAGACTAAACTAGAGGAGCAAAAGATACAAGAGACACTGGAGCTGGAGGCGAAAATCTCCAGCCTTGAGACACAGATTCAAAAGATGGAGGACAGAGTTAGCGAAATTAAAATGGACGAGGGTAAAATCGCTGTTGAAAAGGACACTACTGAGTTAATGGAAAAGCTTAATGTTACTTTAATTGAGAAGGAGAGCTTGACTGGGAGGCTACATGAGGTCACAGATCAACTAGCAACAGCAGAGAGCAAAGTGGAGTGTTTGGAGGAAGAGCTGATCAAAGTAAAGCAGGAAAACGCAAAGGTCATTGCCCAAAATGAAGACCTCTGCAAAGAGATTGAGAAAACCCACAAAAAAGCGACTACTGTTTCTAATACGGAGTGTCAGCAGCTTCGAGGGGAAATTCAAACTCTTAAGACACTATTACGAAAGACCGAAGAGGAGAGAGATAAAATTCGGCAAACACCGGAGCTCCAAAGGGGATCGCAAACCCCATCTCCAGCTTTGGGAGAGGAGGGTCCAGCAGTGAAGGGACCATCTTTTGCTCGCAAGTCCGCAGCCGCCTTCGGGGCGAACAGGAGAAAAAGGAGACAGAGGAACAAGCAAAACCAGGCTGGTGTGGTTCAGAGCGGGAGAGAGGAGAGAGAGGAAGAAGAGGAGGGAGGTACGCCAGCGGAGGCAGCTACAAGTGCTGCAGAGCCCAGAGAGCAGACTGCTGTTATGTCATGCACACACGAGCAGATCGCTAAGGACGACGAGTCAGATGAGAGCCACGGAGAAACAGCGAAGCAAAACGCCAGCAAACAGGTAGGAGCAAGTGTGTGGGACTGCGCATGTTTGATAATGGGCTGTTGTAGTTTGATTTAATAGCATTTCTGATTGAAGTGACGTTCAAAAAGTGCAAGAAAGGTTCTGTGTACTTAACATAACTCCTGTAATGTGTGCTACAGTCAATGCAGTTATAGTTTTACTGTGAAAAAGCAGTGGTTCCATGCACATTGAAAATCTGATTATTATTAAATATTTGGAGTTATAACATTATTAAAATGATAAGTAAACAGCAAAATTGTCTGTTTTCTTTCTGATCATGGTCTGTCACATCTGCTTTGCGGTTTGCACGTTATTTAAATCATCTTAAAGGTGCAGAAATCACATAATCATATTTTGGTGTGCATGTAAACAAAGCCATTATGTTGCTACTTCTGAAATGTTGATTTGACTTGCTACATTTGATCAGTAACATCCTATTTGCATATTTCAAATTACACTCGAGGCACTACACCTCAGTATCCCCGCTAATGTGTTGTGCCAAATTTCAAATGAAATGTGTGCAATCATAGCTTCATTGTGAGGCAGAGGTCACTTATTGAAGTGTAGTACCTGTATTAGCAAACAGCCACTAAATATGCAGGCTGGGGAGGATTCGAAAACAGTCTGTTGCTTCTATCAAAAAGGGTATTGTAGTTGTTGTACATTTACTTATCAAAAAAAAGTCCATGTATTGCTTCCTGTTAAAGGTGCATTGTGTAACTTTTCTGGTGGAAGTCCTGTCAGATATGTTTCTCCATGAAGATGTTATTGCTTTGTGGATGTTTCACAGTATGATATTAAACCTTTCTATCTTCATGGAGACCAAACTAGACCAAATTACTGGTCATATCTGTGGAGAGGCAATTCCACTCAAAGTCAGAATGTTTGTTTTTCTAAGTATTTTTGAGCTGTAAAACCACCTGTAATTTAATAAATGTAAGACAGAGATGTTTAATACTGTTGAACATTTCAGATAGAGCAATGATAGATCCATAGAAACGAGCAGGTGATGGACCCTGAACGAAAATGTTACATATTGTACCTTTAACTTGAGCAATGTAAGTACTCTAAAATACATTATTGGTAAGATTCTGAGCCCATTTGCATGATGCTAGCACTGTCAACAAAGAAATATTTGATTGACATGGACTAGTTTTCATAAATTACTTGCACACTGATTATTACTATTATGTTTCACAAAGGGTGAATAAAACATGTGTCGTTTTAGTGGCCTTAGTGCTTACGCAGAGGTGCCAGATTGAAATATAGCACCTTTGAGGGGCTCCGTATTAACCACAGACTGCACGCTGCCTCACATTTGAGTAGCAGCTCAGTCTTTGCCCGCTGTGAAAAGATGTGTTTTACATATGACTGAGAATCTCACTATTCAAATACATTATGTGGCTTTATGCAGGGAAATATACAGTACGGCTTGAGCATAATTGACTTTGTAATAGGCATCAGTATTCTGCTCCTTTCCTCTTTTAAAGCACCACCTTACAATTCTCAGCTTGTCTTTTCTTTACAGATTGAATAGCAATAGTTTTTAAGAAAGGTATGTCTAATTTATTGAATTTCTGTCATGGCCACAATTATTGCTCTAATCGGTTAGGAAAAAAATCTATTTAATGCTTGTTCTGAATTATATGGACGCTTGCTTTCCTTACAAAATCACTCCTCTAATCTGCAGTGGTTGTCAATGTGAATTACTCTACCAATTACAGCTCAATTTGTTATATAGGCTTAATACTAAAAAAGGAATTCCTTCTAGTTCAAAGAAAAGGTACACACGATTATAATTGGACCTGAAAAATACTGGTCTTTCTGTATTGAATACTTGATATAATAACTATAGTGACAGGCCTTTTTATTGACCCAATTCCTTAAAATATCTGAGCTGTCCTAGAGAAAGGAGTGAACAAATTGTCAGTATTTATGGTTGCACAGACAATTGTACATTTTAGTTTTGTTTCCATCCTGCAGGGAGAGAAGCTTTTGAGGTGAGCATTTATTCATTTAAATCTATCACTTCACAAATTTAAAGACAGTGGATTTTGTCACGCCTTTTCACGCCTGTGTTCAGTAAGATTTTGCACTTCCTGGTTTGAAATGTGATTCAAAATGATTCGATGGTTCGTTTATCCTTTGGCAAAACAAACCAGAAGTGCTTCGAATGTGTGTCGTTGCTTCACCTTTTATCACTGCCTCTAAGTGATCGGCATGAGAAAACTTGTTCAGTAGTATTAGCTTACATTTTCAATAAGGTCATGTGGGCTATATGACAGTGGTTCTCAAACTGGTGCTAATTTTAAGCATGACAAATCAAAGTTTATGGTTTTATAACGGTTTTTAAAGGTGCACTATGTAACTTTTCTGATGGAGGGTCGATTACCTGCTTCTGTAAGTGGATCTTGTGTATCCTTGTATTCTGTTTTATATGTTAAGAGCATTGGCAAAATAACTGTTAAGCCTGAACCCTGTCCGTCTGTAGATTAGTTGAAGGATTATGTGATTTTTTTATTTTTTTGTGTGTTATTCATAAATCATTATAACATGATTAATGATTATTCCAATTGACCAGAATAAACTAACAAAGCAATAACATGTCACTGGAGACAAGCAGAAAAGTTCCCTAGTGCCCCTTTAAGACTTGGTCAACTTTTTGTTTGGTCATGGTTCAGTCCAGGATTTGTCACTTGTTAAAACCTATTTGTTGGTGAAAGTTTGATGATCACTGTTTGTTGTTACAGTGCTCTGTCTGCAGTCCCACACAGGAAATGATTCATAGAGAATCTCTGGTCTTTTTGTGCAGCATTATGTGATTTCTTTCCAAAGTGTAACATTTAAAGATAATTGCTTGCTTTTTGCAGGTGACCAGGCATGGGATGAGACATCGTACTCAGCCTGCAATGCGTCAGGGAGCTGGAGAAGTGGCACAGTCTGCAGACCATGTAAATATATGTTTTTTTAATTCAGTTTTAATATCGATCATGTGACCTCTAAGGTGATTGTAGTATTGTATAGTTTACAGTTAAAAATGCATAAGGCTGTATTGGGAAGAACAAAGTCCCTCCAATGTAATACTTAAATTCACTGCTTGCTAAAAAGTAGATGAAAGAAGGCCAATGACACTAAAAGCAATATGATCTTTTATAAATGATGAAGAAAAAAAGCCTTTCTTAGATTGAGGATATCATTAGATGCTTGAATGAAACATACAGACTTGACAGACCGTAAACCAGCATTAAAGCTACAATATCAATTTTAAAGTCCTATATTACCCCAAACCCAAAAAGCCACATTATGTTACCTTATCAAAAACATATCTGAAGTTGTGTTTTGTTTCATTTTCACATGTTTGAGTAATCCTTTATTATTAGTCTGTCTACATCTATGAAGCTCAAAATGCTCTGTCCCACCTTTTGATGTCATATGGAGTTATTTCTTAGTTAACAGCTCCTTTTACCTTTTGTTCAGCAGAGGCTGGAAATGTGTATGGACTTTAAAAACACAGTGGCACACTTCCTGTCTTACCACATGACATCACAAGGTGGTACAGGTGATTTCAGTTTGGTAGAAGAATTCAGCCTCAATATGCAATTTGTGTGCTTGTGTGAATGAACCAGACCACAACTTTGGGTATGTTTTTGAGTATGAAACAACATGATAACATAGATCACAGATTAGTGTAAATATTGAAAAAACATTATATTGTATGATTTTACTATAATCATTGAAATCTGTATCAAGTATTGTGCCCATTAAAGGGTCAATGTTTGAGCTTGTAATTTTAATATTATGGCTACACTATTGTAGTATTATGAGACAACATTAGACCCGCATCCTGCTACACTTTACATTTAACCTGATATTTCACAGTTGAAGACAAAAAATAAATCATATAAATCTGTATTAACCAGCTGCAACAGGTTTTTGCTCTGCTTTTCTCAGCCCTTAGTCCCATGATTAAGTCACAGCAGAGAGGGGGGTTAAACACAGCCTTATTAAAATGCCAAGTGCTCTTTAAAGACGTGACATCAAAGCCAACATCGTCACTATTTCATAATTGTGTGAGCCTTACAAAAGCTCTAATGCATTATTCAAACCAGGAGGACATTTCTTTTGTGTTGTTGTAATAGAAGGCCATGCGGGCTGAACACAGATTGTCATAACAGAAATGAGATTGGCTTAAATATGGCATTACATTTCAATATTTGGAAACGAATGCTTGAACCAGGGATGACCAAGACTGATTTAATAGTGTCCAAATGTTCAAATGGAGATGGTCTTTCCTGAGTTTTGTAAATGCAACACATAGATACAAAGACTATTTTTTTTAAATTTTGTACAGATATACTAACATACATCATCTTAAATGCCAATGAAAGTAAGAGGATGGACTGTTAACTTAATCTTTTGTGTGTTGTGGGATATTTATGTTAGGACATCTAGCAACAAAAAGAACAAAGCTTATTTACAAATCAATGAATGAAACCATGCAAGTATAGCATAGAGCAGTGGTTCTCAAACTGGGAGTTCCTAAGCCATGTGTTGATAAAAATTGATCATCACTTAAATAATACAATTTCTTACAATATACAAAAAACAAAAAATATTTTTCCAGCTTTCAGATATTGAACTATAAGTCAATATAGTAATTATCATGACAGACCTAGTATCGATCTTTTTCATAACACCCCTATCCCATATGATTGTGATGTGTATTTTTCTGTGCTCAGGGAGAGTGCAGATTGCAGATGGAGGCCCAGCACCTCAGCCTGTCTCAGATTCACGCTGCACAACTGGAGCTGCTACAGGAGGAGGCACAAACCAAAGCAGTGGAAATGAGACTTCAAAAAGATCAGCGCGACCAGGGTGAGAAAGAGAAAGATGGTACTACCAAAATAACCAAACAAATATGTCTTTTTGTGATGGATAAAAATGGTGTTTTATCTTTTATTTGTAAGGTCTGTGTCTGTGGTTTTCATTTATTCTTTGTTCATGAAATTGAATGGTCAGCTTTTAGTAAATCGCTGACCATTCATTCCTATATCACTGAAGTGGGGCATGGTAATATATCTTCATAATTTATTATATTATATTAAGAAATCATCAATGCTTTCTAAATGGCGTGTTATTAAAGGCGCTGTACTGTCCAAATTTAATCCTCACTTTCCTAACGCATTCCTATCATCCTGTTTATTCACTGTATTATTTTTTTATTTGATTTCAATACTATGTGCTTGTACAATATATCTGTACTACAGCAACACAAAACTACATAATACTTAATTACATGAAAAATTAGGGTACAAGACACTGTAAACTATTGTCTGTCAAAGATTATACTGTGTAACCAGTCAAATATGTCTTCCCTGATTAGAGAGTTCACTTAATTAATTATTCGTAATTAATTATTTTACAGCTTTTACAGCTGCTCCAAGGCTGTCCAAATACCAGAACATGGTTGAAGCTGTGTCTGAGGAATGCAGAGAAATCATTTTGGTAAAATATATATACATATTTATGTGTGATGAGGCACTAAAGCCAGTGTTTACCTTGGGCCCTCTCTCCAGTTCTTTCAGAAAATGTTTGGGGAAGACTTTTCAGACACAGCCATTGCTGAAGAATCTCCTATTTCTTCAAATGAGAGACCTGAAACTAGTGAATCTTCATCTGTTGTACAAGCAGCCAGAGGTACACTGCACTTATTTTATTCATGATTAATTAATAAAGCACTTACACTGCTTCAGACAAGTTTTTCAATGGTTTAGTCCTCATAATGTTTTCATTATCAGACCTTGCGTGGTTCAGACTGGGTTTGGTTAAGTTTAGTTTGAGTTCTGGTTTATTCCTGTTTTTGGATTAATTTTGATAAGTAAAATATGTATATACCTATAACAATCCTCCTCTTTCTTTATCTGTACTTGGTTTTAATTTCGTATAGATTAGTGTCCAGTTTGACCGTATCTGTACTTTATTTTAAATGCATATGGTCCTTACGAAAACATTTCTTCTTCCACTTTGGTCTATGTTTTTCAAATGGCACATTTTAGACCATTCAAAATATTGGAAGAGATCTTTTCTGATGTGGTGTTTGGTGTGAGAAGTTTCTTGTCTGAACAATATATTGATTTGTCCCCTGTTACAGAGTTGTACAGAGATCTGCAGCAGGTCAGGGATAGCATCGAGCAGGAGCACCATCGACTTTCTCAGCTCCAGACTCTGCTCAGGGCAGATGGGAGCAAGGTAGATAGTTTGTGCAAGAAAAATTTTGAAATACCTTTACAAGAGTTACAAGCCTTATCTTATTCTCAACTCAATAACTCACATTTTTTTGGTTTTGAAGATGATGGAGCTGCAAAGTGCGTACGATAATCTAAAGAGCAGCACTGACAAAGAGATCTCAAGCCTGCGTCTCCAGGTCTCCAGCGTTCAAACTTCAAACTTAAGCAAAGGTGAGTTTTAATCATGAACTGTTTCCATTTCCACTATCCTGCCCCGGATAAGCGGAAGAAAATGGATGAATGGATCGACAGTCACATTATTTCACTTTATGCAATTGCACTTATGAATACTGAGCAAATTACATTTTTGTTTTGTTCATGTATTGTTCATATTTTAACAATTATCATTTACTGTATAATGAACTCCAGAGTTTTTCTTGCTTATTATATTTTTTGTAATTGTTTAATATAATAATCCTAATAGATGGACAGATACTTATTCATGACATACAATGTTAAAAAATACAGAAATTTCATTTTTTGTGCATTAGAACGATACCTAATTTCTGATTGTGGTACCTTAACCGTACCTTTTTCATCAATTTTATTACATATTAAAGGTGCATTGTGTAACTTTTCTGGTAGAATGTCCATCAAATGCTTTTCTTCATGGATATGTTACTTTTGTGTCTGGAATGTTTCACAGTATGGTATTAAACCTTTCTATCATGGAGACCAAACCAGACCAAGTTACAGGTCAGATCTGTGGAGAGGGAACCTAGCTCACAAGTAGAATGCCTGTTTTTCTAGGCATTTTTGAGCAGTAAAACCACCTGTAATGTAATAACTGCAAGTTAGAGCTGTTGAATGTCACACATTCAACAGCATTCCTGGCAGAGCAGTGACATATTGATTCAAACAAACAGATAACAGACCCTCCACCAGAAAAGATACACAGTGCACCTTTAAATAAGTTAGTGGTGTTGGTAAATTGGCAGATTTTGAAACAACACGTATTTAGTGGCTCTTAGTGTATTGTATGTAATTTTTTGTTGATTGGCATCATCAAGTTGGTGGCATGAATTCTGTACTAAGACCTGCTAGTACATCTTGTAATTGAACTGTTTTCATTTTCTTTCAGTTATAATTTTTTACTTTGCTATATTCTTTGCATTGCTGTGGGCTCTCATTAAACTTTAATACTATTGATCCGAACCCTAAATGCTTCCCTGTTGAGCGTATTGTATTACACTCTCTCCTTTCTTTCTGTTTAGATGTGGGTGAACATGCACACTCCACCGCCGTCACGTCTACCTCCCAAACCTCTTCGGAAATTCAGATGCTCAAAGTTGAGGCTCAGCAGAAGCAGCAGCAGCTTGAACACAGCCACAGACAAGAAGTGGAGAGACTCAGGGCCCACTACCAGCAACAAGCGGCCGAAACGGAGGAGAGGTACGCTACAGAGCTATTCATGCTCCAACAACGGCTGCAAGAGGTCGACGCAGCACCCAGCCACTTCAGGTGAATACACTGAAGAAAATAGTCGTCTTTTTCCTATAGGCTGTAATTTAATTTGGATTGTAGCGATTTGTTTTGTGCAAGAAGTAATAGAAATTTGCAGATAATAGATTTGAATGTGCAATGGCCAGTTACATGTGGTTCTGCTATTTTCCATAACACTGAAGTTGTTTGCTGCTTTGTCATTATAATGGCCTAACACAGTAGTGCTGCATGGTTTTCAATCCGTGTATCATTCGTTCATTCGTTTTTCAATATAAAACCAAAAATAAGAAAACGAAAAAACAACAGTTTTCTTCGTTATTTGTCTCGAAAACCAAAATGAAAAAACAGATAACGAATCGTTTTTTCAGTTTTCGATTTTGTGTTTAAATGAAGAATGGAAAAAACGGATAACGGCCGTTTCCCGTTTACGTGACTTCCGTGACTGAGATGCCGAACTTTTGCACCGCGTACGGACTGAACCAGGACTGATCCAGGTCCGAGACCAGAGCGAGACCAGAGCGGGACTGAGACCGGGACCAGAGCGGGACTGAGACCAGGACCAGAGCGGGGACCGAGACCGGGACTGAGTCTCAGTAGCGCTCTGGTCCCGGTCTTAGTTCGGTTCGTTTTCGTTGGGGTGAAAGCGTCAGTCGGAGGCTTTGCACCACCTCGGAATCAGCCGCGGTTCTTGAGCGCGGAGGACCAGAGCAGCTCTGTCTGGTCTCGGACCTGGATCCGTCCTGATTCAGTCCGTATGCGGTGAGACTGGGACCAGACCGGGACCAGAGCGGGCCTGAGACCGAGATCGAGACAAGACCAGGACCAGACCGGGACCAGACCGGAGGCTCAGAGCCCACGGCAGGGCCGGAGCTCGAAGCTGAGGCTCGGACCCCGTGGAGGCTCGGAGTCAAAGCTCGGAGTCCGGTCTGGTCCCGCTCTGGTCCCGGTCTGGTCCCGGTCTCAGTCCCGCTCTGGTCTCGGTCTGGTCTCGGACCTGGATCAGTCCCGGTTCAGTCCGTACGCGGTGCAAAAGTTCGGCATCGCAGTCACTGAAGTCACGTAAACGGGAAACGGCCGTAATCCGTTTTTTCCATTCTTCATTTAAACACAAAATCGAAAACTGAAAAAACGAATCGTTATCCGTTTTTTCATTTTGGTTTTGGAGACAAATAACGAAGAAAACTGTTGTTTTTTCGTTTTCTTATTTTTGGTTTTATATTGAAAAACGAATGAACGAATGATACACGGATTGTTTTCCCTCACATCTGTAATAGCTGCTTGTTCATAAAGATTTCAATTAGATTTTTACTTAAAGGTGCACTATAGAACTTTTTTTGTTGGGCGTCCGTCATCTGCTTGTTCATCTGCTCTTGCATTAAACTCTACCTTACATTTATTAAATTACAGGTAATTTTATAGCTCAAAAATACTTAGGAAAACAGGCATTCTGACTGTGAGTGGGCGAGTGTTTCCTCTCCACAGATATGACTTGTAACTTGGTCTGGTTTGGTCTCCATGAAAATAAAAAGGTTTAATACCAGACTGTGAAATATTCCAGACAAAGCAATAAAATCCCCCTTTAGAAAAGCATTTAAGTTACACAGTGCACCTTTAAACTGTACTTTAACAAGGGCAAACACCACGTGCTAATTTGCTTTACAGTTAGTTAAGGGCATAAATGATGTAGTCTTTGTGTCAGTCTCAAACCTGTATAAATTGTGATGTTTGAGTCAGCAAGGAGATTCGAACATTATTTTTAGTTTCATTATTATGAGATGTTTGCCCAGATATTCGTTTTGACTTGAAGTAGCATGACCGATAAAGAGAGTGAGAGTGAACAAAATTGTCTGTCTGTCTATGTGCCTATAGTCTGTTTACCACCTCAGTTGAAATATTTAAATACTGTATATGGATTTCAGATAGCTAAAAAATGTATTTCCACAGCATACAATTTAAAACAAAGTATTATGTCTTTTGAATAGAAAAAGTCTATCTTCTATCTTAAATTATGTGTTTTGTCTTTCAGTTCATCTACGGACTCCAGCAGTTTTGACAAACAACATGAGCAGCTCAAGGTAGGGTTGTTTTATTGGTTAATGTTTCTTAAAGGTGCTATATTACACAAAATTGACTCTTGTGAGCTTTAAGCCATGTTATAATGTTGTTACATACTCAAAAACATAGCTGGCGTTGTGTTTTGTTTCATTCACACATGTTTAATTAATCGTTTATTATTAGCCTGTCTAAATCCCCAAAGCTCAAAATCCTCTGTTTTCCATCTTGTTATGTCATGAGGCAGTAGTTTTCAAGTTAGCAGCTACTTTTTCACCTTTTGTTCAGTAGAGATTGGCAATCTGAGCGCTGAAATCATCCAGATGATTCTCGTGAATGTGTATGGTGTTTAAAAAACACAGGGGAAACTTCCTCTATTATCTCATGACATCGCAAGGTGGAGCAAAGTGTTTTCCAAACCAAACACAACTCCAGGTGTGTTTGTGATGAGGAAACAACATTATAGCATAGATCAGAAAACAGTGTAATATGGGCCCTTTAAAATAATTAATATTCAATGTATTGCTTTTTGATTCAAGTTAAAGCATGTTTTTACATTAAAATAGTATGACAGTTAAGGGCGGTTGAGGGGAGAGGCAGGAGCAGCTCGCTTTAGGCAACAACATGCCCTAAATCTTTAGTTTTGCTTCACTGGGGTAGTAAGAAGACTGTTACATCTGAAGATTAAAAAGCTCGGACATTGCATAACTCACCAGCGTGGCCTGTTTCTCTCTGACCAACGGGACATAAAGTGACATGAATGAGAGACGGCTTTCATGTAGCTCGATTTATTCACGCAACTTACTTCTTTTCATAAGAGGCTGGTCTCTGGCTCTCAAACCTCTAAAACACTGCAGCGTTATACAGAAACAAATCAGATAGAGGGCAGAAAAACAGTACTGACATGTGCATAAAATAGTAAATACAGGACGAAAAAGTGCTTAAGCAAAGTGGAGACTTGGATTTACTGCTCTTAAGGTAGGTTCATTTAAAAGATCAACAAAAAAAAATAATTCAACTGTGATTTCTCCTGACTAAACAAATGTTGTGATAGTTTTATGTATTTTACTTGTGTTTTTTTCTTTTTTTTTTGCCAGACTTTTTTCGAGCCCTAAAGATGCATGGCACAACATTTCTAGTGGAGGGTCTGCCACCTGCTTTTCTCCATGGAAATGTTATTGCTTTGTCTGGGATGTTCCACAGTATAGATTAAACATAGCTATCATGATGGAGACAAGCAGGTTACAGCATTATACTACATTACAGGTCAGATCTGTGGAGAGTCGCCCCCATTCTTAGAAGGAATTATTGTATTTTTGAGCAAAAGAAACACCTGCAATAATGAATAATGCACGATGGATATATTTAATGTCACAACATGTAACATTCCAGTCAAATATATATATAACATCTCCACGGATACAAGTATGTAAGAAAATTGTTGATGGTTGTGTGAGGAAAAACATTCAAATTCAGTGCATTTTTCTTTTTATTATTCTGAAATAATGAAATCTGAAACTTATTATTCAGATTTTAAATGCCTTTGCTATTTATTTATATTATTTATATTATTCTATTCCTTTCTCTTTTTTGTGAGGGGAAATTATGTTAATTTATAAGCATGCAGGTTTGAAAAAAGTAAATTTAAGTAATGATGATTACATCATCCACAATTCTTATGATAGATTTTATTGTCATATTTGAGTTTGAGTGTCAGTAATATAACTAAAGAATATGGTGGTTCAATGGAAAGTTAAAATTGTATTCTCTTTTTCATCAGTGCTGAAAAAAAGTAGAATCCAGTGGTGTATTTATAAGTGGTCAAACCTTGGGTATCTGTTGCCTGGGCTGTACAGTCACATGACCATCTCTGCTGTCTGTAATGTTATATTTCTTTTTGGTTCGATGCAGGAGGCTGAAGAGGAGTTTTCAGAGGGAGGGCGGACTACGACTGCACAGCTCCAGTCTCTGAAGAAAGCACTGCAGCAAAAGTATGTCCAGGAAGTAGAGACTCTGAAGGAGCAGCACCGCGCAGAGCTGAGGAGGCTGACGGAGGAGAGGGGGCGAGGGGCTAGAGGAGAGGAAGAAAGTGTCTCTGGACTAGAACCACAACACTGGGAGAGAGTGGAGGAAGAGGTTGCCAAGGTAAGATACTAAAGATGAATAAAGTAATAAAATAAAATACAAATTATCTATCTATATTATTAAAGTCAGAACTACTGTGAGTTTGTCAACCTAATTTAGAAAAATTTAAATGCAGAATTATGTAAATGCATAAGTCCATATATGTATTATCTTTTGAATAGTCAAAAGTATTCAAAATTGCGACGATAAAGAGGGAGCTGAATTGTCAGTTTATTGTTTGTTATTGTGTTAAATAAAGTAGTTCCACCCATAGATTTCTGAGTTCCACCTACATAACATTACATTTCCATGGCAACAGAAAACCCAAATCTCATCTTAAATGACAAAATCAGTTTTAACCGATAAAGTTGCCTAAACCAGATATATTGTTCCTATTTTCATCAGGCCATAGTCCAGATGTCGGTGGAGTTCGCTCAGAAGACTGAACTGGCTCGTCTCAGTAAAGACTTGGATCAAACCAGCAGCTCAATGCAAACCGAAGAGGACGAGGAAGAGGAGGAGACGCCGAGAGCCTCCGTCACCGGGGACTGGGCTGAATCTGAGCGGGACCAACTGCAGCTCGAGATACAACAACGAGATTCAGAAATACAAAAGCTACGAGATCAACTCCAGAAAGCAGAACGAGCACTGAACCAGGTTAGTGTAAGTATAATAATCTGTTTTTAACCTTCAAGTGTAGGTTTGTTAGTTTAATTTAATGACTCATTTACTGATGTGTTGTGTTGTCAATTTCCAGATGCACTTTGTCGCACTGCAGGTGTCAAACATGTGGTTTTAAATACACTGTAATTTTTGCTTTATTAATAAACACAAAAAAAATAACATGTGGGTGGGGTTCCAGCTGTTCTTCTTGCCACCCAACTTGTGAAATCTCTGAGACTGGTCTATATATCTTTAGTAAAAATCTATGTAATCTCTTGGTCTTCCAGGTAGGTTCAATAGTAAAAAAGAAGATAAAATTCTGTTAGCTGGGAAAAGTTTAGTAAAGAGACAGTAGCAAGTACATTTACCACCTTATGAATCTACCATGTTTATTATATTTTGAAATCACTGCAAATTTCTTGTTAAAATAAATAGGACTCTCCATATTGGGAAAAAAATCCATATTGCCCCGTTGTACCCCATTCTGATCGTTAAATTCCTCATTCCAAAGTTGTCGACTTATAGTGAAGTTGAAGCGTGCCAAGGCTATTCTCAGGCCTGTTAGCCTTTCACTTTGTATTTACTGCATGATTAGGCTTTACTTTGTGATAGCCACTGCTGTCAGCTCCTCTTTTCTCACCAAATGGAGACACGCAACTCCTCATCTGTAACATTGAAATCCAGTTATGATAAAATGAAGTATAGGGGCTTTAAAGGTCCTATATTAGACAAAACTGACTCTTGTGAGCTTTAAGCCATGTTAGAATGTTTATACTTTCTCAAAAACATGCCTGGAGTTGTTTTGTTTTATTCATTTGGGTAATCCTTTATTATTAGTCTGTCTACATCTCCAAAGCTCACCTTGTGATGTCATGTAGTGGTGGTTTTCAAGTTAACAGCTCCTTTTACCTTTTGTTTAGTAGAGATTATAGACAATTATTGGGCAGAAATTATCCAAATTATGCTAGTGAAGGTGTGAATGAAACAAAACACAACTCCAGGTGTGTTTTTGATGAGGAAACAACGTTATTACATAATGTTCATTAGAAAATAGGGCAATATGGGCCCTTTAAGATTTAACCATATAATTAAAACTGCATGCACAGCGAGATCCTTTTTCTGAGTTCTCTAAACAATAGCCTTGGTATTTTCTAAATAAAGCATCAAAAATTGAACATACAATATGCAGCATGTTTTGGCAAATAACCTCTGGCCAAGAGTAAAAAACTTGGTGCCAAAAAGTGTAATTTTAGCTGCTTCTACTACTGCTACTCGCTGCTCATACTATGCTAACAGCCGCACATTTTGGTGATTAAACAGCTCATACAAACAAAATATAAATTGTAATTGTTAAAGAAAGCACAGTAGGCACAGTAATAACCATGAACTACAATATTGACATAACATATATGCTTCATAAAATACATGATGTGTTGAGCAATATACAAAAGTAGTCTTTAAATAATTTATTATTAGAGCCAGGTTGTAGAAAATGGGGCAGAGATAACGAGAAATACTAGTATATTTCAAAATGAGTTGTTATTAGTTATATTAGTTGTTCATTCAGTCTCTATATGTATTAAAACTAAGGAAAAGGGAAAGAAATAAAGACTCATTGGACTAAAGACCCAGTAGTAACTTTTCACTGGGCTACTTGTCTCTTAATAAACCAAATTTCAGTCAAAGAAAAAGCCCTCTTTCACAGTCACAGTTGGTACCAGTCTCTGCTTACCCTCTCAGCTTCTCTCACACATGCTGCACTGAGCGCTGGGACTGCAAATGAGCAAAGTCTGTGCTGTTCTCTTCTCCCCAGCGGGCGGCGCTATTGCCTCTGCCAGCATTAAGCCTCAGGTGCACCTGTTGCCATAGCAGCACAAAGACCGTAGTGTTTCGCTCGGCTCCGATAGACTAGCCCAAACTGTGTCTGTGTGCATTTTCTGTACTCATTTGTTAACTGCTAAAAGGCGACTGTTCCTCTGTATGACTAGCAATGCCTAATTTGAATCCACTTTGACTAAATTGTTACATAAGCAGACATACAGTGAGGAGTCCGCTGAAGTTATGTGTTAGGTTTTATGTAACTTTGCAATGACCGGTCTGCTGTCTGTTCTGTCTCTACTGCCCGTCCAGGCTCTGAAGCAGGGAGAAGGTGAAAGAGAAGCTGAGGTGGAGGCGGTGGTGTCATCCGCAGCCAAAACAACACATGCGCCAAGATCACAAGAGGATGAACACGAGGATGAGAGGTACAGAGCACTTGATATTTTAACTATTCATTAGTTTAGAAGCTGATCTGAATTAGAGTGGATGCTGTTTTGACATTGATGACAACCTAGTAAAACTTGATATTAGGCGTGTCACGATAATTAATATATCAGCTTATCTTTCAATATACCAAACCTGGAACTAAATATTTTTAGATTCAGTAATTATCGTGTGTACATTACTTTTTCAATAGTGGTGAGATATTTTTGTTGTAATACAGTAATACTTGAGCTGTAGAAGGTAGAATAAGTAAATTTTATGGCTAATTATTGGTTAATTCTGATATTTATTTGTTAGAGCTCATGTCTTTTTAACGATACTGTCTATTTAAAAAAAACTTTCACTGGGATAGTCCTGCTTTATTGTTATTATGAGAGAGAAATAACGTAGTTTCAGTATTATCGGTTATCGCAATATTTCTCTGTAGCAATATATCATTCTTTAAAATGTATTATCATGACAGGCCGAGTTGATATTTATGCCAGTTCCAAGCCGGATAAATAGACTAGGATATGTCTGGGGTAGCAGTCAGTGTAAACATCTATATATATAAGGCAGTCCTAAAGATACTAAAGAAGCAGTTGAGAAAATTCAGCCTTTTTCAGCCTCAGGCAACTTGCGAAATCGATTTAGAATTTAGAGGTATGATTTTCTGTGGCGATCCCAGTAAAGAAAGAACATAAAAACAAAAACAACAAACGTATAATCATGCAAAATTACAATTCAATTTAAATTTCTTGACAAATAAAAACAGACACATTATTCCTTTATTGTTTCTCTCTCTTTCAAGGGCGCTGCTGCTTAGAGCCAATGAGCAGCTCAGTCAGGTTCTGGTGGACGTCTTGACGACAACTTCTGCAGCGGAGAAGACTCTGGGCCTTCATCTTCAGACTCTGAGAAAAGCTTCCAGCACAGAAAAAGTTAAAGTAACTCCAGGCAAGTCACAGTAATAATACATGAATAGTAGATCAAAGGAAGGATGTTTACTTCACTTGGGCAGCTACAAGATTGCGAAGGGTGCATTCACGCTTGACCTGGTTTAGTCTTGTTTGAGCCCAATTCAGTTCAGATGTAGGCCCATTTTGGTCCTGGTCTACTCCTGATCTAGTTTGGACATTTAGAATTTGTTTAGTTCTAAATTTGTGTGGTCTTAGTACAAGTGTGAATGCATCTTTAGTGATTCAAAAATTATGATAGTTACAACAGTATAATAAACTCTTAAAAGTGCACTATGTAACTTTTTGGTTGGGGGTCCGTCACCTGGTTGTTGCTATAGATAGGTCATTGCTCTGCCTGGAATGTTCCACAGTATGACATTAAAAACCTCTACCTTGCATTTATTAAATCACAAGTGATTTTATAGCTCAAAAATACCTGACCTGTGGCTTGGCCTGGTTTGCTCTCCATGAAGATAGAAAGGTTTAATACCATACTGTGAAACTTTCAAAGCAAAGCAGTAACATCTCCATGGAAAAAAGCATTTGATGGACCCTCCACCAGAAAATATAAAGTGTCCAATCATGAATCAAATCACAAACCACCTGATGTGGATGTCACACAGGGACTTTTGTATCTGACATGTGAGCTCCCCTGCGGTGGCATAAGACAAACAGAACACAACTGAACAAAGACCGGACCCCCTGCCAAGTTTCTGTTTGGGCAAAACACACACAAGCATTGTCAGAGGATTACCCATGATCTATGGAGATTTAAGTTTACTTTTACTATGGTTTTCATCCATACAACAGTGCTTCTCAGGTCTGTAATTTTCTAGATGTTACATTCGTACATTCTGCATTCTAATGGAGCTCAACAATGGCCGCCCACGCCCCGGGTCCGAAACTAAATTTCCCATTAATTTTTCTCATAGACTTTCTGTAAAATATACATATATATTAAAAGTTTGAAAACTTGCTTAGGGCTTATCAGCAATGTGTTAACTAATGTCCACAACCCCTTTAAAATATGTTTCTGAAGCTTTATGAATAGAAAAGTCTTGTATTTTAACTTTGCTTTTTGGACTGTGTTATAGATCGTAGTTAGCATGTAGCTGGTTAGTCTCTGCGATGCCTTTAAACTCTTAATATTTAAATTTTCCAAAAAGTCTATGGGAAAAATTTGTGGAAAATTTACTTCCCCAACCATAGTGAGTGATCACTATTGAAGTACTAATAATTACATGAAACATTGCTGGCAGTAACATTTTTCTTTGGAACACCATGGCCTCATGCCTGATTCAATTCTGTAAATGTCTGTCATTCAAATTCCGCATACCAAAGTTTATTGCATTATATTGGTGCCATCTATTCAAAATGATATGCAAAGTAGTATATAATGAAATTGTGCAATTAGAATTATACAGTTTAATATCTCAACTAGAAATATTAAGGTATTAATGGGTTGAAGACACAAATGGCAGGACCATCCTGTACAACTGTTTTATGTGTTAAAATAAGATATGATTGAAACTCATAAAAGTAAGATAAAATTATCTGATTAAATTCTCTTTTTGATCACTTTGCAGCCAGTGGTTCAGGCAGCGAGTCAGGTGCAGATGAGGAGACTTATCCGTTTGTGGATGTGGAGGCAGAAGAGGACCTGGAGATGTTACAACACATGGACCATCTGCTGCAGGGAGCTGCCTCACAGCTGGAAAACCAGGAGTATCTCACCAACATCAGCACTCGCCTCCAGAACGCACTCGAGAAGATGTTGATGGCCATAACCAACGCCACTGACCAGGTATGCTGTATTAGTTTTAAACTGTATTTCTTCGCCAAACTGTGGCTTAAGGCTTGAAGACTTCTTTTGGATCTGGTTGGTTCCATGACTGTTGCAAATTTTCACAATGAGGTTTTAAGGTGTTGGTCAGGTAGTCCTCAACAGTAACTTGGTGGTGACATTGCACCATAGCATTTCTTGCACTGAAAAAGCTGCTTCAGTGAAGTCATAATTATTTGTTTATTGTGTCATTGAACAACGCAAACCTTTGTTTTAGTTTTAATGTTTTGATAATTCATGTCCACATTAAACAATACTAAGAATTCTAGTCGATCTGGTTTCGAAATACCACAAACTAAGCCATTATTTTGTTTCTTTAAGCTGTTAATTGCATGATCAACAATGTGTCTTTTAGACCCATTATTTAAAAAGTAATTTTATTAATAAATTTCATATTTGCTCCTAAAAACTATTATAAAAATATTATTCCTTCATTTTCCGTGGAATCATTTTTTTTTCCTAGGAAGCCAATACAGTGTCTTTCTATTTCCTTTTAGTTTATTCTGTTGATTTAGTTACATAATTGGCCATAGGGTACAATTATTCCTGAAATTTGAGATGCTGCCACTATGGAGACTCTCATGTTGCTTTTCCTTTTAAATGTAAACAGAAACCTCCAGACTCACACACTGTCAGCTCGTAAAAACCTTTCCCCTATAGTATTAACCCCTCTGTGATTTCCCCTCTTCAGTGGGAATGAGGTTGCAGAATGTTGTCGTAACAAAGTCGTCCTGTCCAGAAAGCCCCTCCTCATTCACAGCGGTTGCCTATGGATACGCTCTGTGTTTATGGACCTTTTGTCTGTCCAATTGAGCGGCTCCCCTCAGGTCATGCCCGCTGAGGCCTGGGTCAGTCTACAGAGGCCGATCCCGGTCTAACGAGGTCTAACTAGGCCATTGGTTGCGTTCACGTAGTATCTGACTGTGCAGAGCAGATCTTCCCGTTGGCTGTGGCGCACGCGTTACTCACACTCAAATGAGTTTTATCTCAGTGATCTAAAAATAGCAATGAAGAAGACATTTCCAGCCAGGCGTCAATGGTGTAGCCATGCCTGTGTGGTCTTGGTTGGGTAATAAGAGCCATTGAATTGCATATACTGTGCTGTACAAATATTTGAGTAAAGTAAATGATACGTAAAACAAGGGACGGGCACTTAATCAAATTTGAACTGCGATCTAATCATTTAAAAAAATCAATGATAAGCTTCGGCCTGTACTAGACAAGAAGAATAACTAAGAGCCTGCTCTGTTTGTGCTCATGAAATTAGCATTAAAAGCCATATTTATTTGTTTTTAATAAGAAATATTAATGCAAATTTATTCTGTTGTTATTTTAATGGTCAGATTTAGAAGATTTATTGAAGTTTTTTTATTTATTGAAAAGTATAATATGAGATGGGCCTGTTTGGAGGTTATTTTTTTACACAAATGATTTTTCATATGCCCTACATGCAATTTTGTCACAGAATTATCCATGACTCCAAGAATTATTTATTTTGTTCAAATTACACAAAATCTTTTTATTTGTCCCAGGCCCTAGATTATTTGCTTTGTCAACAGAGAGGACAGGCAATCTCCAGCACAATAAACTTGTAATCACCTGAAATGGCTTGTTTAATGATTTCCCTGTTACTATTGATCGGATGTACATTAGCCTTGTGGTTAAACAGCAGTAGCCTTTAGATCATTGTGTCTCGTCTGCCTCTGGTTCACGCAGAGATTGATACAAGAAGCCGGTCAGGAATGTTAAGTGTCGTTGGCAGCTGTAAATTACTGCTAGTAGTAAATAGCTTGCCTTTTCACCTTCTCTTATCAGCTCATGCAAAAAGTTTAAAATACAAGTCAAACATTGTCAGCAGGTGGGGCCAAAACACACAACTTGTCAAAACTCCTTAACCATTATAACTACTGTATGATGACACAAACGAGGGAATCCAGTCAGACAACTTTAGTGGGAGAGTGAGGGAGGAGTTGAAAGAACGCATTGTGTCTTTATTTGCAAGTCTACCTGGAAAATCGCTTTAAACCACACCTACTTTTCCCTCCCACATTTGCTGAACAGGATCCTGGTTTGTAAAATCAGTATCGGAAGTGAAATAGTCTCCGTAGATGGATTTGTGTGGAAGTCTGGGATGATATTTTTGAAGCATGCGCAGAGCTAGCTGAGTCACAAAGTCAGTAGCGTGCCGGGGGTTAGTGCGCTTCACTTGACAGGAGGGGAAAAAACGCAGTATAATGGTTTGAGAAGGGCAGAAGCCATAGTGACAACTGTTCCAATAGGAAATACAGAGGGAAGAGATGTTATGCGCTGTCATTACAAACTCAGCTGGCTGCCGGACAACTAAAGGAGGCCCCCGGGAGTTTCCCCTTCAGGTCATGGTTGCTACGGCTGCATGGTATTGTTAATGAATCTCCAGAGAGAAAGAGAGAGAGAGAGACAGTGGAGAGAGAGGACAGACGCGGGGGAGCGAGCTTTACTGTGCGACATGATCTGATCCCACTGTGAAGAAACAAGGTCACTGGAAACTCAGGAAAAGGATCACCAAAGTAGAGAGATGCAGGTTTGGTTGTTTACATACCTCTATCGTTTTGGGACCACCTTTGCGCTGCTGGACTCAAAAGTGACTACAAGCTGCTCCCAAGGATGACTTTTCTGTACAGGACCTATCCCTTTCCCAGCCTCACAGCGTCTGACCTACCTTGGATTATATCTCCCCCTTTATTTACCTGGAACTGGTTCTACCTCCAGCAGGTGGCATGTGACTGTGGTGACGTGAATGTCACTCTACCTATATTGTTTACCCTTCTACTTGTGTGTGCTGGGAATGCTTAGGAACAGTTGCTCGGTGATATATCAACAACCTCAACCTCTTCTTCTCTTCTCCACTGGATTTATTCCCATTTGAGGTCTGGCACCAAGCCGGGAGCGGACTGTTGGATTATTATGAGTGACAGAAGCTTTTAATGAATTTTGCGAAGGAGCTACATCTTGTCAAGCCCACTCTTCACCATGGATTCGTACCGGTCGTACTGGAACTCGAGCATGCACAGCACCACGTGGGTCGAAGGGGAGGATCAGGACATCTATGAGGTTGAGTCCCGTATCCCCCTGCCCCGACCATTCCCCCTCTGTAGCACTTTGAATGAGAAAAATGCTGTGGTGGTGCAAACCCAGATCTCTCATGTCAACCACCGGACAAATGGCCATCTTCTTAAAGTCATCTCTAAAATCTCCCTCCCCACCCCACCTTATACAGTAAGTTTCTGCCTGACAACTGTATAGATTTTAAATTATACATTATTATGTAGTTATTCTGAGTCACTGAAGAGAAGTGGGTCTGTTAAATATTTCACAGCAGTCAGGCCTGCACATGCAAACGTAAAGCACAGTTCATGTTTTCTCACATAAGTGCCCAGCAGCACAACTGTGAAAACGGTGCAAAATATTATAGCACACTGTATATGACACGTGGGACTTCCTGGTTCACTGTAGATATAACAAGACCTTTGCTCAAGGAGATAGGGAAATTTATGGAAAGTAACAGTGAAAGGAATAGGATTGGTCACGCCAAAGGTTTATGAAACAGTGTTGTGATGTTTAATTGAATTTTATGAGGGAATAAGAGCATCTGTCACCTGACTTTATGGCAGTGGTTTTAGGAAATCATTCTGCTGAATTTCTGTGTCACATGGTACTGAAATAAAGTCACTCCAAACTCTGATTAACTGCACTGTGCTAGTGAGAGTTCTTTCACTGAAATAGAAACACAAAAATTAAACAGTTTTGTTTTCATTTCATTTAGTAATGACATCAGTTATTAAAATAAAAATATGACCTAAATCTAACTTTTTTTCAGTTGATGTCTCTAGAGATGCACTGATCCAATATTGGTATCTGGTATCGACGCTGATATTGAAAAATTTGCTGGATTGGATTTTGACTTCCAAATATATCTTGATATAACATAGATATACTGGTAGGACATTTAAATTGATATAATAAGACTGATTGTAGTTGGCCCAGAATGTTTTCTCAGAATTTTTATTTATATAAAAAAAAGTCTTATTTTATTAGAAATAATAAAATAAAGAAATATATAAATAAGGAAATAAATGCAGCTTTTGGTCTCTGCACTGGTATCAATTGATATCAGTTATTGGCAGATATTTAAAGCTATTGGAATTAGTATCAGATCCGAAAAAAAATTGAGTGGTGCATCTCTAGTTGTCTCTATGTGGATTTTCCTCAACATTTCAGTGTCTTTTGGTATCATAAATTATATTAATTGCCAGTGTTGTCAGTTCACTGTTTGATATTCATTACATCGATTTTTCTTGCAGCTTGACCATGCGAGGTTGACACAGACGGAGCTGATGCGGGAGTCGTTCAGACACAATCAGGAGATGAGCGAGCTGCTGCGGCGTCAGGATGAGCTGCAGGAACGTCTGATGGAGGAGGCACGAGCGCGAGAACGGCTGGCTCTGGAGCTGCACCGGGCTGAGGGTACAAAACCACTGTCCTCTGTACTACAACACATGTTGGGAAATGCGGAAATATTAGAGATGATGATATAGGACATTTTCTGAACACAGGCAGTATAATGGATTATTATTTCATCTAGTAATGTGAAGTGGGCTGGTTCAGTTCCCTTTTGAGATCTTCAGTCTCTTTGTGTCATTGGATAAGAGTCCCGTTGTCCGTTGTAGTCTCAGCATAAAAATGCGCCCAATCAGAGATGTGGCAACAAAAAAGTACATTTCTCAACATCTCACTGCAGAAATACAGTTTAAGTTGAGCTTTCTTCTGTTGTGTCATTGGAGAAGATTTAAGCCATCACCAAGTATGACTGAAAAGTGCATTTATACCTTCATATGAAACAAAAGTAAACATTTATTCCAGTGCTGTAAAACAACTCTGAACCAATTTGGATGACATGAGCACTAAAAACAACTTTAAGATCTTAAAGCAGTTAATTCCCATCAATGTCATGTACACCTGGTTCACGGGGGCTTGTTCTCCCACATCTAAAGCTGCATACACAATACAACTGTTGTCCTTTCTTCCATTGGGGTCAAATGTGAGTATTGCCTCCTAAATCAACACTGTGTTTTGTCCTGTCATTTTCTCAGCTTGTGTTGTGTCCTGTTTGTTTTTAGTCAAGCTAATATTTACTTTTCCAAATTTTATAGTCCTATGGCATCTGTTAAAATGAAATATGAGTAAGTTAAAAAATAGCTGGCAGCTTGTGTGACATTCTTTTAATTTTAAGGGAGTGATTCAAATCGATTACGCGTGACTTTTGGGCATCTAGTGGAGGAATGAGTTGTCACTTTTGTGTTGATGATCCAGGTAGCTTAAAGGGATGGGTGTGGTCTATTCAAACAGGTTTTGAATTTAACCAAAGACGAGGCTTAAGCTGCAAAAAGATCCTCCTCTGTATCAAATGTCAGCGAGTACACAGCACATGAATCCATGTGGAAAATGTTGCTTAAAAACACATACATCATAATTATACAGATGATTCAGATGTATTTTATATCGAATTTATATATAAGGTAACTTAACTCACTTTTATAATATAATTGTATTTCAGCATGTGCAATATGTTGATTACAATGGAAATACAAACTGATAAGCATGCCGCATTCCAATTTCCAATTCAAAACTAGTTATATATATTCAGTGTTACTTTCACAAACAAGTGTAAGTATTTTAAATTAATATTATTTAAAAAAAAGTATGAGTAAAGCTTGTATTTGAGTTTTTTTTGCTAATTGACAAACTGAATAATATTATTAATTCACTAATATTTCTTAAACCCTCAAAGCATATCTTTTTCACTGAATCTACACAACTAATTTCTCAACCCTTAGCAAGCCAGGCAATATATTTATAGTTTTTTTGTGAATATATTTTGTAATGCACACCTGTTATTGTTGGTGTGTCAAAGAGCTGTCCCTCCTTAGGCAAACTTGGCCCTCCTATAGTTCCTGGTCTGGGAAAATAAAGTAATCACCTGACTGACAGAGATGGCATTTGGTTTCTATGTAGCTCCAGTTCAACATTACAGTAATCCACCCCATAACCAGTTTGCACTAGTAACACGAGTTAGTTCAGACTTGGTATTATTAGTGGGCCTGTCACAGTAATTACTTCATTGACTTATTGTTCAATAAATGAAAGCTGGAGCAAATTGGCGAGATGTTTGTAATTTTTTTGTTGTGATACAATAAAATGTAATACGATTTGAGCTGTAGATGGTTGAATAAGTAACTTTTATGGCTAAATATCTCTTCATTCTGCTATTAATGTGTTGCAGCTTTTTAATGGCTTTTAATGATACTGTATAATATATTTTGAAACTGGTTTACTGACTTACTGACATTTCTTCTTATTATCCTGCTTTGTGTCAGTGCATAAAGTAGTTTCAATAGTATAATTTTTTGTGATATTTCTCAGTAGCAATAAATCATACTTTAATTTGTTACTGTGACCGGCCTAGGTATTGGATATCAGTGGTTGGATGTTTACTATGATTTTCCTATGAGTGCCATCTCTGTGTCTAATGCTTACTGACCTGTGAACAGTACAGAACAGTAATACAGCAGCTCATTGTGCCTCTTTTAAAGCGAAATGGGTCAGACATTTGAACATTTACTTACACGTTTGTCTGAATGCCAGTGCAATGTTTCCCATGACTGTATGATATTTAAAGGTTCTATATTATGCAAAATTGACCCATGTGAGCTTTTGAACATGTTTATAATGTTGTTACCTCCTCAAAAACATACCTGGAGTTGTGTTTTCTTTCATTCACACTCACTGAGTAATCCTTTATTCTTAACAGCTACCTTTTACTTTTTGTCTTGTAGAGACTGACAATTCCAGGGCTGAAATTATCTAAATGATTCTAGTGAAGGTGTATGAAGTTTAAAAACACAGTGGAGCACTTCCTTTCACCTCATGGCATCACAAGGTGGAACAGAGTGTTTTCCATTTGAGAGAAGAATTCATATAAATATAAATATGCAGGGTTCATGTGATAAACATGTGTGAATGAAACAATAGACAACTCCAGGTATGTTTATAATGAGGAAACAACATTATATCATAGATCACAAAAGAGCGTCATATGGCCCCTTTAACAACCAACTGGAGTTTGTAATCTGAAATTAAACACAGAAATCTATGTAAACCATAACATAATATATTACAGCAAATTTGTTCAACTTTCAACATTTTACCTTTTAGCACAAATGCTCTCTCAAAAAATGCACAATTAAAACCTGAATATTATTATTTTTTATCTTGGTAATCTTGAAGAGCTTAATGTTATTTAAACTACCCACTTAAATATATATTAACAGTTGTGGCCTGTGGTAGGTACAATAACGCTGGATGTTGTTAAACACTCATTCTTCTGGATGGCTGCTCTGAATGCGCTTTAACGAAGCAAGACCAGGCTCAAAGTAATCACCGCAAATTCCTGTGTTGAATGATGCAAGAAAGAGAGACAGTAAATCCCTGTTAAAGTGGTTTGTTTTCAATATACAGTACACCATTGTCCAAAATTAAGTCTATAATGTGTAGAGACTTCTAAATGTCACGCAGTAAGCATGAGCTGGTTTCACCCAGAGTAACTATGGTATTGCAAATAGTAGTCAAGGCACCTGATCAAACTATACTGGTACCCATTACACATGTGTACTGAATTGACTTTCAACTTTATAGGAAACATTGTGAATTAGCTGCTAACAGATCAATTTGTTAATATGACTATTGATCAAACCTGCTTATTTTTCAGATTAAAATGTGAAAGCGAGACTGTTACAGTTTTGTATTGTTTTAGGTGTGATTGATGGCTACACGGGTGAACGAGCTGCGCTGGAGGAGCAACTGCGTCAAAAAGAAGAGCTACAACAGACTTTGGAGCAGGAGCTAGAGGTGAGGGATTATCATCTAATACAATACAACAGTATTTGAATCAACACGATTTGCATTATTTTTCATCCAACATTTGGCTCTTCATGCACCAGTGCTCATCAAAGAAACGCTTAACACAGTGTCAGACAGATATTCGGAAATAGAGCATTTACATTGACCCAACCGGATCAGAACAAGCTGCAGCAGGTCCACAGTTTTTACACTACTAACGTCCATGTCTGCTCTGAGATTAGCAGTTTGCCTCTAAGCAGTCTCTATAGGAAGTGTACGCAGTATTTGCCCTGTTTGAATTTCTATAAAGAACAAATATCCTTTTAGATTAGTGTATCATTTCATGAACATTTGATGTTATACATTTATAATCACTCAACCATGCATAATGGGAAAAAACATGAACCAAGCATGAATAAATCATTAATAGATCAAGTACAAAGCAAAAATACATCAGTCACACACAGATTAGTATGTTTCAGAAGTTTGCCCTCTAAAATATATACTGCTCTCTGCATTAAATATGTGGTACTTTGTGTTGTCAGGTGACCAGCTCTCGTCTGCATGAGCTGGAGCAGGAGCGACTTCAGCTGCAGGAGGAGAGGGAGCTGATGTCACGGCAACAGGAGGCCATGAGGGAGGAGGCAGGGCCCCGAGAGCTACGTATGTACCACTACGACTACAACTACTACTACATGTGTGGATTATAATAAGACTATTGGGAGGTTTAAATATGAAGCAGTGTAATGTATTAGGTGTAACCATTTATTGCTCAAGGAGGAAGTAAAGTTTTCAGTATATTTCAATAAATATTAAAGTTTAGACCATGGGCATGGACTTAACTGTAGCTATAGAGACTATAAATGAATAATAATGACCAGTTTCTTGAATTTACTAATAAAGAGATTGTACAGCAATGTAGATCTTTGTGTTTTAGGTTCCTGTATACATGTTATTATTTTAGCTTGCTTTAACATGACAAAGATACCACTGTTGAAAATCTTGAGCTCCTAATATGTATCTGAGATTGTTTCACTGAGATAATTATTGAACCATAACATGTATCTATTATCAAAAAGGTGTCTCTTGACCGCATGCATTGATAAAATGGTGAGTATTAGTTGTAGTATTTAGGATTAAAACTCTGGGAATATAGTAGTAACAATATTAGATCATCCTCTCACTTCCTGTTTCTTCACTTCACACTGAGACACACTGTTCTCCTCCACTCTTCTGTTCATACAAAGACAGCATGATGAATACCTGTGCTTTCTGATTCTCCTGTAGGACTAGTTGAAGCTGCAATGGTTGCAGCTCCAGAAGCAGGTGTGTCCACTTCACGCATGGCTCGGTCATGTCTCTTTTTTATTTCATTTGTTTAGCTGCGTGACACTTTACGTTTCTAACCCTAATCCAGCGTCTGACCAGCACACACTTGAAGCTTGCTTGCTATGGGCTCACACTTACTCAATGCAATCACTAACCTCGGCTTCAGCTTCATTTGATTGACCTATTGTATGTCTTGTCAGTTTTATGTCTTTGAATCAATATTGTAAGCATATATTAAGGCATGCAAAAAGGGAAGTAAGCTCCAGACATTTATTTGTTTACCGTTTTCCTTATTGTCAATCATCCACAAATTGACCCTATGAAACGATCCAAGTTTAACAATCCTTGGTTTTTAGCATGTTATAAAGATGATTGGCAGTCTAGGAACCTCTTCTCCCCCGCCTGTGTGCGCTTATGGGGCATGGATACTGCAATGTCTCACCTGTTCACATGTCTTAAGCTGTCCCTGCACTTTTGTTACTTTTACTTTTTCATGTTGGCACTAATCCTAGGTACGTGAGGTGCAGGGGGGTAACTCACTGGTGGCATAAAAGGGGCAAATTTGAATCGTGGTGGTGGATGGTGTTGGTGATGGTAATGGGCAGTATTTTGTAGTGATGCTGAATGAGATCTACAAAGAGTCTGATTTTAATTCAAATGCTGTATTTCCTTTCACGCATAGTTGATACATTATTTTGATAACTTTGGTAAACATGAGTAATTTCATAAACACGAATTGTGAAAAAATTATGCATATAACAGGAAGGTGAAATTGATATTGATGTAGACTTCAATAGCTGCAGTGGCAGATGAAGCATTTTGTACTCTGTTGTAAAAGAGCTTGCACATACTGTATTTTATTATTTACTTATTTAGTGATATAATGTACAAAGTTCTAGATATTTTAGATATGTTAAGTCCTTCAAGTTTAGATACTTTAAGTGCTATTAATAGATTTTAGAATGATTATAATTATTAATTCCAAACTGTATCTTTTGAATGGTCAACCGTCCTCAAAATGGCACCATATAACAGGAAGTTGAAACTCATGAATATACATAAACTTCAGACTCTTTATTGGTTCTTTCTCAAGCATCGTCTAACTAATTCTTGTCAAATGTGCATATGCCCTTAACATCCACACACTAACTTGTTCCTGGCTGGCCCCTGGACAGACCTGCTGGAGGAGACGGAAAAACTGATGCAGGAGAAGGTGGAGGTGCAGCTCCAGGCTGAGAAGCAGAGCGCAGATCTCCTGAAGCAGGTGAAGATCCTGGAGGCGGAGCTGGAGGACCAGGTGACCCGTGTGATGGAGCTGGAGCAGACGCAGACCAGTGAGACCACTGACCTGCAGCAGCAGATCCAAGCACTGGAGAAACAGCTCGACAAGAACAGGAGGTTTCTCGATGTGAGTTAAATGTAATTATATCATAAAACAACTTCTGGTAACAATGCAAATCCATGAATACTTCACAATGCCCCAGTGTAGGGCAGTAGTCAGTTAAATGGTGGCACTTTATAATAACTACACTTTATATAAAATACAGCCGCAAAAGTTTTAGAAATTTCAGAATAACAGGTCATGGCAGAAGCCATTTTTTCTGTCCATATCTTGTATTTATTAGTTACGCAATCAGTCATCCCGATTCCTGTAACATGTGGATTTCCACTGAAAGTAGTTACAAATTCAGTGCTGTGCCGTTTGACCCAGATTGAAATGGTTTACTACCCTGTGGTAATGTGTCAGTGTTCACCTCATGAGTAACTCAGACTATTAAAGTGGAAGTAAAAGTGTTACAAAGAGATGGAGTTTGTTACTTATTACCTTCAAATGTGTAATCATCCAATGAGGACTCCATTGACTCTTGATGCTGGAATGTTTCATTTTATAAACACTTTCAAGATGCTAAGATACAGTCAAACCTTTGTTTCTTGAAACTTGCCTGCGTGGAACAAAACAAACCGTTGATCTACAGAAATGTTTGCCCCTAAATAAATAAATAAATAAATAGATCAAAGTCCAGATTTTAATTGTGAAGAAAATGGCAATATATGCTTTAAGAGGCTTTTTGGCATCACTGATTGAAAAGTTTTGCCCTAAATGTATCCTAAGTTGGAAGTACTACTACTAAACCTGATACAATGATACTGAATATTTTCACAAACACATTTGGCTGGGGTGTGGCTATTTTTTACTCCATTGTACGTAGGGTTGGACACATTTTTTCTCATACTGATCATCAATATTTAATTTTGTCTTATTTGAAACAGATAAAAATGTCTTTCAGTATAGATTTCTGGAACATAAACAATACAGACCTTTTATCATTATATTTAACACATAAAATAGTAAAAGGGAGCTGTTAAATTGAAAACAACTGCGTCATGACATAACAAGGTGAAACAGAGCATTTTGAGGGTTACTCAAACATGTGTGAATGAAACAGAACACAACTCTAGGTATGTTTTTGAGAGGTTAACTACATTCTAACATGGTTTAAAGCTCACAAGAGTCAATTTTGTGTAATGTAGGACCTTAATTGTTTTGTTTTTTCCACTTAATTCGCAGGAACAAGCTGTGGACCGGGAGCATGAGAGAGACTTCTTCCAAACTGAGATTCAGAAACTGGAGGATCAGCTGAAGTTGTCTCAGAAGCCTCAGTCTGGCTCTGAGCAAAGAAACCTGGAGGTAACTTGAGAAAACACTTATTATATCTGCACATAACAGTGTTGTGATGATAGTCACAGCTCAACAATGGAGCTGCTGGGATTACCTGAAAGTGATCCCGAGTGAGAACAGGGACTGCGCTGTGTAACTGATGTAAGCTGATGCGAGTTTCCCATATAATAATAATGCCAAACAGCAAAACAGTACAGCAAATACAGTAAGGCTCTAATGGCATGTTACGCTTGGATAGCAGCCTGTAATGTTGTGTAGTCAGAAGCAGTGACAGCATGCAAAAATCAACTGTCTGAGTCAGTTTATTTTTGTAATTTATTTGATAAAGACATAGCTAATACACTGGACAATCTAAATGCATTGTTTTAAGTCCATTGGAAGTTTTTAGTGTTAAAGGTGGAAAGCCTATGTCTGCTTGTCTTCGTGGAAATTATTTTGCTTTGTCTAGAATGTTCCACAGAATAGATTAAATCACAAGAGGACAGTTAAGTTACGGCACTACGCTACATTACAATTCAATTCTGTGGAGAGTCGCCCCAATTCACAGAAGAAATTATTGTATTTTTGAGAAATAGAAACACCCATAATGAATGAATGTTAGATGGACATGTTTAATGTCACACCATGGAACATTTCAAGGAAAGCAATAATATCTCCATGGAGACGAGAAGGTAGCGGACCCTCCACCAGAAAAGTTGCATAGTGCACATTTAAATTCAGAACAGTACAATATAACAAAACACAAAATAACAACAAAGCACAATATTAAATACTTGCAACTTTTGTCTTGATTTCAGCCTGAGTTTCACAAGTTTTTAGATGTTCAAAGCAATCTGCAGTTTTAGGTTGGCAAAAAGAGTTCTGTAATTTCTAATCTCCACAGAACAAAAACAGCTTTATGACATCACAAGATGAAACAGAGGTTTTAGAGTTTTGGAGTTATAGACAGACTATAAATAAAGAGTTACTCCAACATGTGTGAATGAAGCAATACACAACACCTGGTATGTTTCTGAGGAGGTAACAGCATTATAACAAGGCTTAAAGCTCACAAGAGTAAATTTTTGAGTAATACAGAACCTTTAATGATGGTTTTGCTGTGAATCACTCATGTTGCTCTCAAACTGATTACTTCCCTGTCATTGTGTCACAGATTATTTTGAAGAGCTTTCTCGTCCTCTGTTCTTGCGTCACAACATCTGCCAATTACATTTAATTAATTCCCTTAAGAGCAGTGTGAACATGCACTATCAGGTTTAAGAAATAAGCTTCCCAGGGACTTGGAGCTTTGGTGGCTCAACTGGAAAACTCATTTGACGTCATTATTCACTTCTTTTATTTGTCCAATTATTTTTTTTTTATATTTCTTTTTTTCCATTTTATAAACTCATAATCATGGACAACATTCATTTATGAAGAGTTAACTTTACATTATTATTTTCAGGTCAAAGTTACTGCACTTGTTGATCCTGTCCCAAGGCAAGATTCATAGAAAACATTGATTGCACTCTAGAGATTTAATTATGTGACCAAAAGAAACAACAACAAAAACAATGCATTATCTTGATTTAAGTTGGACATTTTAACACTATTTTCTGACCTATGTTATAATGTTGTTTTCTCATCAAACACATACCCAGAGCTGTGTCTTCTTCCATTCCCACTTTATACAAACAAAACCTTGCATTTAGGCAGAGTTCTTCTCTCTAACGAAAAATACTCTATTCCACCTTGTGATGTCATGCGGTAATACAGGAAGTGCGCCACTGGGTTTTTAGACTCTTTACACCTTCACTAGAATCATTTGGATCATTTCAGCCCTGGAATTGCCACTCTCCACTGAACCAAAGGTAAAAGGAGCTGTTAACTTAATAGAGCATTTTGAGCTTTGGAGATGTAGAGAGACTAAATGTGTGTCAAACATGTGTGAATGACACAAAACACAACTCCAGGTATGTTTTTGATGAAGTAACAGCATTATTACATGGCTTTAAGGCTCACAGTCAGTTCTGTGTAATATTTTACCTTTAACCTTTAAGTTGCTTGCTTGTCTGCTTAAATGATTCATTGAGTTACTAAAATACTAAATTCATGAACAGAGCATTGGATATTCCCACTGCCTTTCCATTACTAAGTGCTTCTTCTGCCTTTGCTCCGCCCCTGTGCCCTGTAACTGCCCCCCTGACCTGCTGTACCTCTCTCTCCTTTGGCCATTGCAGGTGGATCGAGTAACCAGACAGGTATTGCTTCTAGATGTATGTAGAGCCAACTGTCCTGAAAACATTTAGTGCTAATTAGTAACCACACCTTTGTCCTCTGCTTTCCTCAATATTGACACATAAGCCCTGTCTCCCTGTGTATTTAACTGGTGCACCTTGGTGGGTAGCACATACACTCCACGCACGGTCTACTTAGCTTTGTGTTGTGTTGTCATTCTTCCACCAAGTCTGTCTATTGTTTCTTTATCCTGTGGAAATATTCTTCATATCCACGATCATGTGCACTGCTAAAGTGCACTCTGCATTAATTGGATAATTCTTCAAGATAATTCTTCAGTCTCGACCGAATCAGTTTGCAAATGAGATTTTTCCATGTGAATTGAAGTTTATATAATTCTGTGAAAAACATTTGTTGTCAGTTGTTCTCACCCTGGTCTGTTCTGACAGTGTTATCCGATGCTCCCACAGGTGGCTCTGTCTGTCCCCATAGGGGGTCTGTGTCCCTTGTCTTTGGCCCTTTTAGCTTTATTATGTAGTGGTGGTAACACTGTTCACTGTAGTGTGTAGTCCCTGAATGAGTCCTTGCTCCCTCTGTCCCTGCACCCTCCTTTCTCAGGTGGATCAGCTGACCTCGCGGCTAGCTGCACATGTACCAGCTCCGCCGCTGCTGCGTGTTGTGAGCGAATCTCATTAAAGCGACTGTCTCCTCTCTCCTCTCCGTCCCCCCTCTCCTCTCATCCTCCTCTCTCCTCTCCGTCCCCCCCTCCTCTCGTCCTCCTCTCTCCTCTTCTCCCTGTGTCAGGTGGAGCAGCTAAACACACAGCTCAAGGAAAAGGCAGACTGGTGCAGTGAGCTGCTGCTGAGCTCGGAGCAGCTGCAGCGAGAGCTGGGCGAGCGCGACCAGGAGATTGACAAACTGGAGAGCCGCATCCGCGAGCTGGAGCAGGCCCTGCTGGCCAGCGCAGAGTCCTTGGAGGTGAGTGAGGCTGAGGCTGAAGCACAGAACAATGGCCACAGAGCAGCACTGATGAATGTGAATGAGGTGACAAACAGCACAGAGACAGCGCACCGCGAGCGAGAACAATGTGTGGGTGTGCTGAAGCCGACCGGCAGTTTGTTTCTGACACTGAGCACGCTAGCAACTGTTAACATTGCCCCCCAGTGTCCAATCAAACACTCAACATCTGAGGCAGCAGATAGAGCTATGCTGTGTTATACATCGGTTTTCATTAGATTAATGCATTTTCCTCACTGTGCTTAAGTGCTGACTATGGCCACAGTTTGACATGTTTGTGTGTGCTGCAGGTTGAACAAAAGAAGCATCATGCATCCAACACAGAGACCAAGCATCCGAGTCTGGAGGCTCAGCTCCAAACTGAGAGGGAGGCTTTGGAGAGAAAAGAGAAGGAGGTACTATAATGTTCTTATGCAAGCATATTTAAAAGATGCAGTATAATCTCAAATATATTATTCTATTGCTTGTACTGGAATATAATATGAAATATGTTCTTTTATTGCTTGTACTGTTGCCCACTGTAAAAGTCTGTTGTTGTATGTCAGATCTGTAACCTGGAGGAACAGCTGGAGCAGTTCAAAGAGGAGCTGGAGAATAAGAGTGAGGAGCTGCAGCAGCTCCAGATGCAGCTGGAGATTCAAAGGAAAGAGATCGACAGCCAACAGCAAGACCTCGACACCAGGGACAGTCTGCTGCAGGTACTAAACTATGTCTGCATTATAATGTATAATTATTACAATGATTAACAGTTTTATTTTAAGAGACACACTGCTGTCATGGTAAAATAAAAGATGAAATAAGCTTAAAAACATCATCCTTTGATTTTGCACCTTTACATTTTGCTACCTTTATTTTTGCTTTTCTTTTTTTTATACTCAAATTAAAAGTCTACCTCTTGGCTGTGTAGACTTTTGGAGTGGCTGCTAATCATTGTATTAATAGGCATCACATTATAACCTTTGATTTTGAAGGTGGTGGAAGAGAAGGACAGGGAAATAGCACTTCTTAATGAACAGATCTCTAAACATCAACACACGGACATTGCCTCTGATAATAAGGTAACACAATATGCATATACGAAATGCAAAAAGGCTATTTCGCATACGCATAGTTTCGTGGTAGTGCAACGTGCTGTGTGTATTTTAGTTTGCATCCATTTTTATAGTTTTGCACCATCACATTTATTGTTGGTTGTTTTTCATTTGTTGTTGTGGTAAGTAACATCACCATATTTTGCTGTGATCTTTTGTTCATTTGATGTGGCATGTAATCTCTGAGTCTGGCTTTTGTATGAAATGAGTAGCAATGTTGGGTCTAAGTGTTGGATCCAAGTACATCAAAGTGTTGACACTGTATGTTCTTGTAGTAGAAAGGCCTTAGACTTAGACACAAATTTGTATACAGTAGCTCATACATTACAATAGAGCAAAATAAATGGTAATTAGTACTTAAGTTCAACACATTCATGATGGTGATGTATTGATTTGAATTATTAAAGGGCCCATATTTTCTGATCTACAGTATGTTATAATGTTGTTTCCTCATCACAAACATACCTGGAGTTATGTTTTGTTTCATTTACACATGTTTTACCCACACACCTTGCACATTTAGGTTTAGTTCTTCTCTCAAATAGAAAACACTCACTCAAACATTCCTCCTCTGTGTTTTTAAACTTCATCTTCACTAGAATTACATGGATAATTTCAGGTCTGGAATTTCCAATCTCCATAGAACAAAAGGTAAATGGTAGCTGTTAACTTGAACACTTCATGACATCACAAGATGGAACAGAGCGTTTTGAGCATTGGAGATGTAAACGGGCTAATAATGGAGGATTACTCAAACATATGTGAATGAAACAAAAACACAACTCCAGGTATGTTTTGAGTAGACAATAGCATTATAATATAAGAGTCAGTTTTTTATAATACCTTTAACTATTGAATAAAAATTAATGCCTGTTTATATTATATCAAGAAAATTTTGTCAAAGCATGGACTCAGAGATTTGTCTGTGAAGCCACTGGTCTCAAAGTCACCTAATTATGAAGTTCTAATATTTGTGGATCATTTTTGTAGGAAATGGACGAGAGGGATGAGCTGGTCAGAGACTTGGAGTCACAGGTAGAGTGTCTCAGAAGTGAACAGCAGCGTCTGAAAAGGGACCATGAAGAAGAGATGGAACAACTCAACGCCGTCATAGACAAACTACAGCAAGATCTGGCCAACATCGAGCAGAAAACTGGAGCAGTGGAAGACTACGAAGAAGACAAAGGTTTAGCAGAAAGACCAACAAATGAGGAGTATGATGAAGTTAAGCAGAAGATGGACTCAGCCACCAAAGAGCTTGACACTCTCAAATCTGAACATGGTAAACTTTTGGACACATATTTGCGCTTGAAGGAAAGTGCCGAAGCTTTAGCCGAATCAGAAAAAGCAGAACATTCAGAAATCGACCTGGAAGATGCTCTCAGGGAAAAGACAGCTGCTCTTGTGGTAATGCAGGCCGAGGTACAGGCACTCGAGCAGAGCGCCACCGACAAAGTGGAGGAGTTGGACAGGCGAATACATGAACTTGAGGCTTTAGTGAGTGAAAGAGATGATGAGTTGAGTCGCTGTCGCTTCCTAGTGGAGCAAACACAAAATTACGCAGATGGTCTCCAGGAAAAGATTTATAAATTAGAGGAAAATCTAAGGGACAAAGTAGCTTCAGCGCTGGTTAGCCAAGCCACTCTTGAGGCCTTCCAACAGCAGCAATCTCCACAACCCAAACACCAGCCTGTAGTATATGATTTTGGTAGCTTCAATATTCCACACTTGGACATCAGTGGGTACAGTCAGACTAGAGGGGGTTCCACAGGGAGAGTGGTCCATCTAACGGAGAAGCTGAGGGAGCTGGAGGTGGGCCTGAGTGGGATGCAGAAGGACCAGGAGCTGCAGAATCAGCTTCTGTCCAGTTCAGAGGAGGATGTGCTGGAGTATGAGCGCAGACTGGCCCTCCTGATGGACCTGCTCAGTCAGATGAAGACCGGGGCCTCCCACAGATCTGCACCAATATTACAGGTAACTAAGACATAAGAGTAGCTCTACACTGGAGTTTATGGTCATAACCTGAGTAAATTCAATATTAGCAAATAAGCTCTTTTCCAGTTGATTTGCTAGTATCAAATTATTCTGTTCCTATCCTCTCTCAGCAGACCCGTTCTTCCTCTGCTGACCAGCCCTCTGAGGCATCACTCACCAAAGAACAACCCCAGAGCTTCAAAGAGAGCAGCCACCTCCAGGGCACGCTCACTGTAAGGAATACTCCCCCTGGTGTCTAATCTTAATAATTTATTTTATGTGGTTTATAATACTTTTTATTTTCTTTTTATTAGGAGAAAACAATAGCAATACAGAGGCTTGATGAGAAACTTCAAATGGTACAATCCTATTTTTTATTTATTTATAAACTAGTTATATAGTTATGTTTTTTATTTTATTTATTTATTTATTTAATATGGACAGTGCATATTAATGAACATCTACAACACTGCAGTGTAAATATGCCAGATGGTAAGACTAACATTGTCATCTCTTGTGCCTAGACATCTTCAAACAGTGGTGAGGAGGCCAGGGTGTCTGAACTCCAAAAAGAACTCAAAATGGCTCAAAGCGAAGCTTCTGCCGCCAAAGAAGAGCTGAGCAGCTGCAAGGACAGTCTGGATAAGTTACAGAAGCTGTTACAGGTAAATATTTTGCACAAAATTATGAAAATATAAAAAATTCTTATTAAATAATGTTTTAAGTTATGTGTAACCTTTTGCTTGTATGCGCTTTTTCTTAAAGGAGCGGGAAATGACTATAGCTCAGCTCAAAGGGGATCTTTTGCAAGTACGTGAAATGATAAAGTATATATAAATATAATTATGTGCCATGGCTCATGGTGTCATCTCACTTTTTAGGCCACTTCAAACAGCAGTGAGGGGTCCAGGGCGTCAGAGCTCCAGCAGCAGCTTAAAGAGGCTCAAAGTGAAGCTTCTGTCACCAAAGAAGAACTGAGCAGCTACAGAGAGAGTGTGGACAAGCTACAGGAGCTGTTACAGGTACTGCAACAAGACCGTTAACAAAATGTATTAATTAAATTAAATATCAACAGTGTTTAAATGAAACACAGTGTATAATGTAACATGCAATCTTGTATAAGACTTGAATATGAAAATAAGAATTTCTATAATGTTTTGTAAAGTTATATGCATGTTTATCCTTGTTTTCAAAGGAGCGGGAAATGACCATAGCCCAATTTAAAGAAGAGCTTTTCAAAGTGAGTGAACAGAGATTTTTTGGTGATTTTTTATTTTTTTTTCTGACTGTATTCATTTGTGCTTTAGGCTAAAGAAAATGAGGACAGAGGCAGCTTTACAGAGGTCCTTCAGAAACTCGAAGAGGCAACAAAAACTGCAGCTTCCACCAAAGACGAACTCAACAGCATCAAGCAGCAAAATGTGGAACTGGAGGATGAGCTTAAGTCTAATGAAGTGACCATTTCCAAACTAAAAGAGCAACTCCAGGAGGTCAGGAAGAATGTGGAGAACACCAAAGAAGAACTAATCGGGTACAAAGAACAAACTGCAAAACTACAAGATGAAGCCAGTGAGCGCGAGAGTTTGATTTCAAGTCTCAAAGTGGAATTACAGGAAGCACAATCTGCTTTGGTCAAAGAGACAGACATCTCATCTCCTCCTTCACCATCTCCATCTCCCCAGCCACCATCCTCTTCGTCCTCCTCTATCACTCAGTCCAAAAAGAAAGGGGTAAAACAGCCTGCTTCAAAAGCCAACAGCGCCAAAGAAAAGTCCTCTCTCTCCAGGAAAAACTCCTCTTCTAGTCACTCGTCCCACAAATCACACAGTCTGAAGTCCAATGGCAGCACAGAGCAACATCACGTTATAGATGCATTCACACAAACAGAAAATTTACAAATATCCAATCAGGGCGCAGTTGAGTCTTGTGAGACTAAAGATGAGGTGGAGGAGGTGATCACGAAGTTTCAGGAGAAGATCGAGCAAATGCAGGAACTTCACGCAGCCGAAATATTGGACATGGAGTCGAGACACATTGCAGAAAGTGAAAATCTACGGCGAGACACACAAGCGCTGGAGGACGAATGTAAGGCGCTGAAGACAGTCATCGAAAAACTGCGATCAAATGAGGTACATATTATACAATATGCATTTCTATGATTGTTACATCACTCAGTCTGTAGACCCAAAGACTATGCAGTGGCCATTTCAAACAGTGACCTTCCAGATGAATACTGTCTGCTTTTTTCATTGTAATTGTAAATTGAGCTTACCTAGAGAACACCAGGTACTCATATTCAAACTATGCGATAATGAAAATGTCAGGAGATTTAGTGTAATGTAAGGGCATAGAGACATGGGTTTTCTGATTACATTAGAATTATACAAATACATAATTTAAATACTCAAGCATGAACTGTATATATAAATGGGTATAGCTAACCCACTGGCTGCCGCATTCCGCTTTCTTCCAGCAGGAAATGTTCATGGAGGCACTTCAGACTCAAATTGAGAAATTGTCGCCCTTTTCTCTAGTTAATGACTGGAGCCGAATGTCCAGTCTATGTACTAAGTGTGCCCAGGCATATCATAATTTTATGACAATAAAATAGCATTTGTAATTGTAACACTTATCTATAAAAAGTGCTGTTCTCTATCTCAGGCTTCATCGGTAAAACACGAGCATTCACCGTCCCAGTTCAAAGATGGCTACACCAGTGGTAAGAGTATCCCCTTGAAAACATTTAAACTTGAATTTAACACGTAACATTATTCATTTGTGTTTCACTGGTTGAATTTCAGACAGTAGTTCTGACTTCAGTCAGCGTACAGGATACGACCTCCCCAATCTCCAGCATGAGTACAGGACCACTCCAGAGGGTGCAAGGAGAGACAATGATGAGACGTTACCAGATCGGATCAAGGTAGAATGAAAACTGTCGTATTATATTATATTATGCTGTATGAACAAATTATTCCTTGATCATATTTAGGGTTTCTTATATTGGCAAAGTGTTACTAGCTAAAATACTAGATAATCCTTTAAAAAGTATATGTTTACCCAGGAATTTATTCACTTTTATTTCAAGCTTATTATGGTAATTATGATATTCACCTTTTGTTTACAATGTTCACACGTAATGTTATAATAAGGAATACAAGTGTACCTTATTTACAGCTATCTACTTGATAAAGTGAAAACAAGAGATAAAGGAGGTTCAATTTGTATCATCCGCCTACACACATGCTTGCACATGTTCAACTGTACATATTAATTTATTTTTTTGTAATGATAACAATATAGTTTTGCCATCGTAGCTTGAAAATGTTTGGGAATATGAAAAACTGTTCTTAATTCAATGATTTCCCTGTAGACATTGCTCCGTGAGGTCCATCAAGAGGGCATGCAGGTGCTGTCCCTGTCAGAGCTGCCCCTGTCTGAAGCTGATCCCAGTGCTCAGTTCAATGTCCAAGGCTGGATCAAGGAACGTGACGCCCTTCTGTCTACTGTGGAGTCTCTGAAAAGCCTCATCACCTCCATGCAAACACACTCACAATCACAGGTACAAACACAACTTTACAGGAAGCCAATGCAGATTAAAGTAAATGCACATATTGGCCAGATTTTCACTTCAAAACTGCGACACACCCAGGGTGGGGTGGTTTGTACAAATAAAACTGAGAAAAGAGAGCGTAACATTGTCCATTCTCCACTAACTTTTGGGATTTCTGTTTTCATTTTCAAGCATTTTTTAATGTATTTTGGCTAAACAAAATATAATATACACCCCTCTTTACTGTTGGTGAGGATCAGATTGGTCAGTTGGTTCTGGTATAAAACTGGGACAAGTCAATGTTTTTTTTGATAAATCTGCTAGGACAGGGGACATAGAGCTCAAAACTGGGACTGTCCCGGGTAAATAGCGATGTCTGGTCAGCCTACATTTCAGCAACATTGAATTTGCATCATAACTTAGATATACATTTTTTGTTTACTTTTTGCCTGTAATTTTTGTGGCTACTAGCTCATGTTTGTCAATCATTACTAAAGTTGCCTTGGTTAGAATAGAAAAATAGCAAATGTCTGGCACACCAGTATAATATTTGAAGGAATTCTTGATGATGAAGCTAGAAATCTCTCTCATGCTGATGGTATATTATTTAATTAATTTTGTCATAGGAGGTAAAAAATGCCTCTTTAGAAGCCTGTCTCTTAAATGACATTTTTTATTCTACTTGGATTTCATGTTTGTATATTTGATCATCATAGACATCTGTTGGTGTGGACTGGCGCGGGCAGCTGCTGGATGCTGTGCAGAAGGTCTTTCAGAATGAGAGAAGCGTTTTGAAAAACACTTTGTACAGCCAACTGGACCTGCTGGACACCAGCGACGCAATCATCCACCTCAATCAGCTCGAGCAAAGACTGGCTGAGCAGGTTGGCAAATCTCCTGCTATCTTTATGTTACTAAAGTCCTCTTGTCTGTGTGGGTGTAGCCAGTAATCAGATAACAATAACAGGTATTATTTTTTTTGTTTGTGCTTATGATATACACAAAATCAACTTTGATCAAAACAACTGGTGATGTGTGTTAATTAACAGATTTTTAGAAGTACATCTACTTGCATAATTTTCCTTGCTAAAACCTGCACAGTATAGAGGACATAAAATTACAGAATTAGAAGTAAATAAATACAAGAATACATTTAGAAAAGTATTGCATTAAATGGTGAATAAACATATAAATGTGTAAATAAACAAATGCATTTACACATTCATGCATACATTCTGCAGATAAAAAAGCATATATTGAAAAATAAAAATCCTCATGTATGTATTTATTTATTTATTTACACATTTATATTTTTAGTCACCATTTAATTCAATAATTTCCAACATTTATTCTTGTGTTTATTTATTTTTAATTATGTACTTTTTTGGAGTGAACAATCAGAAAGAAATCAGATTACTCATGTGATGTAACTGTATATGTGACATTTTAATCTTCTGCAGTAATAGGCCATTGTTAGTTAACTGAAGTGTAAACTAAGATACAGACAGCGATGGACAACACTGATATAACTTTCACACACTCATTTATAGATTTGATTTATTACTTTGTTTTCTTTTGTGATGTGTGCTTTGTTTTGACATAGTAATTAACAGTGTTTACTTTTTAGGATGCTCAGCAAAGGGAAGCGTTTGGGCTGCTCCATAGCGCTGACCGGTCCAGTCTCCTTTCTGAAATACACCAGCTGCGAAGTCAAATCGAGCAGCTTCATCAAGGTAAACTTAATTAGCTATTCTTGATTTATCCACTTAATTTAAATACCGTATTTTTTAAACATATAACATGTTTTTGTAAATAGTGAAAAGTGCACTGTGTAAGTTTTCTTGTGGAGGGTCCGCCATCTGCTTGTCTCCAGGGAGATGTTGTTACTTTGTCTGGAATGTCCCAGGATGACTTTTGTACTTAAAATGTGTTTTTATTGACTTAAAATCTTGCATTCTTACTATGAGTGGGCTTGCCTCTCCAAAGATTTGACATGTAACTTAGCCCTATGCTGTCACCTGCTGTCTCTGTGGAACATTTCAGTCAACATCTCCATAGAGAGAAGCTGGTGACCCTCTATCAGAAAAGTTACACAGTGCACCTTTAAAATATAATATTACTATAAATTGGAAAACGTTGCAAACAAATATTGAGACTTTTGTTAATGTTTTAATCTGATCTTTTAACTTTTCTTCTCATCTGTATTTACTGCACCTCATATATTTAGTATTTTTAGAATTGATTGCTTTTTACTAATGCTTTTTAATCTAATTGAATGATAATCCCACATTTCTTTTCTGTTATTTTAGGTGGTGACCCTGCGACAGTATTAGGTGCAGAGTTCAGTCTGAAGGGGCACCCTGAGGTGGGGAGCGAGCGGGTGCTGGTGGAGGAGCTGAAGACTGAATTGTCTCAAACCAAACTGGAATTAGAGACGACACTGAAGGCCCAACATAAACATATCAAAGAACTCGACACTCTAAGGTTTGTACTAATATCTCCAAAAAGTGATGAAGATGGGTGAAAATGAATTATGTTGTTAAAGGTGCACTATGTAACTTTTCTGATGAGGTGTCTACAACCTTGTCTCTATGGAGATGTTATTGCTTTGCCGGGAATGTTCCTGATTAAACTTTCTACTCAGTTGTTTTTATTGCTCGAAAATAACTTGGTAAACTTCCTTAGCATTCCTGCTTGCTGTCTCCAAAGATGTGACCTGTAACTTAGCATCACCTGCTTGTCTCCATGGAGATAAACAAGTTAATGCCATACTGTAGAACATTCCAGACAATTAAATAAGAAAACTGCACACTGCTCTTTTTAAATGAGTAATATGTGTGTTGTCCAAAGGGCGGAGGTGTCACAGAAGGCCTCCGAGGTGGATGCCTTGAATGACCAGCTGATCGAGGAGAAGAAGAAGAGCAGAGAGCTGCAGTGGGCCGTGGAGAAGGAACGCTGTCGAACTGGGAGGAGCGAGGAGAGCCAACGAGAGGAGCTTGAGGTGAGCTTTGTGCAGCTGCCATTTTGTTTCTGATCAGCAATTACAAGGCCTTAAAATGCCCTTCAAAAACTATACCGGTACGAGCACAATTACTGAAATTGAAAATCCTTTGTATCCAGATTAGCATGATGTAATTATTTCACTGTTAAAGAAAAACTTTCTTTGCTTTGGTAATTTACTACAATATTACAGGTTTTTACCAATTATTTGCTTTTCATATCCATGAGTTTCAGAATGATGAACATTTTTGACTGTTGCTGTAAATCAACAATGTAAAATTAAGTCTTATAGCTTTTTAATGGAAAAAATATTATGCATAACAGGAAGCTGAAACCAACAAACACCTGTATGTTACTCTTTAAATGGCAAATATCAATTCTAACTTGTATATTATTTTAACATGTACTTTCATAATTACTGTCTGATGTGTGTCTCTCCGCATAGGACCTCCAGTTGGACCTCGAGGAGCAGAGGTCTGTGGTGTCACGCTTAAACTCTGAGTTGGAGCAGCAGCGTGAGGCCTCCGCTCAGTCGTCACAGCAACTCGAACAGGAGCGCCTCAGCCTCCAGAGACGCCTCCAGGAGCTCCAGGTGCAGCTGGACACAGAGCGAGCCAAAGCCCAGGAGATGAGCTCCGCCCTGGGCCGTGAAAGGGAGCTACGCAGGGGTGGGTCCACAGATGGTGCTGGTCCCGGCACTGCAGAGGGAGGAGAGGAGGAAAAACATGGAACAGAGGAGGATGGAACCATGTTGGAGAAACTGCAAAAAGAGCTGGATGACAAACACGCACAGGTTTGTAATCACAATAGGCATTTTACTGGATACTCGCTGTACGTTTTATATAATTGTATAATAAAGATATTAAGTATATCACACTTTACAACAAATAATCTTTCTCATATAGGTGGTCCAACTCTTGGGTCAAGTTGAGGCGCAGAAACTGGAGGTGGTGCGTAAAGACGAGGAGCTGACTTTGGTGAATCAACGTTCGACCCGGGATCACGAGGCTCTGCTGGAGGCTCAGGCCCAACTGGAAAAGGTCAAAACCCAAATGAGACAGACCCAAGAGCAGCTGGACAGAGAGGTGCAGAGGGGCAAACAGCTGGAGGAGCAGAAGAGCAGACTGGAGCAGAGGCTGAGGAGAGGAGAGGACACCGGAGATGGGGCTGGACCTATGCAAGCCGAGGGCCACACTGTGAGTACTGACTGTCAGCAACTGTTATTTATGTTGTAGTCCTAATGCATGAAGTCTTAAGTAGCAAAACAGGGTAAATTAACCACCATCACACCATTGTTACTGAGCTGTAAGTAAATTTCTTTTTACCTTAGAAATTGCAAATGTTTTTGTGGTGAACATAAAGGCATGGCTTTTGTCTTTTTTTGTTTAGAAGAAGCTAAAATATAATTCTCTCCTTAATACAATAAAGTAATAGTGTCGATATAATCACTTAGCGCTATAAATGTTCAAAATCTCGTGACACAATTGAAGCTAATCAAATGTTATATAATGTATGACAAATTTATCTTGTAGATAAATAAAAAAAAATCATTCTGATTATATTTGTGACAGTTATACTACTATTACTACGAGATCTGAAAATGATGTTAAACAAATGTTAAAGGTGCACTGCATAACTTGTCTGGCCTGTCACCTGCTTGTCGCAATGAAGTGTTATTATTGCGTTGTTACAGAGATCGCCTCTTCACAAATCTGACCTGTAATTTAGCCTATTGATGGAGATACTTATATTTAAAAATATATTCTTATTTTATACTGTAGGAGAACATTCCAGCCCCAAGCAAAAACATCTCCGGTAATTGCATATTTAACCCCCCATTTTATCTTACAGACCCAGTGGGAGAGCGAGACCTCAGACCGGACTAAGGACTGGGTGATGCAGCAGAAGACCTCAAGTCCGTCATCTCCTCTGGACCTGACTGGATCTGGTCCCAGCTCAGGTCTGCACCACGGGCCCTGGCGCACGGTCGACAACATCCTGGGAAAACTACACCTGGTCTCCTCTAAGATCCATGGCCTCGTCAACAAGGCTGCTGGAAGGTACTGAGCAGAGTTAAAATAGATCCCCGTTTTATATTTTTTATGTATCATAACCATAACTTAAAATACTTACTTTATTTGCTGTTATCTCTCTCTGTAGACCCACTGAGGTTGACAGTGAAGAGCTGTCCTGGGTTCAGTCCAACATTGATGAGGTCATTTCAATGTTAAAGCAATTCCCGGGTCTCCCTCCCCTCCCAGAGGCAAGTCTTTTTACAATTTTGTTTATCTTTTATCTTCACTTTCTGAATATTACTTTTTCTACTTTGGAAGGACTGAACAGAAACCCATACAATACATATGCATAAATGTATGAATGACATTTTTCTATAAACACTTAAAACAGTGAACTAGTGCCACTCTGCCTTGTAAACATGGGTACTGGTACAATAAGAAGAAGAAGAAGAAAAAGTAGATGAATGTACACCTTATAATGATTCATATTTATTTATTCATACATGCTTTTAAAGGAGCGCAAAGATGTTTTACAGTCTTTAAACAAACCCAGTGATTTCACTGATTGACAATTATATCAGAATGCAAACACTGTAATATAAACAATATTAGTTTAAGGGTGCATTGTGTAACATTTCTGGTGGTCAAATGCTTTTCTTCATGGAGATGTTATTGCCTTGTCTGGAATGTTTCACAGTATGGCATTAAACCTTTCTACGTCCATGGGGACCAAACCAGATCAAGTTACAGGTCAGAACTGTCCAGAGGCAACCCCGCACAGTCAGAATACGTGTTTTTTTTTAGGTATTTTTGAGCTATAAAACCACCTATAATTGAATAAATGTAAGTTAGAACTGTTTAATGTCATACTGTGAAACATTCCTGGCAGAGCAATGACATCTCCATAGAAACAAGCACGTAATGGACCCCCAACTAAAAAGTGACATAGTGCACCTATAAGTAAATTTTTTTATTACCAGTTTGATCATGTAGCTCTGATATTCCTCCCTGTCTTTGCTGGTGCATCTTGTTTGTTTATCCCCACTGGTGCATCTGCCGCTCTGCTCTGTTTGACCACACGCTCGTCTCCACAGAGCTCCTCTTTGGCCGGTGGCTCCAGCTCCCTCACAGAGCGGCTGCTGAGACAGAACGCAGAGCTCACAGGATTCGTCAGCCGTTTGACCGAAGAGAAGAACGATCTGAGGAACCAAATGCTGAGACTGGAGGAGGAGCTACGGAGATACAGGCACAACGCTCTGGGCTCCACTGACGCTGTGAGGACTCAGACTTAGACAAACTTTATTGATCCACAAGGGAAATTATTTGGACACAGTAGCTCACACATTACATATATTATAATAACAAAGAGCCACAATATAAATTCAAAATAAGTACTTAAAAATAATAGTAATACAAATATATCTTGAGTGAGTACAACAAGAGCTCATAATGCAGTGTGGAACTTAGCTCAAAATTACACAAATATTTTACAGACAGAGTTTAATATGTTAAATTAAATTCTGGATAAAAGCTTCTTGGAAGAGTGGCAAAATGTTGTCAGAATAAAATTTTCTTTTGCTATGGAACCTACCTGGACAACTAATTACATAGACATCAATTTAAATAATAAAAAAGTGCAAATTTACCATGACCTACATTATAAAACCAGTGGATTTACAACATTTGTTTGCATTAGATAAAATGTTACTCTTATAGTTTGTTCTGGTGGTTTTCTTGTTTAACCAAAAATCTAAATATAATGAAGCCTAATAACATGTGGTATTTTAAGTACTAATTGTATTATTCAATGCAAATATTTATTCAAACAGAAATGGATCTTGATCTAGTGGTTAAAGGTGCACTGCATAACATTTCCAGTGGAGAGTCCGCCACCTGCTTGTCTCCATGGAAATAACTTTGGATTGCTTTGTCTAGAATGTTCCACAGTGTACTTTAAATAAGGGAGACAAGCAGATTGCAGCTCTACGCTACATTAAAGTTCGGATCTGTAGAGAGTCGCCCCTATTCACAGGAGGAATTATGGTATTTTTGAGCAATAGAGATACCAGTAATGAATAAATGTGAGATAGATATGTTTAATGTCAAACCATGGAACATTCCAGGCAAAGCAATAACATCTCTATGGAGACAAGCAGGTAGTGACCATCAACCAGAAAAGTTGCATTATGTACTGTTTCTAATCTAAGTTTGTTCTCCTGGTTTAGATGAGCAGCCGGAGATCAGGGCAGAAGGGGGACAGCTCCAGTGTGCTGCTGTCTCAGGAGCGTCAGGCCTGGGCCCTGGAGAGAGCCAGACTCGAGAAAGCTCTACTTCAGGCTCAGAGTCAGATAGCCCGACTCAAAACTGAAGTCAAGACCGAAACGCTAAGGGAAATCAGCGGACCTGAAGCTGACAATGCTGCACTAAAGGTAATAACAGCTCATTTAATTTTACATACATCAGGCATTGCATTATGACCAGTAGAATAAAACAGATGAGTGGTTTTCAGAGTCTAGAAAGTAATGATCTCATACTCTGTCTCTGTATACACTTGTGTCGTCTCTCCTTAGAGGATGTATGGGAAGTACTTGAGGTCCGAGAGTTTCCGTAAAGCTCTGGTCTATCAGAAGAAGTACCTGCTGCTGCTGTTGGGAGGGTTCCAGGAGTGTGAGGAGGCTACTCTCATGCTCCTGTCCCGGATGGGCGGACGACCTGCTCTGTCCAGCCTCGAGTCCTTCAGCCAGCGCCGCAAAGGGCTCACGCGCTTCAGATCTGCAGTCAGGGTCTCTATCGCCCTCTCCAGGTGAACACATGGAACTCACACTCTTGGGAATTAATGCTGTCATAATTCATTTCAAAACTATTACTATGCATAATTATCCTCACTAAATATTCCAGCAATGATTTATTAGACCTATTGATTTTCTGAAGTATAATTGTTGTTAATGCACAACAACAAAGGTGCACTATGTAACTTTTTGGCTGGATGTCCGTCACTTGTTTGTTTCTATAGAGATGTTATTGCTCTGGCTGGAATGTTCCACAGTATGACTTTAAACTGCTCTTCCTTACATTTATTAAATTACATTTGGTTTTATTGCTCAAAAATACTTAGAAAAACAGGCATTCTGACTGTGAACAGGGTTACACCTCCACAGATCTGACCTGTAACTGTTTGGTTCAGTCTCCATGAAGATAGAAAGGCTTAATGCCATACTGTGAAACATTCCAGACAAAGCAATAAATGGATAAAAGCATTTGACGGACCCTCCACCAGAAAAGTTACACAATGCACCTTCAGTGCTGTCATAGTTTATTTCAAAACGACTTACGCATAATTGTCCTCATAAAATAGTCCGACAATGATTTGTTAGATGTGTTGATTTTCTGAAGTTAATGCACAATAACAATTATACTTAATCATTTTTATTATTATCTTTATAATAGAGTTTGGTTATGTATCCTATTCTTATATCGTTTCCTGTAAACATTACATTACATTATCATTTGTTTTGTTAATTTAGTCTTTATTTATGTTGCATTTCCTTAATTATTGTCTGTTGCTTTTGAATAATGAAGCTATAAAAAGAATTCCATTATTTTCTTTTTAGGATGCGTTTTCTGGTGAAGAGGTGGCATAAAGCGACTGGGATAAGCAGCTCAGCATCGCCCACAGTCACTAAAAATGGCTCAGGTCAAACTTTAGGTAAAAAATTCATTTTATAAAGCCAGGACAAATATTTGAATGGTTATTAGTAAAGTACAGAGAAGTCTAAAATGTATTTTATTTGTTTATATTAGGTACTGATGTGAGAGACTCGCCTTACCTTCGCCCGGGCAGTGTGGAGACTCAGAGAGACAGAGGAGGAGTCTCCAGTAGCAGAGGACGCAGTGGAAGGGAGTCCCCCAGATCAGCTGTCTCCCCCGCTCAACACAGGTACAGTAAACAAATAATAAACAGGAAAACAAGAAGAAATCGATAAATCACAGACTAATTAAAGGACTGTATGTCAATTATATAAGAGAACCTTTATTTGTCCCACAATGGGAACATTCTCTGCCATGGTTCAGTAGTACCCATAGACTTTATAAAGAAGCGGACAAAGGGAGGCCAGCAGTTATACGAACAAGTTTGGAGCCAAGTTCTATATTAGGAACAGGAATTTATTTACGGACAAAATAGCAAAATAGAAACACCAGGATCATGTAGAACTGGTTAATACAAACATTTTAGGACCAAAATGACGACACTCACTGCAGCAGACACAGAGAAAGGTGAAATTTTTTTTATGTAAAGTCAACTAGAACCAGAGTCGATGGAGCTGGGAGCACCCTCATGCTCACTTTCAATGTTGAAATTGAAAATTGCCTTAGAAGGTGAATTATATAAATTGCCCTTATTTTGATGCTGACTGATTCTACTGGTTGGAGAGGGGGTTTTGGTTTTGACCACCATTAGCAACCTTTTTATCGTTATCTCATAGGCTAACCATGAAAAGCTTTAATATGTTGTGTTATATCATATGTGCTGCATTATATTAATGATTGTTTTCTCCATCACCTGTATCTGAAGGTACCACGTGTCCGGGGAGCACGGCCCTTTCACCTGTTCTCATCTCCAAAACTACGACCCAGATCGAGCGCTCACAGACTACATCTCCAGACTGGAGGCTCTGCAGAGGAGGCTGGGGAGTGTCACATCAGGTGAAATAACTTTACTGAATGAACCGATGTTGTTAATGTTTAAGTTTATACAAATGATTATTCTGGTCTAAAGGGAACTAAAGATGTCAATAGTCCAACTTGATGGACAGGAAAATACTATGAGATTGTTACAAGTGTATTTTTCAAAATCTAAAATCAATCAGATGACTAAATGGCAACTCCACAGGTTTTTTGATTGTCATATAATTTTTTGCAATTCAACACACAGAAATGGGTTTAAAATTTGGATATGCAGGATTTTTACCTTTTTATTTAAACAATGCACCCAATAAAATGTGCATATTTTTAAAACAACATTTACAGCATGATTGGTAATAGAATATTTTTATAACCTCTAATATCAAGTTTGTTAAACATGTGTGAATAAAAAGAAACACCACTCCAGGTATGTTTTTGATGAAGAAACAATACTGTAACATAGATCAGAAAATAGCGTAATATTAACCTTTAACTATAAACTAATTATTGTACATTTTCCTCAGTACTGATGTGTCTTTTTCCTCCACAGGTGCTTCTTCTTCATATGCGCCGTTGCACTTTGGCTTGAGGAGGTAGATGCTGTGGAGGTTACTTTGGCTTGAAGAAACTCAGATGCCTTTTGATGTGCTGAGCGTTCTGCTGTTTTCTACCATTCTGCTGTGGACTGTACTTTCATGTGGACCAAACGCATTTTTTTATTAGTGTACGAATTGTTGTTATCAGGCTTTTTGTCGCCAGCACTTGAAAATAACGGCTATGTTTGTAATTAAATCTGCCTCTCTGTTGTGGAAGATCAGTTGTGTATATTTGTCTACTGCTAATTTAAGACTTGATTAATTTATACGTATGTTTTTGCTGAATGGGAGCGTTGTGTTGAGAGTGGGTGGGTTTACTGTCATGGAGGCTGCTACTGGATCCTCACTACACTGTGTTTTGTTTAGGGCGGAAAGACGACATTTGTAGAGAACGTATTTTTGTAAAGCCCAGGACCTATGAATTTTTGGGGTATTTTGTCAAAAACTGAATTAAAGAGGAATACACTATCTTAAAAGGTTGGTTTTCAAATGTTTGTTTATTTGCATCTGGAAACAAGACAGAAAGAGCTTCATGATAATACAAAAATAACATGTGAATTTACTAGGGCCTATGTTTACAAATATACATCTGTCAGAGCAAAGTATGAAGTAGAGTAACAAATTACTATCTGCTTATAAAACAGTGACAGGACAAAATAGTTGTGGTTTTGCCATAGCGATTAACAATTTAAAACAAACTATATCTTTGAATTGGAAAAAGATCTCAAACATTGCCTATAACTGAAAGCTGATACCCATAAAGTGATTATTTATTTTGTTCTACACAATTCAAAGCAACACATTTAACCTGTAGAAACTGAAGTGTTTTAATCAAGTAACTGATACATGTGACCTTTTCCCAACTTGAAATTTCTTTTAAAGGTCCTATATTACACAAATTAATTCTTGTGAGCTTTGAGCCATGTTATGTTGTTTCCTCATCAAAAACACATCCAGAATTGTGTTTTGTTTCATTCACACGTTTGAGTAAACCTGGTTTATTTGTCTACCATCTCTAAAGCTCAAAATGTTCCTTTTGCCTTGCCTTGCCTTTTCATGTAGTGGTAGTTTTCAAGTTAACATCTACCTTTTACCTTTAGTTCAATAGAGATTGGGAATTCCAGGAATTAATCCAAATTAAGAAGTAAATTAATTAATCACTGCATTTATATACCGCCTTTCAAGACATCCACAGCACTGTACAGTTCATTATTCATTCACTCCACACTCAGCAGTGGCAAGCTACTACACAGCTGCCCTGGGGGGATGAGGCTGCCAGTTTACGCCATCAGCCCCTATGACCACCAACAACACTTGTGCACACACCACTTTCATACTAGGCAATGTAGGTGAAGTGTCTTGGCTAAGGACACAACAACAGTTTTTACCACTGGTGCCCCACTGTGGCATCTGGAATTCCCAGCGGTCTCCCATCCAAGTACTAAACAGGCCCGGCCTTGCTTTGAGATGTAACGAGATCAAGCAAGAGCCAATATGGCCACTACAAGTTGGTATGGCCAAATGATTCTAATGAAGTTGTATGGAGTTTAAAAACACAGTGGAGCACAAGAACTCAGCTCAAATATGCAGGTTTTGTGTGGTAAACGTGTGAATGAAACAAAAGAAAACTTCATGTTTACGATGAGGAAACAGCATTATAACAAGTCAGAAAATAGCGTAATATGGGCACTTTAAATAAATGTTTAAATAGGATGGATGTTGTAGTAGAAAAGCACCACATGTAAGGCCAGGGGCAGTCATTCGTCAGAAGAAAGTGCATATTTTCCACACAGGTTTTTTCTCCTTTGATTGAAATAGTCTCTCAGAGTTTCCTCCTCTTGTATCTGATGATGGGGTTGTGAGGCGTGTGGATCATTGTCGTGTAGTTGATCGTTGGAAAGTAACCGTCAACAAGATCAAACTCGTACAGACGCAGCATCGTGGACCAGATTGTTTTGATTTGAACGTAGGCAAAGTTTTCACCGATGCATCTATGACGACCTGGAAACACCATAGTTATAGATTAGAGTTTCAATCATTTTACTTTTGATAGTGTGCCATGCGTGTCCTTAATCATGTATTCAAGTGGGCAAGAAGGCTCACATAGATCACCGTCTAATATTAATAAATAGGCAGAGGTTCCACTTCTGGGCACCTACGATCTTGGGGCCTGGGACAACAGACCCCTTTATCCCCCTGTTGACTCCCCTAATTAAAGTGATTCTCAAACTTTTCACATCATTTAAGAAAACATTGGGCTTTCTGCTCTCAACCCGGTCTATAATAGGCCTTGTTTGGGTCTGGCTGAGATCTAGTAGTACTTAGAGCAAAGTAACAGAACTCTAGAAGTCTTTATTTATCATGTAGTTTGAGAAATTCTTACCAGCACCAAATGGGATGTAGGCAAACTTCTCCCCCGCTGCAGGGTTGTCATTGAGGTAGCGATCAGGGTTAAATTCAAGTCTTTCTTTCCAAGTATCATGCAAACGATGGTTCACAGTCGGAGACACACAGACTTGGTGTCCCACAGGGATGGTGTAACCGGCAGCCGTCTGTGAAAATATTATAAATATTCATGAATGTGTGTAATGTAATAAATACTTCATATATAGTGAGTTAATAGGGTTTATATGATACCTGGAGGGAGCGAGCCATCCTCATCATCGTCATAATCGGAGGGCGAAGGCGGAGAGTCTCTTTCAAACAGCGCTCCAACAAACTCAGGTCTTTCAGCTGCAACAAAAACAAACAGACTTAAGAAAAATATAACTCAAAACACAAATCATTTTAATAAATACAATAGACTTGCTGTAAAATAATGTAAGAACCATTTAAAATGTCCAGGGAGAAATCAATATTATGTAAATTTAACAAATTATAATTTGCAAAAATCTGTGGAGTCCAGCAAAATTACAAGTTGAATATGTAGCTAAGGTGATCAAAAAAGGTCTTAAATCATGATAACTTAATAACTAGTAGATTCAATCAATTCCATTAATTACAGAAATGTGGCATAGGTTACATTTTGCTTGTAACCAATAGACTACTGTGTATTTCAAGAATTATAATGAAAACCCTAGCTTACAGTGGGCTTTAAGCATAGAATGTGTATTTAAATGGACATAAATGGACCCGCTACCGTGTTCCCAATAGGAAGTGAGGGGGCGCTTTCCAGTTGACTCTACACTGAAAAACTGCCACCCCTCTCGCTCTTTCTGTAACTGCTGCAGCAAACCTTGTCATTTTGGTCTTGAGATATTCATATTAACCCGCTCTACATGATTCTGGTGTTTTATTTCGCTATTTTGTCTGTCTGGAATATAACTGCTAGCCTCGTGAGCTTTGTTTGACTGGAGCTGAACTCTGTGGGTGATGTCACACTCACTTAGTCCACTTCTTCATACAGTCTGTGGCTTTAACTCACTGACCCTGTTTAATGTATCAAATTCTAGTCTGACCTGGTCGAAGTTGAGCGGGGGCAGGTCTTCTCCGCACACGGCCTTCTGCTCAGCGAAACATCTGTCCTGAAGAGATTTGTCCCGCGCCAAAAAGAAGCCCATCCAGGCGGAGGTGGTGGAGGACGTGTGCTGACCCGCCAACAGCAGCCCAATCAACATCCCTGCGATCTCATTATCTGTCAGAGGGCGTCCATCTCTGAAGAAAAGAAAATATTTTAATTTGAAATACATAAATAAGTGTTAAAAGAATAGTTGGGCACAGTGGTTTTAAATGTAAATTACTTGTAGGTGGCGTCCACGAGAGTCTGCAGTATGTCGTCCACTTTCTCTTCAGACTGCCTCCGCTTCTGAATCACTTTGAAGAAAATGTTTTTGATTTCTCTGTGAGCTCTGTCTCGTTTCCTGTAAAGAAGTTAGTAAAGTTACATTTATACATTTACAGTTGGTTAATTTTACCACAAGAAGACTAATTCTGGGTAATACACAAAGTTTTAGAAGATATGATGGTTGCACAAAATCGCAAAAGGAAATTTCAATTCTGACAACTGGACAATTTTTTTTCGAGTGAAGACATTTTGCAACTCATCCAAGCATCTAATTTAGTTCTGATCAAATTGCTGCTGAACACTGCCTTACATCTAATTCATTTTTTTTTTTTTTTATGGATTCCTATCTGGACTATTTCAGGATTACACAGATGATGGATGAACCCTGTTTTACATAAGATTATCAAGAAAATATAAAATATGTTTGCTGTTTTTATGGTCTTTATTCTGGGATTAGGTTAGGATTGCTCAGATTACTATGAAAGTTCTTTAACTGAACTACACTTTTAGTTACCATGTTATTAATATGCTAGAAAGTACATTAGACCAATATCGTCAAAATAGTAGATATGTATTGTCACAAGGATCAGATTACTAAACAAAATTGTGTTATATTGCTCAGCCCTACAATTTACATAGTTATAATTGTCTATAAAATCAGTATGAACTTTTATGTCATAAAAATGTTTATTAACACATGTGAAGGTCTTACCTGAAGCTGGGGAGGGGGAGCCAGGTGGGGAGGAGCCAGGCGGCGTGACTGAACCCTCCGTCCAGGTCGGCGTAGAGCTGGGCCACTTTCTCATCCAACATGCTGCGGATCTCTTTCCCATGGAGACAACTGCTGGCCGTGAGGATGATCAGCTCCGACAAAGCCTCGAACAGATCTGAAAACAGTTTAACATAAAGTCAGTTTGTTTTCCGATTTACTGCTAGCCTAATAAAGTATGAACAAAGATTTGAGCAATGAGCATGAGCAATAAATTATATTAAGACTCAGACTTACTAACGACTTGATTAAGGGGTTAGGAGTTGGGGCAAAATTGACTCTTGTGAGCTTTAGGCCATGTTATAATAATGTAAACTCCTAAAAAACATGAACTTGAAGTTGTGTTTTGTTCATTCACACATGTTTGAGTAACCCTGCATTACAAGATCTCCAAAGCTCAAAATGTGGAGTTTAAAAACACAATGGAGCACTTCCTGTACTACCATGTGAAAAAGGTGGAACAGAGTGTTTTCTGTTTGAGAAAAGCCTAAATATGCAGGATTCGTGTATTAAACATGTGTGAATGAAACAAAACACAACTCCAGATTTGTTTGTGATGAGAAACATTATAAGATAGATCAGAAAATAGCACAATATGGGTCCTTTAAGACGTGACTAAGCCTGACTCATTCTTAATAAATTATTTGTTCATTATGAATTAAATACATTTTTATTCAGGCTAATTATAAAGTATTATAAAGTGTTACCAAATACTATGTACTATTTACACCACTACTTCAAGTAATTTAGATTCCCCTCACAAACATTCAAATTAGCAATGGCCAGATGTATTGATCACAAACTGAATATAAATGAAGTGAAACCAATTTATGCTTTTCATTATATTTCATAAAAGTAAAAAAAAAAAAAAAAAAGAAAATAACTTACTTCCTTCTCCGCTATCCCCCCATCTCTTGAAATACTCGATCGTCTCTTCTTCTATTATCTTCACATGTTGTTTAAAATGAGCAATGTTCAGCCCAGTCTTCAGCAACTTCTTCTGCTCCAAAAACAACTGCAAAACAAAAAAATCTACCTTAACCCAAGGTTTGGAGTGTAAGCCAATAGTAAGGAGCATTTATGGACTTACAGCATTTGGGACATCATAGGCGACCCCTTTTCCAAACACTGGGGTTGTGAGTTTGGAGTAGACATCTTCGGCGTTCAGGTCCTCGTTCTTACTGTTGAACATGAGTGTAGCTGCCTCACTTCCCAGCAGGTATGTGAAGGTTTTCCCCACCATGGTAAAGCTGAAGACAGGCCCATACTGAGAGAGACAAGATAGTAGTTTTACTAATTATTAAATGTATTTTGTAGGGGTGCAAGAGACTAGAGCCTACAGCGGTCTTAGAGCTACGGGGTTTAGGTAGAATTTGCAGGAATAAACTTGTACAGACAACTATTTAAAATCACATGTAGTCACTTTATAGACAATTAAGAGTATTTTTAGTTAGTTAAAGTTGCATTATGCAGTTTTCCCCGTGGAAGTTCACCCACTTGTCTTCATAGAGATGTTAACTATCTGGAAAGTTGCACTGTATAGCATTTCATTTTTTTTATCTCCATGGAGACAAGCAGGTGACACCTCCAGGCCAAGGTACTGGTCAGACCTGTGGAGAGGCGAGCCTAGTCACAGTAATCCTTCGTGTTATCCGATGTATATTATTTAGCAATAAAAAAACGGCAAACTGTTTAATGCGATACAGTGGAATCTTCCAGGCAAAGCAATGACCTTACACACACATACACACTCCCAGAAAAGTTATACTGTCCTTTTACAAGCCCTATATTGATCTTAATTAACATTGTTGAATGATTGCGCCCTCCGGTGATTAATGTTAGGATGACCAGGTTGATTTCAGATTTCAGGCAAGGTAAATATATGGTAGGATTCTCGTGTAAGTCATAATATGAGGGACTTTTGCTGCTGCATTTTTTATTTATTTTTTGCTTTATGGTCATTTGCAAACACAGTTTTATGTATTTGGCTAAACAAATGACAATTTATGATCCCATTCACTGTTGGCAGCGATTAGATAAGTCAAGAATTGTGATAGTCCTGTTTTAGTCCTGGTTTAAACCTGATGTAGTCCTGGTTTAGTCTTAGTTTAGTCCTGGTTTAATTTTAGATTAGTCCTGGTTTAATCTTAGTTTAGTCCTGGTTTAGACCTGATGTAGTCCTGGTTTAGGCTTAGTTTAGTCCCAGTTTAGATCAAATTGGTCAAAAATAGAGACACCTGGGACATTTCTTGTATAAAACTGTGACAAGTCAGTGGTTTTATATAAATCTGTTGGGACAGGGGATACATGGCTCAAAACTGGGACAGCCCCGGGTAAATAGGGACGTCTGGTCACCTTAGGTAAATACAACTTTACAATCTCACCTTTTCATATGCATTTTCAAGGAATTCTATTGGACTTTTCCCAAATGAGATGGCATGTCCCAAAAACGGAAGTGCAGAGGGGATGTAAGGTGGATATTTCTGCAACAAATACACCGTAATCGTTAATTGAGACGTCTTTTTGCATAGAATATTAGATAAATGATGTGCATTTCTTACCTTATCTGTTTCAGTAGTCTTTTTGAGCAGCGTTTTGGAGATGTATCCGAGGGTCAGTGTAATTACAGAAACCGCTAACAATACGGAGGTCGCGTTACTGGTCATCTTTTCTACAGTATCTGAGAGCAATTTAGTGCTCATGTTATATAAATGGACAGACATGGTTTCTCCTACACGAAAGCTGTTACACTACAAAATTATAGACCCTTCGCTCCCCTCACAGTCGCCACACTGCCAACTTTTCCCAACAAAACCGTGCGTATATGGATCTATTATCTTCCGACTTTCTACCTGTCAGCAGTGATCCCGCCCCCGCCTGACAAATGCACGCCTCTGATTGGCTAAGGCTCCGGTGTCAGTCAAGTGAGCAACGTGTTGATTGGCTGCTGGCCCTGAACCCATGTCTGCTTATATGATGTCACTAATATTCACTGTATTGACTTTCGAGGTCCATTTCTTGGATCCATACATTATCTTTGAACTTCTATGTAAGGATAACCTACATGAATGAACTAGTTCTGAACGTTTTTACTATATTTGGACATTTTTCAGCTACAAAAACAAAATTTTTATATGCAAACCCCTTTTCATAACATTTATCAAAGAGCTGCAACTTTTTTTTTTTTTGCCTCTCACCTTTGTGGACAGCAAGAACGCTACCATTTTACAAGAACAACCCCTATCACCTAATTTGATTAATTAGTTTATTTATTATTTACTTGTTCCTGTCTGACCTGTCATGATTAATTACCTAACCATTTACCATTGCCAGTTTGTCTGTACACATAATTTTGCACACAAAAAAAAAAAAAACAATTCAAAAAATCTTGGCTACATCAGTTTATGCACATTTAAACATCTTAATTTACTGGCATTATAACATTATTATTATAACTAAATAATGTTATGCTTATTTCTTAGTGGAAAAAATAATACTGCATTAAATTACTAAAAGTTTAATAAGCTAAAATCTCACTCCTGTTTTTATATGTGCCAATAAATTGATTGTTTAAGTCTAATATTGTATAGCATATTTGCATTAAGTGTTTGTAAGTATGTAATAACTAATTAGTGTGTAATTTTTCCAATTAACAAGTATTGGGACATTTTATTCACAAATTGCTTCCCTTTATTTAAACAAAACATTAAATAAACATATTTACAAACGACAAAAATATATGTCTTGGTAAAACGTGAAAGATATGCTTGATATACAAAAGTAGGCAGTCCATCTTTGCTCTTCTTCATCCTAAATGTTATTGCAGTAAAAGAGGTGAATATAAAAAGAGCTGGTGTTTGGCAGCTGTGAAAGATTCTGGGGCAGATTAACCAAACGTGTATTTGTCTGAAGTCTGAACTTTATCATTTGGGGTCATTTGTCCACTGAGTTTCATTAAGAGTTTAACAATGAGGCCAGCCTGCAAAATAAGACAGAGTAAAATATATAATTTAGGTTCTAAGTAGTCTGGCAATTAACATTTTTCTTTATTTCCAACAGTAAAATAGGTATACAACATAAAAGTGTACATCAAAATGAAATAAAAGTAATAATAGCATAATATGGGATCCTGGTTAAGAACACCTTGAAAAATAATACCATACATACCTGTTTAGTGTGCACTATAAAGTTCATTTTGTTTTCTCCGCTGTGGATCTGAAAATACTGGTCGGCATGTCCCAGCTGCCACATGAAAGTGCCATATTCTAAACTGATCAGAAGGACCTAAGAGGGCAAAAGTTAGTTTAAGTCAACACAATTTGATCCATAAGTGAATTGTACTGTGTAAGTCATTAAAGGTCCTATTTTTATGCAAAATAGACTCATGTGAGCTTTTACCCAAGTCAGAATGCTGTTACCTTCTCAAAAGCATACCTGGAGTTCTGTTTTGTTTCATTCACACATGTTTGAGTAAATCTTTATTATTAATCTGTCTACAACTCCAACGCTCTAAACCCTCTGTTCCACTTTGTGATGTCATGACCTTAAATTGGCAATTCCAGGGCTGAAATTATTCACCTGATTCTAGTGAAGGTGTGTGGAGTTTAAAAGCACAGTGGAGCACTTCCTGTATTACCACATGACATCACAAAGTGGTATATTTTTTTCTGTCTGAGAGAAAAACTTAGCCTAAATATGCAGGGTTTGTGTGTTAAACATGTGTGAATGAAACAAAACACAACTACAGGTATGTTTTTGATGAGGAAACATATAACATTGATCAGAAAAGAGCGTAATATGGGCCCTTTAAATTTACATTACATTGAAAATAATGGTAAGGGTCATGGAGTCAATAATTTTGAATAATCATGAAATCATTATGTTTTTATGTTATTCCTAATACTTGCAGCAGCTCTAACCTTGGTCTCCATGTTCATGAGGTGCAGCCCCTTGGTGTTGACCCCCACATAAACGCGGATGCACTTGTGGCTGCTGGCGCTGGCCTTGGTGTAGACCTGCCCCGTGAAGAAAGCCGCTCCGTACGTGGGGATGTCCCAACAGTTCTGCAGGAAGAGCCTCTGCAGGTGGTGCATCTCTTTGCTCACTCCTTCACTCGTGCTAAGAGCCTGGAAATCAAAGGGATAATTATTTTTCGTTTAGCCCAGTAAAAATCACAATGTTTTGTTTGTTTTTTATCTGAAATGTTTCAATTGATAGTTTGCAGCTGATGACATCAACATTCCCTGGAGGTGTGACACTAACTGGGAGCACTACTCTATTAGAAGCTCTGTTACTCAAATTAGACTTTTTAACTACAATAGGAGAAATGCTTTTGGGGCTTCAGCAAGTCTCTCACATATAAAATTACAGTCACAAGCTAGCTCACATTTGCCAACAGTTTTTCAGTTTGTCACTCTTTCCTTTTTGTTGAAAACACCTAAACAAACCAGGATTGCTCATATTAATCACAGGCTCCTGACAATGTCTTGTTTAAATCCATTTTGTGTTTTGACTTTTCAGACTATCTTCATACTTTTTTTTGCTAATGTGTTCATTGTGTCACCATGGTAACTCCTGAACATTCCACCATTAAAGATACATGCAGAACACCCCTAGCACAATGTCACTGCAAAGTATCAAAACAAAATAAAACATATACACATTATTATCTACCTTGTATTCATGCAGAATCCTGTTGGTCCAATGATAGGCTTTGCTTTTAACTTTAGAAATCGGCACAATTGATTTTAGATTTTCCTCACTGAAAAAACATTTTAAATATGATTATGTCTTTGTAACTTTTGCTTTTAAATATGCATAATTTAATTTCATGAAAACGTAATTTACTTGAGGAAGCCCTGCTTGTGCTTCTTGCTTTCATAGTTGCCGTAGATGATTTGCAGCAGGAGACTGGCCAGTGTGATGAGTTTGCTGTCCGGAGCAGGATAAAACCCTTTTAAAAGACTGTGACGAGCCTCATCAAACAGAATAAGAATGGCCAATGGGTCCTCCACCTGTAAACAGAAAAGAAACAGGGTTAAGATAAAGACAGGAAATGCATTTTTGTATGTTTACATGCAAATTTAAGGACAAGCAACTAAAAAGGACAGTTATTCGTAGTGAGTAATTTTAGCTTTAAAGTATTGAAATCTATTTATTATTGAACATATATTTTGCATTTACTTTACAAACCCTTAATAGTCACTTTTTGTACTATTTCTGACACTAATATTATATCACTATTGTTAATAAGAATTGTTTTTATATTTTCTGAGCCCTTCCCTCAACTCAAATTTGGTCTTTGCCTTTCTTATACCTTTTTCTCTGCATCCAGTGGCAGTCGGACATCGCGGCGGAGGAAGAGCTGAGGGGTTTCTCTTTGGGGGTCAAGCACCGTGAGGTCGTTCACAATCTCGCTCCAGATTCGGAGGTGCTGCAGAGGCTTGTGGTACGGCTTTAACTGCAGGTCTGAAGCATAAACACACGACAGTCATCCAACAAAAGCAGATATGTCTAACTTAAAGATGTACTGCGTAACTTTTCTGGTGAAGAGCACACCACACGCTTGTCTCCATGGAGATGTTATTCCTTTGTTAATATTTTGCTTTGAGACAGATAGACTTTTTAATGTCTGGAAGTAAAACCAACTTTGAAACATTCCTTATGGCAATGCATTTTATGAATGTTCCAGGCCAAGCAAAAACATCTCCATGGACACAGGCAAGCACTAGAGAAGTTACAAGTCAGGTCAATGGATACAGGGCCACTCACGGCAATTATGTATGATATTTCCTATGCGCAATATGCCTACATACTACTTATATTGTATAGCCCTATATAGGTCTGTCACAATAACAAATTCTGGAGCATAATATAATTGGTACAGTTAGTGTGTTATACTGCGATAAAATAATATTTTGAAACTGTTTTATGCCACTGACACAAAAACAATTATGAAAGATAAACCATTTTAAGTAAACAATATCATTCAAAAGGCCTGAGCTCCAACAAATAAATAGCAATAATTAGCCACAAAAGTCTCATTTTAGACTCTCTGAAACTCAAAACTTTTCATATTACATCAAAAACAACAAAAATCTCCCCACTACTGCAATGAAACTGTACAAACTGTACAAACTGTATAAATACTGATCCCCAAAATACATAGTTCCCGCTATCATATACTGAATGATAAGTCGATATAGTAATTATCGTGACAGACCTAGCCCTCTATACATTGAACAGACTTACGCAGATTCTCGGAGCAGATCCAGATGGTGAAGTACTGCTGAGTTTCCTGGGAGAGCCTCATTCCCTCCATGATCTGCTGCACTGTGGTGTTATTCCCATGTTTGAGCTCCACAGATCGATAAGAGCCGTCCATGCGATAGATGCGCACCTTCTCATACTATAGGAAGAGTTTATAATGTCAATAAATAAAAAACACAACATTTATTGTATTTATATTAATACATCTTACAAACTAATTCAATTTAAAACTTAATATTTGGGAGTGACATGAGAAAAGTTGCAAAAAATAGTGCTTGATTATTGATAAAAGTTAAAAACAGCTCCACCTAGTGACTGACATATTAAATGCAACTGTAAGTATATCAATTGTTTATCTCATATCTCACAATTTTGCAAGATGATTTTGAGGTAGTTGTATGTAAACATAATGTCATATTATCAATAATAGATGTATATAATTGCACACCTAAAAAACAAATATATATTATTATATAGAGAAAGACCGTAGGATTTGGTGATACCTTGCCTTAACCAAATCCATGCATAAAGATAATTAATAATGTTATGTGATTCCCAAAATTAGTGTAATTTTGAATGGCTAAGAATGCTACTGGTTAAGAATAGCAAGATTAGCATTAATTATGACCACATGTTCACTTACAGGTTTGGTGTTAGCTTGCTGCAGCAGCTTCACTGTTTCCTCCCATTCATTCTGTTTATTTTCCTCACAGACTTGAAGAGGCGTCTTTTTCTGCTGGTCCTCTATGTGCTGGAATTTGAATTAGAATTAGAATATTTAAGAAATAACAGCACTAATCAATCAATAATCAAATATCCTATATGATATATTTTCTAACCCGGTCGATCTCAGGATGTTGTAGAAGGAGTTGAACTATTTCAGCGTGGCCTCCTCTCGCAGCGAAGTGAAGTGGGGAGCTGAGCTGACCGTTAAGCAGATTTGGATTACAGTTCCCTTTTTCCAGCAAAAGTTTAGTGGCTTCAACTTTGCCATGCCTGAAATTAGATAGAATTAGTGAATCTGGCACAAACACTATACTGAATTGACTGATTGATTTAGGACTAAAATTTGTAGAGCCGAGTATTAGTGGTTTACTGGGCAGTCGCTGGACTCCCTCCCTTTGAGCATTCGATTTCAAACACTGAACGTTTTAAGGCTCTAATGAAAACTCAACTATTTGCACTGGCGTTTGGCACAAGACCAGCACAGTTGATATTTTATTGTTTTAAAACAATGTTGCACTTTGGGCAGTGATTCCTGTATTCCTGCATGGATTCCTGCGTGTTTTATAAATAAACATTGACACTGACCCTTGAGTAGTAGCAATATTAGTAGAACTAGGAGCAGCAGTAGCTGTAGAAGCATAAGTTAGTCATGGTAGTAGTAGCAATAGTAGTACTTTCAATAGCAGTAGTTGTTGGATTTTATTTGTTTAAGGTTTTTATTTTTGAGTACAAAAATAAAACTGACCAGCATGCATAGTGAATAGGAGCCCAGTGGTCACTGTCCAGCTGTTTGACAGAAAATCCACTGTCTATAAGTTTAGAGAGGAGAGTCGTGTCTCCTTCACAAGCGCTGCGGTGGAGAGGGAAGTCATCCACCCACTGACGATCCCTACAAACATATGAGAAGATTAAGATTTCAGTTTAATAATTCTGTACTTTCTGTTGAATATAAACATATATGATAATAAACATTATTATAACTCACTTGTCTTCAGATACACAGTTGGGGTGGGGCCACTTCTCTCTTTTGGGAATCTGGATCTTGGAGTAATCTGGAGCTCCAAGTCCAAAATATGGGTTGATTATGACTTTATCTACCTACAAACAAACAAATAGGATAAACCAAACCATACCAGAGGAAAAGATATAAAAGAACAGTCCACTACAGGCAATACAAACAGTTATTGTGCCTTTGAGCAAGGCTGCCATTTATACGTTTAAGGGAACATGAATGAGATTGATTGAAAGTGTTTTGAATTCTCAATAGGGGTATATACACTGTCTGTGACCTTTTTCCATTCTCATCCATGTTAGGCCACATAATAGAAATAATTAAAGGTCTCTGAGTCTTAATGGGACCTCGTGGTTAAAGGTAAAAAATGTAAATGATCTATCTTGCATTTATTCAATTTCAGTGTTTTTATTGTTCAAGAATACCTTTTTTTGCTCAGGAAAACCTTGAAAAATCTGTATTCTTTTTGACTGTACTGTAACTTGGCTTGGTCACATCACCTGCTGTTCTCTATTGAGGTAGATAGGTTTAGGATCCATATAAATTTTATTGCCATTGTCAGCACAAAACAGGAACTTGTTTTGGCATTATGGTGCCATATTATGCTGTGGAACTTTCCAGGCAAGTCAATAAAATCTCCACAAGCAGGTGGCAACCTTTCAAGTTACATAGTATTTCTTTAAGGATTATAATGTTCATTTCCTTGGAGCAGCTCCTCACTTACCCTGTTGGTGTACTGCAGGTCTGACCCATACAGTGGGTTGAGGATGCACATTTCAGCCTTTTCCAGAGACATCATTTTGCTCTTGATCTCCAGCGCAGTGTAGCCCATGTGCAGACCCTCCTCACTCAGCTTCCCCTCTGTGCTGTAGGCTGGGTTATTTACATTGGTCTTAACCCGCTCCATTGGAGCAGGTCTAAACAGGGCAGGAATAGCATGAGGTACTGTGTGCTGCTCTGCTAACCACCTAGAACAAAGTCAGAGGGGAAGTTTTAATTAGGAGGGCAAGATTTATCAAACTCAAATAGCAATCTGAATGGCCACAATTAGCAGATCACAAAGGGTCTTATTATGTAGGAATCCTGATGTAATTAAACTCAGTATCTTAAGTCTATTCACAAATGTGGCATGTTTTAAATGTACTTTCAACAATTACTATAATCATAACTCTACATTCTGACATTGAGACATCCTATAGTTTTCTGTTTGGTGTTTCTTACTTATCTAAAGCAAGGAGCATCTTGGAGGTCATTGGACAGAAGTGTGCGCTGGTCTCACTGCAGACTCTCATGATGTCCTGGAGGCAGAAGAAGTTGGGGCTTCCAGCATTGTAAACAGGTTTGCTATTATCTGTCCAAAACAAGAAATAGGTGCAGTTTTAAGTAAAAGGGCCCACGTTACACAATTTTTTATGCTATAATGTTGTTTCCTCATCACCGACATACCTGGAGTTGTGTGCTTTGTTTCATTCACACACTTTTATCACACTTTTATCACTTAATATCACCTTGTGATATTAAGTGATAATACAGTTTTAAATGGTTTTAAACTCCATACACCTTCACTAGAATCAGCTTTGTAATTGTCAATACCTACTAGACTGCTTCATGGCATCACAAGGTGGAACAGAGCATTTTGAGCTTTGGAAATATAGACGGACTAATAATAAAGGGTTACTCAAGCATCTGTGAATGAAACAAAACACAACTCTAGGTGTGTGAGGAGGTAACAACATTCTAACATGACTAAAAGCTCAGAAGAGTCAATTTTGCGTAATTGCGTTTTATTGGATAAAAGATAAAAATAATATTTTTTACTTATAGTTGGAGCTTACCTTTAACACTGGCTGGCACTACAAATAATGAAGCCTCTCGTCCTTCATTGTCTCCGTCCAGGGGGAATTTCTTCATGTGCACCACTCTCTTTCCTGCAGCGCAAAACAACATGTAAACTATCATAAAGTGTAAATTGTCATATACGTCAAAATCAATTGACTGGCAGTCTTGGGTCCTGTTCCCACTTCTTGTACAATTTCTGCTAGGGGATGTGTGTGTATTATACAAATAAACCTGCCTTGTACATCAGATCAATTACATTTTAATTGCTAAAAAATACCTTGAAAAACATGTATTCTAACTGTAAGTGTGCTCACCTCTGTACAGTCTGACCTGTAACTTGACCTGGAGGCATCACCTTTTTCTCTCCATGGAGATAGACAAGTTTAACGCCATACTCAGTGTGGAACATTAAAATCTCTCAAAAAAGAATGTGACAGTCCCTCCACTAGAAAAGTTACTTACTTCACTTTTAAATATTACCATAAATTATTGTAAATGCTAAACCTATATCATGTAGCATATCTTTCTTTTATCTCATTCATTTTTATTAGGTCAATGCATACTCCATTACAGTCGACAAACATTAGATTCAGTCTAATGCCCAAAAACTTACAGAACTTTAAAATGAAATCAAACTCTAAAGACAATGACCAGGTGTATGCAGAAGCTAAAGCTCACTGTGCTTTATCATTTTCATTTACATACAATTATCTTTTCTTTCCACTCACCTACAAAGCCTTGAGTGTTGGCCATAGTTTTCACAGTTTCATCGACGTAATCCAAAATAGACTTGGACTTGTCGCCTCCTGTTTGAATCTTCGTCGCCAACAGGACTTTCTTTCGTTTCTTCTCTTTTCCTTCTAAAGGCACTTCAATCAATAGGATCTTAGGGAAAATTTGCAGAAAGTCAGTGAAAAATACAAAAAATACTCAGATCAGCCATAACATTCAGGACCACACAAGAGTAAATGTTTTGAGGTGAAATAAAATAGGCAGAATTTGATCAATTTAGGTTTTAAGATTTCACAAAAAACTTACATTAAAACCTGTTTTTATAGAAGATGGAATAGTTGTGATAAAATACACACTTCTGGTTTTCACAATACAGTCATGTTTAAGTCTATTATTCTCTAGCTGGACAGAGATGAAGTCTATCTGAAATATATCTTGCATTGACTTATTCTTGAAGAATAAGTCGCGGTTATGAAGATTATGAAATACTGGCTGAATCTGTAAGTAGCCAAAATAAAAAACTATCAGCAGTGTGTTAGCTTTTAAGGCCTGTTTACAGTGGATTGCTTTAGAAATTAATATCTAGTTCTAGTCATTACAAATTAATACCTAGTTCTAGTCATTACAAAGCCTAATCATTCTTAATAACTAATACATTATGACTTAAGCCTCCGTTCATGCTTTATTAAAGATGAATTATGTAACTTCCTTGCTTGTTTTTATGGATATGTCATTGCTCTGCCAGAAATTTTCAAAAGTACATAAAATATTAAACTGCTCTACCTTACATTTATTCAATTACATATGGTTTTATTGCAAAAATATCCAGAAAACAGACATTCTGACTATAAGCAGGGTTGTCTCTCCATGAAGATAGAAAGCCAAAGCAATAACACCACGAAGAAAAGCATATGACAGATCCTCCACCAGAAAAGTTACACAATGCAAGTTTAAAATTAATGTGTGATTATTATAAAGTGGTCCCAAAAATTCCAGTTTACCTCATAGGCTTTGGCTCTGTACTCCTTGGAGCTCAGACTGACTTGACTTTTTGGGCGAACTACAGCCACAAAAGCATCCTCCAGGCTGTCCTCGTTGCCCATTGTGACGTCTTTATTTTAGTCCTGATCCAGCATCATTATCCAGGGCCAAATACTATGGAGACTCATGCCTAGTCAACAGAAAATAAACAGCCATTATTATCTATAGCGCAACAGATTCTGCTCTTTCCAATTACATTATATTCACATTAATTCATCTCAATGCACTTGTTATTTTTCATGAAGCCTTCAGTCGAGCCATTATTGGGATTAAAAGGCTATTGATTATTGCCATTGATCTATGAATTAATCACTTAAAACCAACTTGGCAGGAGATCAAGCACAGTTCATCAATAATGCTTTGAACCCATCTGAGCACTTAAAGCACCCACGAGCCAGAGTAGTAATACATTAGACCTATATCTTAAATAGATCACTTGAGCTGCATTGTGATAGGATCAATATAAGCTACTTAAATTATGTAATAATCATGAAATAAGTTGTCAATAATTGATGTATTTGTTTTAACTGTAAATATTGTTCAGGATTGATTTCTTGTTACAGGAAATTGGAGATGCGTTGGGGGTCTTAGCAACGTCCACACTGCTCCATCAATTAGTAATAATAGGCCTATATTGTGCCGGTAAACAAGGTGAAGCCTACGTCTATAAGCTCATAAAATTTATATAAAATGTAATGAAAACATGCACTTTAATCACGAATCTAACTTTTCGCATCAGGCAAAAATAAATTGCAGAGTTCAGAGGAAGGTCACGCCCCGGAAACCAGATGCGCTCCCGTGCGTAATGTGTAATAACAAAGATATTATATTATTATTACACTGCGTACTTTATTGTGTACAAAGTCATTTTCCAAGCTAAATGTTTACTAATAGAGCCTGGTTACTTTTGGGGCAGTAGCATTAGTAGTAGCCGAAATGCTACACTGACATCGTCGCTTTTTGCTGAAACTTACCGAAGGCGACTCGACTTTCCCCCAAGCTATCAAACTTTTCTCGTCTCGTTTCGCGCCGGGTTCTCCATTCCTCGGCGCATTTTATTCACCTCATGCAGCTGATAATTAGTAGTAGTAGGCTAGTTATAGGCCTTTAACTTTGGGCAGGGCGGTACAGACGAGCGGAGGCGTCATGTTATGTTTCTTTCGCTGCTGCGCGTGGAAACAGAGGGCTCTGGTGGCGAGGGGGACTCAGTGCGCGAGGCCCGTGCGTAAAGCTGGGGCCCACTTTGACTCATCTGTGGCGTTTTCTGAATCTATTCAACCATCCAAGCATCAATCAAGCCAAAACTACATTGTGAACAACTGGTAATAGAACAGTTGTTTTCAAAAGTGTACAAACATATCGAAGTTAAGTTTCAAATATGGACCCTACAAATTTGGGATATTATCCTGATTTTCTTTAACACTGCATGAGTTGTGTGATCCTCTGTGTCTTTTATTTAATTATTATTCTATTTTATTTTATTAGTTTTATGTATTTATTGTTATTCTATGGGTTTGCTCTTATTTTATTTTACTGGTTTTGTTTTAACACTAGTATGATTAAATATGAGCATTTATCATATCATATTATTGTTGTTATTACTGTGTATTTGTGCGTCACTTTTTGTGTTTATAAGTATCTTTGAAAGCTATTTAGTATGCTGAACATATATTACTATATTTACTGTGTAGGCTAAAGTCTAATAACACCTGTTATTAGGACTTGAAAACACAGTTGCAACCCAACTACTGTGGGGGAAGGTGATAACTTTGCTTTGAGTATCACAAATGTCGTCTTTTTGCTACAAGCTATGTTTTTAACAATATGTGTTTAATGAATTGCTTTGCCTAAACTATTAAGTAGTCTGAAATATAATCAGGTACAGTTAAATTATGATTGCAAGACGTTATGCTTATTATAAACAGTGGTAATATAAAACTGCATTTTTTGGGCACTACCATGATGACCAGTATGCGTTTTGTTTATAGTATGTACAGTACTGCATTCCATGTCTCATAGACATCTGTAATCAGTGGCTATATGTGGATTTTCTTCATTCCGGACATCTTCGAGTGCAGTTTACAGCAAGTTCAGCAAGTTTAGAAACAAGTCCTTTCAGAAGGGCAATCCAGGAAACACCTAAACCTGCCTAACAACAGGTGAGTGTACACGTATACAGGAGGTGCCTTGAGGAATTTGAACTTGATTTTGGGTGTAATACCTGGTTAGCCCTAGGTATGTTGGAAATATAGTCTCCATACCATTTTCTTCCCCATTTAAAAGTGTATGCCTGTAGGTTTACATGTAATATTATGAAAAAAAAAAAAGTCTTCACAAGATTCCACTTTATTTGATTGCATAGTACAACTTAAAATAAGCATCAAACTCTCAGCATGATAGTATTCACACACAACATGTCTTAACGGGGCACTGTGTAACTTTTTGGAAAGAGTCCAGCACCTGGTAGGTTATGATGGGGAGATTGCTTTCCCTGGAATGGACCATGGTATGGCATTAAACTAGGAATTTGGTCCTGTAAAGGGGCTTGGTGGGAAAAGATAAGACGGAAAAAAACCTGTACTAGGATCCAGAAAAGTTACACAGTGCACAAAAATACAATATTATAGATATAGTTTTAAATGCAGTTCTTAAATGAAAAACAATAAAACAATGGCTTCTTTGTACAGCATCCTGTTATAGTTTACATGTCTTTCCTGTTGACAGTTGACTTTGGTTACTACTCCTTCATCTCTATAGGAGGGTAATTACATTCACGAGGCGGGAGCTTGCTTATCTTTGCATTGACTCAGCACCTTCTGCATTTCGCCCTGGATGTCAGCCACCCTCTTGGCCCACTTCTCCCTCACCTCATCCTCGTCATCCTCGGTAACAGCGGTGTACGCCATCAACGCGATTAGCCCCATGTGAAAGAGATGCGTGAGGTGTGAACATCTATGCTCCATTATCTCCAAATCGCCATCGCAATGCTCCATATAAACTTTAAGCAGGTTTCTTCCAAACAAAGATCCCGTTCCCATGACTCCATTGTAATAGACATTGAGGCTTAAGTCACTCTTGTCTCTTTCATAGATTTTTTCATAGGTTTCCATGTGAATCTTCGTCCTGTCCGGATCCTTCTTCAGCTTAGCAACCATTGTGTTAAAAGCTGCATATTGATGTTTAATGTACTCCTCGTACTTGCCGTAGTTCTCGTTTATCTCATCGATTTGTATTTGTCTCAGACATTTGTGGTTCTTCTTGGAAATGGATTCCAGTTTTGAGTTGATCTCCTGGAAGTCGCCATCTAGCGGGTGGCCCTCTTCGTCCACAAGGCCTTTACGAGCGATTCCAACCAGAGATGAGACTATCCCAAAGAGAGGGTCAATGGAGGAGGCAAAGGAGGAGACCTTTTCCACACAGCACAGGACAGTAGCTGCGTGTTTCTTTATTGTTGCTGCATCAGCCATCACTCCGAATCTTCACCCACCCTAAATGAGTAAGCGTTACCTACACAGAGCAGAAATATAGTTAGAAATCGGATCTTAACACGGAAATATAACAGGTGATTTTATTTGTTAAAGGTGCACTGTGTAACTTTTCTGGTGGAGGGTCTGCTACCTGCTTGTCTCCATGGAGATGTTGTTCCGATGAGGCATGTAAGCATCTTGCATTTACTCAAAAACATACACTCTTACTGTGAGTGGGTTGGTTTCTCGACAGATCTGACATGTAACTTGGCCCTGTGGTGTCACCTGCTGTCTCCATAGAGATAATTGTGTAATGCCATACTGTGGGACATTCTAGGCATTATCACCATAGAAAGAAGCAGGTGACAGACCCTCTACCAGAAAAGTTAGGAAAGGAAATGTGACTTTGATTATCATTTTGCTAGTTTTTATGTAATATATACACCAACAGTAGAACTGCTGCTATAAACCGCCACAACACACGGCCCAAATATTGCAAACAGTGATAAATTCTGATGAGATAATCTAGACATGTCTAGGTCTGTCACGACAACAAATTTTGACGTGCGATATATTCAATAGAGTCAATATAGCATCCTATATTGACAATATTGACAGCATCCTTAAGGACCTCTCACATCTCAGCCACAACCTTTTCCAACTCCTCCCCTCCAGAAGGCCCTTCAGAAGCCTTAGGACTAAAACCAGCAGGTTCAGGAACAGTTTTTCCCCACAGCTGTTTTCTTACTGAACTCTATCCCCCGCTGTCCCTCTACCACATCACCCACTCGCCCCCTCCCTCTTCATCTCCCCCACGGACATTGAATGTACCCTGTCCAATCCCTCCATCTAAACTACATATCACCAGTGCTGTTTATCTCTGCTTATCATGCTTACATATTCATATTACATCTGCCACATAACCTTATATTTATTTATAGCGTTCTGTATTTATATTATTCATATATATCTTTGCTCATTTATATATGTCATACATATTTATATTTTCTATTGCCACCCTGTGTATATTGTTCATAGTATAATACTTCTGCCTATATCTCCCCCATGTATATTATATCTAATTCCCTCCTGTTCATACTGCCATATTTATTTGTATATATTCACTACAATCTACACTGTAATATACTGTATATTGTCTATATAGTATATACTGCACATTCTGTATATATCACACTTGCTGCTTCTTGCACTTCTGATTAGATGCTAAACCACATTTTGTTACCTTGTATTTATACATGTGTAATGACAATAAAGTTGACTCAAATCTAATCTAATAAATGATAAATTATTTGATATGATTTGAAACCAAATCATAAAGCAGAATTATCCACAAAAAAGGTATTCTAAATGTACAATACTGTTAAATATTGTTGAGCTGTATTAATAAACAGCAGATTCCAACATTTCAGTGATTAGATTGTGTAATTTAAGTTCATAATTCAACTGTCTACAGTAGAACAAGTAGAGAGAATAACCAAAAATGACCTACTGATACAAAGAAAAAGTCCCCACAGCAACAACTGACCCCCAAAAAATTATCGTTCCATAATATTTTGAAATATATCCATCTCCATATGCATAATATATTGAAAGTCAATATTGCAACTATAATGACAGTTCTAGCCATCACAAATCTCATCCATATTATTGATCATTTATAACATTTCATATTATTGTGATTATAACAATGGTTTACAGAATACTGAATATTTCACTGGTTTTATCTGGTGATTATAAATTACATGGCATAATTGGTCCATTTCAACTGTAAACATAAGAAAGAATCAAGCCCATTCAAAAGAGACTTCTTACAAACCTCAAATATGCATTATGATTCACTATAAACATTTTTTATTACTGCTGCTTGTTGAGTGGGTGTGACAGCTTCAGTCTTTAATGCCCCAATATCTCTGCTTCAACATGTTTGGATAAAGTTTGCTAAAGATTTCCAGATGATCTCACACCATTGTAGCAAAAGCTCAAGGCCAGGTCTCGAGTTGCATCGGCTGTGACCCTCACGCCTACAGCTGCTGCACATATGCCAAACACACAAAAGACAGTATGATGTTCTGTTACCACCATACAACAACTGCGGGCTCAGGTTTTACACAAACAGGGAGAAGTTGTGTAAATAAGCAACGAGCGAGGGCCTGTTTAAAGTTATTTTTGTGAATTCCATTTTAAACAAGTATTGTAATGATACGCAGAGCAATTTTGAAATAGTTAGACAAATAATTAAACAAACTTTATTGATCCACAAGGGAAATTATCTGAACACTGTTGCTCACACATCACAATATAATATAATAATTAAACTAGTCATGGGATCAACTTCCTGTTATCTATGGGTTTCAAAATAATGAAAAATTAGGTTGCCATAGCAATTAACAACTCAAACTAAATATTATATGATTTTGAATGGTCATCTGTCCTCAAAATAGCACTATGAAACAGGAAGCTGAAATTAGGTGACATTTCGAGGACATTTCAACATCAAATTTTGCTTTAAATAGTTAATTGCAAGCTTACATGTGGCAACTCACAGAAATAAAGGGATTTTTGACCTTAGGGGCAAAGTGAGAACAGAGGAGGCAATTAAAAAGGATGGGTTTGAATCAGGGCCAGAGTAGTAGTAGTAGTAGTAGTAGTAGTAGTAGTAGTAGTAGTAGTAGTAGTAGCCGTAGTAGCCGTAGTAGTAATAGTACAAAGAGGTGAAGGAGTATCAATGCATATTGTTGTGGTTGCAGTAGTAGCAATTGGAATGCATTTACTCAAAAGCAGTTGTAAAATTGTACACAGTAATTTGGTTGTACTTTTTTGTCTTCTTTAGGGCTTTAAACATTAACATTGACATTAACATTATTTTGAAGTAAGGGGACCTTTAGAAGTTTGTTTTTGTGGTTAAACATTATGTAAGAAATTATGGTTTCGTTTGTAACACTGACAGCAATACAAATGGCATTTCATAATTGCATATCTTCTGCATTATTCACACTTCTCAATGTTGCCTTTCTGGAAAATTAACTTAAAGACAACAGTGGGTGTGTCTTCATAGTAACAGGCCTTAAAGCAAACACATGGTTACAGGCGACAGAATTTCAAGATTATATTTTCAAGAAGAAGAAAACACTAAATCCAAAATTCAGTGTTGCTTTGTTTGTTTGGGAGACCACTTTTCTATCATTTCCTGAATCCCTGCCTCTCACACACAAACAGGAACCAGGCTGCCCAAACTGCTCAAATGATATCACCCACACCAAACAAACTCACCACAAACATGTTTAAATCTTATAAAACAGTGCCAAGAAGATGTTTACTCACCTCTAGATAAAGATATTGGTAGCTGTGTTGTGTCTGCTGCAGCTGTCTCACTGTCTCCTATCCACCATTTTACACAGTCAAATAAGCACCGCCCATTTTTGCCATATAAGGACAAAGAAACGAGGAAGCGAGAAGCCCATCCTGCCTCCTCTGATTGGCTGAGAGCTGTTTTCCACATGCACTGCGGGTCTAGGGGACTCCAGTATGCAACCACAGGCTATGAAAACATGCAAGCTTGACAGGGCAGTGCTTTTCATTGTAATCTTTTAATTGTCTCGGCCCTTTGGCCAGTATTAACGACTAAATACCTCAGAGATTAGTCCTACATACAAATACACACTGCAACGTCCGCCTTTTTGTCAGAACTACATATTTCTGTCTGCATAATCCCACGTCATTTTTTTTTTTTACAACCATCACATTCTTTTATATGTCTAGTCAATGCTTCAATGACATGGGTGTGTCAGTATCCATAGTTAAACAGTGGCAAGACAAGTAATACAGTTTAATACTATTTATATAATGAGCAGAAACTTTCTAATTGGTCTACACCTTATTAATCGGAACTCAACACAAATTCAGGAGTAGGCCTATTGTGAAAACTGTTTTTAAAGGGCCCATATCCCGCTATTTTCTGAACTATCTTATAATGTTTTTTCCTCATCACAGACATACCTGGAGTTGTGTTTTGTTTTGTTTCATTTACACAGGTTTAACAGACAAATTCTTGATATTTTTCTCTCAAACAGAAAACACTCTTTTCCACCTCGTGATGTCAGGTGATACAAGAAGTTCTCCACTGTGTTTTTAAACTCCATACACATTCACGAGAATCATTTGGATAATTTCAGCCCTGGAATTGTCAGTCTTTTCTGAACAGGTGGAAAAAGGTAGCTTTTCACTTGAAACCCTAACCTGAACCCTTCATGACATTACAAGGTGGAACAGAGTGTTATGAGCTTTGGACAGACAGACTGATAAAGCAGGATTACTGAAACATATGTGAACGAAATAAAACACAACTCTGGGTATGTTTTTCTTGAGGTAACTACATTCTAACATGGCTAAAGGCTCACAAGAGTCAGTTTTGTGTAATAAAGCAGAGGTGGAAGTCGTTGTTTTGCAAGTCTCAAGAAACTCTCAAGTTTTTGATCTCAAGTCCGAGGCAAGTCCCAAATCAAATACAGGCAAGTCCAAGTCAAGTCTAGAGTCACTGGCCCATAAGTCAAAGTCAAGCCCAAGTTGTCTGCTTTGTGCTTCAAGTCATTTCAAGTCTTTAAACCAAAGTACCAAATATAGCTAAAACTTTTGCAATTTATATGACTTTTAAGATAAACTGTGCTTAAAAAGTCATAGTATATTTATATATGAGTATTTATAGAGTATATAAAAATTGTAGAAAATATTTTTTTAAATGTCTTGACAAGATCTTAGTGTGAATCATTATGGTCAGAATAGAAAGAATTCAGATTTGAGTGCTTCTCAAGTCTTCTCAAGTCACAGGCCTCAAGTCTAAGTCAAATCCCAAGTCAATGACCTTCAAGTCCAAGTCAAGTCCCAAGTCTTAGTCCATTTTATCAAGTCAAGTCTAAAGTCCTAAAATAGTGACTCAAGTCTGACTTGAGTCCAAGTCACGACTTGCAGGTACCCACCTCTGTAGTACAGAATCTTTAAAATGGAAAAAAAAACAAAAAACATATCATATAAGCCTACACCATTTAAAAAAACAACTTGATTTTATTTAAAACAGAAATTCAATATAGTTTTAAATCTTTTCAAAATGTAACTGATAGGAAGTGTGATATCCAACTTCCTTTCTTTATCTATTTTGCTTAACAGATGCCTTTGTCCTTCTTTCTTTGCAAATCTCGCTCTGAATCTTCTTATGTTGGCAGCAGCACAAAAAGTCAAGGCAACTTAAAGTGTGCATTCAGTTCTGAGTACGTTTTACATATTACATGAAGTCCTTTGTGGCCGTGGACACCTGACACTCACAGCTCGTACAGGGCTGTTTTGCCTATTCTTCTGGACTCCTTTCTTCTTTGACCTACAAACAGTCTATGCCTCTGTCATCTCTGTGTGAGCTGAGGATGTTGTGAAGACAAAATCTCTTGTGTCATGTTGAAATATGGCGCAGTGCCCTCTTGTGGTGAGTGAGTCAGTGTATATAACAAATACCAACATTTCACTGCAAAAATGTTTGATATACAGCACAATGGGGCTACTTTAAAAGGTGCACTGTGCAAGTTTTTTGGCGTAAGTTCTGCCATATGCATGTCTCTCTGGAAATATTATTGCTTTGCCTGGACTGTCCTATGGTATGACTTTTCTAAGTAGCATTTATTCATTACAGGTGTTTCTATTGCTCAGAAATAAAAATCCAAATACAATTCCTTCTGTGATCTGAAATGTAGCGTAGTGCTGTAACCTGCTTGTCTCCCTTGTGATAGATACAGTAGGTTTAATTCAGACTTGGAAGATTCTAGACAAAGCAATAACATTTGAAGATAAAGACATCAGGTGGCAGACCACCCATTAGAAATGTTGTAGTGCATCTTTAGCACTGCAACTGACTGCTGATAAATTTGTGATATTGTATATACAGAACTTGAAGTAAACATTGCTTGTTAAAATCTCTCTGGACATCTCTCTGAGCAGTGCTAATCAAATTTCAGTGAATTTGATATAATTTACATTTCTGGGGTTTTGCAAACAGAAGCATGTGAACACTCACTAGGCATACATTGGTTTCAGATTTTAAAAATAAAATAGTTATAATTGTTAATATAGCCTACTTATTATCAGGTTTATAATGACTGAAGAAACACTGATACACAATATGGGGAGACTTAGAGACAATATTTTAGGGTAACCTACTTGAGAAATAAAAAGGCTGGGTTTCCTCCAATACACTCTTATTTACCCACAGTAATGTTGATGTGATTTATTTGTACATGTTATTGGAACAACCACATGTATTTGTTGTGGCTTAACTATCACCTTCAGCTACATTTAACAACAATTGACAGCTATAAGAATTGTATTACAGACTCGAGTCAATATTTTGAGGACTTGAGACTTGACTTAATAAAATGGACTAAGACTTGAGAAGACTTGATGCTTCTCCTGAAAAAAAAAAAGAAAGTTTTTAAGAAATACTTTTCTCATTACAGTACATACAGTGCTTAATTTCACAGGAACAAACTGGAACATGTCCCCCCCACTTCTCTATTTGTTACTATGGCTGTAACAGTAACTGAAGTACTGTAATACTGAATCATACAATTTCTTACAGTAATATACAGTAATACACATACAAAACTGTAAAACAGAGACAACTGCATAGACAACTATACTACCATTTCAGTGCAGACTACATAAGAAAATAACAGTTATAAATCCCTTTTAAATCTCTTTCTATTATGACTGTATTGAGTTGCACTAAGGTCTTGTCAAGACATTTAAAAAGGAAAAAGTAGCATTTCAAATATACCATGATTTTTTCAGTACGTATACTTTAAATTGCAAAAATACAAGCTGTATTTGGTACTTTGGTTAAAAGACTTAAAATTATTTGAATCTCAAAGCAGAGGACTTGAACTGGACTTGCACTTGTGGGCCAATGACTTGGGACTTGACTTGGACTTGAGGTCAAAGACTTGAGACTTACTTGAGACTTGCAAAACAACAACTCCCACCACTGGAAGACTGAAAAAAAAACAAAAAAAAAACAAAAAAAAACAACTATTAGACAAATACTCAGAACAATAAAAATACATTACATCCCAAACACAATAACAAACACTGATTCAGAAAAACAAAACAAATATTTATTATATACATTGTTGATATGGATTACATAACTTCCTATCTATTGCCTCCTGTGGCCTCAGTGTAAAAATATTGTATGTGCACTAGAGTGGGTATTACCACCTGACCAAATATTCTCCAACAAGAAAAGCACATGGATGTTGTGAAATATTTGACTTCTCACACAGAGATAAGGGACAGAATGAGAACACCTGACAGTTTTTCCATGTTTTACACATTTTGCAAAAACTCTCTCTCTCCTCACACACTCTCAGGATTCTGTGTGGTTTAATGGGACTAGCTGTACTTAATATGTATCTACTCTGGAAAGATTACACTTTTACTATTAAATAAACAGAGGTGGATCACTATAAATTAACTTTTTGAATATTTTTGCTATAATATATGTTTTACTAATGTTGATATTTTAAAACTGCAATATTATTAATTGATTAAAGAAAAAAAAATACAAAAATCTTCTCATTCTATGTACAATTACTGAGAAACAACATAAGATACAGAGTACAAAACATACAAATAGTACAAAGCACACGCAAGATTAAAAAATTACAGTACAGTATATAATAATCAGACAAGATTTGATACATGAATTAAACTTTCAAAATTTGTTACAATTATTAACAATTATACAAAAAAACTGAACCAAAATATGTGAAAAATATGTGAAAATTATTATTATTTATTTTTATTTTGTATTTATATTGGCATCCTTACCTGAAATGAATTGCCTTGTGTTTTTTTTTGTTAGTAATTAACTCAAAATAAACAAAAACGCCAAAGAAACTCCCCCCCACAGTCCTACGTCATCTGTTCATTTCAGTATTTTTCACAGTTACATCCTGGGTCGACACTGCTCCTCCGTCACTCTTTCTGACCCCTCTCTCTCTCAGGTTTGTCCCCGTCCAGTCTGTCGTGATCCGGACCAGGGACCAGCTTTTGGACTCAGGTATGTGGACTCTAGCGGGACATTTGGGCCAGACCCACCCTCCAGCAGCATTCACACACACACACACACACAGAGAGAGAGAGAGAGAGAGAGAGAGAGAGACGGGCGGGTGCTTATGTTTTGGGATTAAAAAGATTAAGTCTTCCATTCAAACTGTGTAGATGGGTGCACTGGGGGCACCTCACACCAGACGGGATACAACTGTTTTGTTCCGTTCTGTTTTTATCCGAAATGTGTCTTTTTTTATTTGTGTAGTTTAGATTCCTGCAATCAAGGACATGAATGTTAACCTAGCAGTTCAACAATAGAAGCATTGTCTTGTGTAAATACTTATTGAAACTGTTATAATTTTTGTGACATTTTTGCACCACTTTTTCCTCTGCAGATTTAGAAGATTTTGGACAGTGAAAAGAGACACCATGTTTTTAAAAGTGGTTTTACTTTTGGCGTAAGTACAACCTTTTGTTGAAATAATTAATTTGAAATGCAACAGACCTTTTTGTATCATAAAAGGAACCTGTTTGTCACATTGCTGACAGAATACACTTAAATTATATCTTAGAGGGCTCAATTTCTGCTCTATACCCCATCTGTTTGTAGCTTAAAACTATACAGACTTAGTCAGGCTTTACTGATTCACAAGAAAAAAATGTTTGACATAGTATCTCACTCATTACAACATAATAACAAAAATAAAAATGAAAGAAGATGCAAAAATTGTAAGACCTGTGTCAAATAAAGCACAAGTATATAGAAAAGAGATATAGATAAACACCTGCAAAATCCCTTAGTGCAGAACTTCATTTCTACAGTCGGGCTTCTCTTAAAAGAGCTATAAACTCTGAAACACGCTAAACCCACTGAAATTAAGTTAATTTCCAAGTTTATAAAGTTCACCTTGAGGCTTAAATCATAGCTTAAAACAAACCAAAACTGTAACGATGTGTTTGAGATGAGAGCAAGTCACTACAATTTAAAAGGAACCTACATGTTTAAAAAAAAAAAAAAAACACACATTCAGAACCAAGGTTATGGAGCAAAGTGTGCCTGTGAAAGGAGTTAATTTATAGTCTTGACAAAGATATAAAAGAATCAAGTACAATAATGGCATTTTAAAAAACACATAAAATCAATGTGAGCAATGTGTATGTATGAAAACGGAAAGTTGTTCTACATAAAAGTGAAGATTTGTGTTTGCAATTGATTGATAATTGTGCCTGAACTGAAATGCACTGATTTGAAATGTTTAGTAACTATCAGTGTTGATGTATTGTCTGGAAAAGGGAAAAGGGAAAAGGGGGCAGATAACAAAAGATTAATCTTCTTTCTGCTCCTTTTCATTCATTTCTTGTATGTTTGATGTTGTGACACTTTTTATACTTTATGAATGAAATAAATTAAAAAAATGTAAATAGTGTGAGGATGAATGCACATGAACAAACATGTATAATTGCTTTGTTGTATTTGTAGATGAATAATGTGCTTATGTATTTTGGTTTCTTTCTTGTATTTTAGTGTAGAAAAGCTCAACTTACTTATTTACTGTTTCTTACGTGTTACATATTTCTATATCAAAGTCTTCTCTTGGTTTCAGCATCACTGGTCTGAGCTCCAGTGCCATTCAGCGCCCAGACTACGATGACACCCCCCACCCTGAGTTCCTGAACCCCTCGTGGATGTCCCAGCTCCCTGATGCCCAGCCGCTGTCTGAAGTCACCATGCCCGGCACCCACAACACCATGGCGCTGTTCGGAGGGATCTATGCCGAGTGCCAAACCTGGAGTCTGGCCTCACAGCTGCGGGCCGGGGTGCGCTTCCTGGACATCAGAGTTCGCCACGTTAATGGCAACCTCACCATCCACCACGGGGTCTCATACCAGCGGGCACATTTTGGGCACGTTCTGGAGGGAGTGGTGGACTTCCTCACAGAGTTTCCCACAGAGACGGTGCTGATGAGGGTGAAGGAGGAGTTCAGTGAAACCAATGACATCTATGGTGCGGTGGTGGATTATATTCACCGCTATGCCCATTGGGACCTGCTCTGGCACAGCCGCTTGGTGCCCACACTGGGGGAGGTGCGGGGCAAAATCATCATTATGCAAGACTTCTCTGGCCCAGACCTGGGCATGCGCTACTGGTCCATGGACATAGCAGATGATTGGAAGGTATTAAGACACAATTTAATTGCATACAGGTACATATAAAACTCATCTAAAATACAAAGATTTGCCTTAATTAAATGACTGTTGTTTACTGTATGACTTGAAAGAAGCACGATATTAGTCTATAGTTTATCAAGAATGATTAGGAATGATTCAAACAAAGCAACTGCTTAAATAAGAGGTTAGGTTGGTTATTAATTAAAGGTGCACTGTGTAAATTTTATGATGGAGGGTCTGTTAATTGCTTCTGTCCATGAATATGTTGCCTGGAAAGTTCCAAAGATGTCATGACACTTCTGTATCTTTACAGAGACAGCAGCTGATGGCCACAGGGCCAAGTTACATGTCAGATCTGTGGAGAGGCGAACTCGCTCACAGAAAGAATTCAAGTTTTTAATGAATAAAAATGTTTAATGCCATACTGAGACATTCTAGAAAAAGCAATAACAACTCAATGGACACAAGCATGGAGAAAAGTTAGACAGTAGTTACTAAGTTAAATGATTTTAAATAAACCATTTGATCATTATGAATCAGGATGTAGTTATTAAAAAGTGTTACGTACATTTCTTTTATATTTTATTTCTGTTTCTAGTCCATAATGCTACAATATTGATTGAACTTAAATTCTTTGCATTCATGTCACAAACTATTCACTCCCCCCAGAAAACTCTTATCATTAAAACAATATTTAATATATTTGGTAGTTGTCGCATTCCACATTTCTTTTGCAAGAACTTGCAATGTAAACCTACAGTTCATCAACTTGGATCAGATTAACAATTTGGTTTTATCTTATAAATTCCTGCACTGGTTTTAGCTTGATCCACTGTTTCTGATGCACCTTTTTACTCATTGTTTTTACCTGTAGCACTTTGAGATTATTTTATGTAAAGTGCAATATAAATAAAATTTATTATTATTATTATTATTATTATTATTATTATTATTATAGAGGGTCTGCCACCTGCTTGACTCCGTGTAGATGTTATTGTTTTTTTCCTGGAATGTTCTACAATATGGCATTTAATTTAACTATCTCCATGGAGACAAGCAGCATTATTATCAAGACCAAGAAGTAGGCTTGCTTACAGTAACAATGCACATTTTTGGGTAGTTTTGAGAAATAAAAACTAGAATTTAATAAATAGAAAATGTATTTGTTTAATGCTATACTGTGGAACATCCCAGGCAAGTAATAACATCACCATGGATACAAGCAGATGGCGGAACCTCCACAAGAAAAGTTACACTTTTACGGAATTTAAATTATTATTAATACTTACTCATTACAACCATTAATTAAAATTATTTTCTCTAATTCATACAAGATAATGATTTTTGTTGAATCGTATTGTGACTGAGTCTGTCTGTGCCACGCAGGTGCCCACTCTGCTGCACGTGAAGGAGAAGTGGCAGAGCGTCCATAACCACCTGGAGGCTGCTCCGGGGGGAAACCTGGCGCGGATCTACCTCACCTTCAGCAGTGGGGCGGGGCTGTTCGCATTCCCCAGAGCTGTAGCCCAAAGAGTCAACCTCCAGCTATACGAATATCTCCAGGCCAAAACCAACCTCAACCAGCGTCTGGGCATCATCTGCATGGACTTCCCTGCTGCACCCATGATTCAGACCATCATTGAATTTCAGCTTAGAAAAGAGTTTAGCTCAGTGCCTCCTGTGGTCACTTTGAAGAATACAATTGAAAGCATCAGGCATAAAATTATCACAAAAAATGTAGCTTGAAATAAAAAGAAGCCTAAGATACAGATATGGACTTATTTATTAAAAAGTTGTTATCAAATATTTAATCTTTACTCACTATTACATTAAAGGTGCACTGCGCAACTTTTCCGGTGAATGGTCCGTCACCTACTTGTCTCCATGGAGATGTTATTGCTTTGTCTAGAATGTTCCATGGTAAAGATTTAAATTATCTTTATCAAGGGAGACTACTATTGGCTCCATTACAGGTCAGATCTGAGGAGAGTCACCCCTATTCACTGGAGGAATTATTGTATTTTTGAGCAATAGAAACACCTGTAATGAGTAAATGCTATGGATATGTTTAAAGTCATACCATGCAACATTCCAGGCAACACATAACATCTCCATGGAGACAAGGTGATGGACCATCCACCAGAAAAGATGCGTAATGCTGCTTTAAAAGTGTGCTATGTAATTTTTCTGGTGAGCGTGTGGAGATGTTCTTGCTTTGCCTGGAATGTTCCACAGTATGGCATTGTACTTCTATCGCCATGGTATTCAAATTATAGATTTGATCTGCAGGCTGTTGCTGTAAGAGTGCATGCATTTCAAAATTTTTCAACAATAAAACACTTAGCAACAGCAATAGCAAAAAAGACATCCTGCACATGTCTGGAAAATGTGTATTATATTTTGTTACGTAAGGCATGTAGTTGTAAAGGTTCACTTTTTGAACTTCTTCCTCATTTACCATTTACCATGCCAACTTATGTTCTAAGCTTAGTTAACTATATCTTTTGTATTACGTGGGCATCCCTGGCGAATTTATGTCCACCAACTTTGTGTTAGTTTGGGTCTGTCTTTACAATAAATAGGCTGAACATTTTTGGTTTGTTGATAACATCACCAACAGCCCTCACATGCAATCAGATATCAGTGAATTTCATCATGATTTCCTCTGAGTCAAAAGCTCAGACCACGGCATTGCAGAAAACAGTTGCTGCTTGGGCTTGAATGTCTTAACATCCTGCAGAATTTGTGAGAAAGTCAGAAAGCAAACAATTTAGGATCCAAACAGGTAAGGACACAAAAGCATACGATTTATACAAGTGTTTTTCTCTATTAACTGAATATTTTCTCTAGACATGGACTCCCCTCCTGAAGATGCACCAAGGCCTCAAAGCACAGTGATAATTTCATCAATCGGTGAGTTTTTGCATTTGATTCATACATTATTTTTGGAGAAAATTGCAATTATGTTAACATTTTTATTTTTCTGTCTTCAGCTGTGGTTAATTTCCTTTGGTGGATGGTTTTACTTGCAGCCATTGGCTTTGGTATGTTTATAATACTCAAGCAGCTACTGGGCACATTAATACGTATACTTGTTGTAATATCTTTAATGAGGTGGTGGATGGAGTACTCAGTTTTGTTGCTTAAGTAAAAGTATCCATTTAAAAGTAAAAGAGTAAAAAGTAAAAGTATTTCACTCAGTGTTAAATGTAGTAACATTGATTCAAAAAGTATACATATTTAGGTCAACAGTAGCAAAATGAATTAGATTCTTAATGCTCTCATGAGTTTTGTTTATTGTTGTTTGCTTAAAGCTGAAGCTTATTGAAATTGAAAACTTTATTCACACCTCAAACCACAAACATGGTTAAAAAAATAATATCCCCTACATTTTTAGAGACTGATGTAAATGTTTGTTTTATGTTTTAATGAATGATGTTGAGTGTCTAATTGTTTTAACTCCCCTTCCCCTTCCCTTGGCTACTTTGGCATGCCCAGGCCAACATTGTAAATAAGAATTTGTTCTTAATGTTTTGCCTGGTAAAATAAAGGTAAAATTAAAAAAAAATTACTTTTCAGTCAAGCTCAAAACTGTAGTGTAGGAAGTACATGCTCTCAAATGTGTTGAAGTAAAACTTAAAATTATCCACAGTAAAATCTAAATTTTCATTTGAATAAAATAATTGCTTGTACTCGGTTACTTTCCTCTAATGGTATATTTCTAATAAACACATTCAGCTATAGTAGTTGGATGCGATGATCCTGGTACATTGACAGTTTGTAGTGTGTCCATGCTAGACTGAAATTTACTCAAACACCTTTCTGATTATGATCCAGTACACCTCATCAGCAGAACAGTGTGCATAATGTTTTTGTACGTCTTTTTCACACAGGGGCCATCCATGTGAAAAGCTGTCCCGCTCAACCTTATATCCCCATCTACATGATCGTTCTGGGGTCAGTCAGTCTGATCTCTCTGACTCTGACCTACACCAAAAGTATTTGGGTGGACGGTCCTGTCTTTATGGTGGCCTCCACATGCATCAGTTTGCTCTATCTCTTTGACTTCTGTTGGTTTATTGCAGGTGAGAAATTGTATTGTCTTAACTGCACAGGAAGAGCAGTATGTAACTGTTCTTATAGGGGGTCCATTACCTGTTTGTCTGTATGTAATTATTGCATTGTCAGGAATGCTCCAAAGTGTGGCATTAAACTCATTTAAACATGCAGGTGGTAGTCCCTCCTCCAGAAAAGTTACACATTGTACGTTTAAATACATTGTGTTTCCCATATACCTGTATTTCTCAAAGACTGGGTCGTGAGACTCGGGTGGGTAGCAAGAGATTTTTTTTGGGTCACCCTGTCACAATCTGCATGTAGGTCTGCAATATACAGGGCTACATTTAATGTCCAATTAAGTGACTTATGGATCCTATTATTGCTTGTTCAAGTACTGTTTTTCATTTTTTTAAACTTGAGTAATACTAATTATTCAGTCAGCAATAAAATATTGTCATTGATGTGCAATAATGGTCAAATCTACCTTTATTTTGAGATTGGAGACAAGTAGACAGTGGACCCTCCACCAGAAAAGTTGCACAGTGCACCTTTAAACTCTTTGAATTTCCCTGTATTTATGATGAAAGCAACATTTTACACGTATCCTGCTCAGTATAAATGTTGAAATGTTGTTGTGTTTTCTCCATAGGCTCAGTGTGGGTCTACAGCATCTATCCACCCGACTACTCCAATGAATCGCCTCATTTCTGCTTTAAACCTTTTTACATCTTTGCGTTTGTCATCACCACTCTGGTTTGGGCGACTTCAGGTTTATTATGTATTTGTGGAGGTTGTTTCTTCGCATGCTCCTGCTGCACTGCTGTGGAGGCAGGACGGAACTTGCTGCCGGCTCGCGTCAGTTTTTATGGTACAACTGCATCTAGTGATTATAAACCTATCGTTGGTGATGTGTAAAAATGTGTACACATAGATTTGAATTAATGATATGCATATGATAATGATAATGCATATGATATTATGTTGGTGTTTTTCCATTTTATTTCTTAAGTGCATTGATAACTGTTTAAAAAGTTAGTGATGTAGGTCTCTCAATAGGGCTTTTCTATCTGTAGTAGTAGATGTGATTAGTAGATGTGTAGATTTTATTTTCACGAAATGCTAAACTGATATAGGTTTACTGAAGGGCCATCTGATAATCTTGACACTGATGCCTTATTTGTAGACTATGCACTTATCTTTCTACTGATTTTATTATTATTATGTGTGTGCCTACTTCAATAAATTTGGCTATAGTATTATATGCCTTACATTATTTTTGGTAAGTTACTTTAAGTTACTTATTAACTTATTGTGTAATTTTGAGCCGTTATTTATGGACTGAACCAGGACTAAACAAGGTCTAAACCAGGACTATAACTAACGAAGGACTTTAAAGGACTAAGGATGTGAAGAGGAGTTTGCTCCACACCTCACGGCTGTCAACCCTGCAATTTCTAAATTCTACAGCGCGTAGTGTCCAGAAATTTTTGCATTTTGCTCGTCGTCAGCGTTTGCAGAACCTTTAATTTTCTTGAGACATTTTTTTTTTTTTTTTGAAACATCCTGGTTTAGATCAGTAATTTGATCAAAAATTTAGGGAGACCTGGGGTAAACCAGGTTACTTCTTGTCTTATCTAAAACTTGGAAACCAGAAATCAGGTACTAGGTTTTTTGTATAAATCAACTGGGACAAGGGACACAGGACTCAAAACTGGACTGTCCCGTGTAAACAGGGACGTCTGGTCACCCTAGTTTAAAACCCTTCTGTACACTACTTGATTTGCTTATGTTTTTTGTTGGTTTGTTTGTTTGTTTGTTTGTTTGTTTTTTAATCAGTTATGACCATTTTTGACTTAAGAATTTTATTTTATTTCATGTTTTACATAAATGTCATAAACATAAAAGATAGTCATATGCTAAAACATGTTTAACAGCCAGCCCAGTATAATTAGATGTTTTTCTTATCTTATCCAAATAACTGAAGCCGAACAGCCAGTGTAGTCAATTGTGGCATTTTAAACAGGCAATCTTAGAACAGCCTGCTGTCATTCTTGGGGTCCTCTCATCACAGCACAGTTAGCGGTTGCCTTAGTTCTAGCTTCGGTTCAGTCATTTTGTTGCACTAAACTTCTGCTTACACACATCCACCTGTCTACTGCGTGTCATTTCTAAACAGCTCTAGATGTTTTGATTCCAGACCGCTTGTGTTAGCGCTTTTCTTATTACGCAGAGTCTCGCGGCTAAAAAATATGTGGTCCTCGTGCCGCCGCGTCCTTCACGAGCTGCTCCGAGTCCAGCCGCGTGCGTCTGTCCGGAGTTTATCCCTCACCCCAGCACAGGTCAGTGTCTCACCCCAGCACAGGTCAGTGTCTCACCCCCGCACAGGTCTGTCCTGTGTCCCCGTGAGCTGTGGGGACAGTCTGTTGATAACCGAACGGTGTAGGAAGTATGTGTGGATTTTTTTGTGATTAAGTGACTATGGAAATAAGAAATACACCAGTATTATCTAATCTAGGGTGTCCAGATGTCCCTATTTACCCGTGACAGTCCCAGTTTTGAGCCCTGTGTCCCCTGTCCCAGCAGATTTATCCAAAACCGGTGATTTGTTCCAGTTTTATACCACAAATGTTCCAGGTGTCCCTATTTTTAAACATCCCTGCCAACAGTCAAGAGGGGTATACATTGGCATCTGTTTAGGTGAAACAGAAAAGCTGCTTATAAATTACCAAAACACAGAGAAAATGTGACTATACTGACTCACATGATAGTAATGAATGGGCCCAGTGCAGAACAATTTTCCGCACTCACAATTACGCACTCGTTTCACAAAACTCGGGTGTCCCAATTTTTTGATTTTGAAAATCTGGTTACCCAGATCCTATCTGCATATTTTTCCAAAACTATATGTGAACCACTCTCTAAAATTGCAGTGTGCTGTGGTAAGAAAGACCATATCTAAAACAAAGTACTGTATAGCGCATTCTATAAACAAGAGTTGCACATAACAACAAGTATACTTAATACACTTGGCCAAATAATAATTAATATAATGCAAATATTGAAAGATGTGTCTCAAATTAAATTTATTGTTCCCTTTTCTCAGTACACAGTGATAGTGGAGCGCTGGTGGCAGGTGCCCTTGTCTAAAAGAGGCAGCCCACCGAGACTTAACCCTCGACGCCACAGGATTTACAAACTGGTGGAGGACACGAAACACCAGCCCCAAGAGAAGATGGAGCTCATCCTGACTCAGACCGTGCCCAGTGAGTAGCACAAAGGATTAGCTATTTAAAATCAAAACAATAAACTTTTTTCTTTTCATTGAAATTGTGGTATTAAAATAAATAAAATTTTATTTCAGTATAAATTTCCTGAACAATAACGACAAATCTGTTCTCTGAGTCTGTTCCAAACCACATGATTTTATTTACATAGCATTTTATGACACAGGACTGTAGATGTCTCCATTTAAAAGATCTGAGCATAAATAAATTAAAGAAATAAATTATTATTTCTTTATTATTATATTAAATTTAATTAATGACTCTCTGGCCAAATGTCTCTCTGATCATATCTGATTCTCACTAAGCATTTTGAACAATTTACTTGAATTTTAGGCTTATAATTATTTACAGAAGTGGTTGTCCCAATGCCAAGTTAATCGTATTTGAAAAGAACTGACCACAACAGGATATGCTGTAGTGAAGTTAATATTTGAAAACTTAAAGGTGCACTGTGTAATTTTTTGGTTGGAGGTCCATCATCTTCTTGTTTCCATGGATATGCTATTGTTCCACAGTATGACATTAAACATCTCTACCTTACATTTATTAAATTACAGGTTGTTTTATAGATCAAAATACCTAGAAAAACAGGCATTCTGACTGTGAGCAGGATTGCCTTTCCACAGATCTGACTTGTAACTTGGTCTAGTTTGGTCTCCATGAAGGCAGAAAGGTTTAATACCATACCGCGAAACATTCTGGACAAAGCAATAACATCTTTGCAGGAAGTTACACAATGCACCTTTTAATATGGAATCATTTGTCTTCTAGAGCTTGGTGGAAGAGGGGATACAGTGTTTGTGAAGAAATCTGTTGGTCGTAATAAGTTGCTAGCACAAGGGATGGCAGTGTATCCTTCACCAGAAAACAAGGAAATGTTTGCTGAGGAGATAAAGGTACGTTTGGCAGTTTGTAAGCATTAAATAACGAGGCCCCAAGTTGTTTAATGTGCTTATACCATGGCTACTAACTGAAATGTCTCACGTGTGAATGTGAAAAGCTTTTCCACTGTCTGTAAATGTTTCACATCAGTTATTTCAGTGTTTTAAATGGAGCTAGTCTTTTCATATTACACAGAGAAGTTGAGGATGTGTTTACCTGTTGATATTGTGATATGATGATTGCTGCAGAGCAGTGATATGTAAAAGCATTACAGTGCGTTAAAACTGCACAACGCACAGCTCCAAGTTGTATAATGTGCTTAAACCATGGCTGCAAACTGAAATGTCTCACTTGTGAATGTGAAAAACCTGTTCCTCGTCTGTAAATGTCCAAAAAAATCTGTTATTTTTAATGATCCTAGGTACTACATCATAGGGGTGGGCGATATATCGATATTTTAAATATATCGAGATAGTTTTTAAACTCGATATGAATTCTGACATATCGTATATATCGATATAATGCTTATATTCAATTCTGATTTCGCCGCTTCGCATGTTTATCTTCTCTCTCGTCGCCTCCGCGCGCTCCCGCCTCCCTGATTTTGTTCGCTCGTGTCTCCTTCACTCCTCACTATCGCCCTGAACGCCGAAAGTTGGTGCCAGTGAAAAGCTTCAAGCACCACGAACCTTTTCCATCATTTACAGACAAAACCATCAGCAGCACATCCTCATATTCCACCGAGTCGCGTCCTTTAGCCCGAAAGAAGCTAAACGAGCTGAGCTGCATGAGAAGTGCGCTGTTTATGCAAATGAGCCATGCGCTTAAGTTTCGTTTCTGTAAAATGTAAACACATGTGCGCAAAACTGCATTAAACACATTATTATCTCAAACGGGCTGATGTGGCTCTATAGTCGTTATCCTTTATATCTTGTAAAGTTTAACAATGTAAAGTTTATTTATGCAGAATATTTTAATTAATAATCTGCTGCAGTGTCACTTGTACAATAGTATTTGGAAACGTTGGGTTTGATCTGCAGTGGATTGTGGGATTAAACCTCAGAACTCCTTACTGCTGGATATGGATCTATTAAAATAAGGAATATCCCGAGCTTCCTCTGCTAAATGAGCTCATGGTTATGGTTCTGGTTTGGATAACAGAGTTAATGCAAAGATGAGCTTGTGTTGAGTTGTTTTATTTATGAATGAAAAGAAGGAAATATGTATTATTTCTTTTCAGTTTTAGGGGGTTATTTTTTCTTGAACATATATCGAGATATATATCGTATATCGAGATATATATCGTATATCGAGATATAGCAAAATATATCGAGATATATTTTTTGATCCATATCGCCCAGCCCTACTACATCATATCCATAGTAGTTGAACATTTGTTTACCCGTTGCTATGGGGATGTCATGGTGATAGCCGCAGAGCAGTGATATAGAACAGTGATTTGGCTGTTGCCAGACTCCTTGTGTGTTTTGCAGTATCAACGCACGGCCGTTTAAGCCATTGGAATAGACCTTTTTCACAATGGTTAATGGTTAATGTCCATAAAGGACATAAATTCTTCCATGAACAACTATCAAGGTAAGAAAGGCAAAAGCTTAAAGCCAAGCAACGACTAGAAAACTACTTCTGAGCAAAACTAGTGGTATGGTATGTTAGCGATGTCTAGCATTCGAACTGTACAAATCTATCTATCTATCAATATCATGAAATCGATTTTTAATTTGACTTTAATTTACTTACTTATGTTTTATTCATTACCATAATGTTAGTTTTGCTCAGGAGTAGTTTACTAATGCTAGTCGTTGTTCGCCTCTAAGCTTTTGTCTTTCTTACCTTGATAGTTGTGGATAAATTCATCATGGAAGAATGTTTATTCTTTGTGGATCTTGTTGGTTGGAGATTTGGTAATGGGGCAAATTTATTAAGCTAGTGGAAAATGCACAAGGCATTTCCACAGACATTTTGCCATAGAAAACCATTAACCGTAAGTTCTGCAAACCTAAAGTGGGGCACTTCCGGCCGTTGTGAAAAGGTCTTTTCTCACTGATCATGGTATAAAATGCATTAACAAATATATTTTACTGTAACATTTTAATACAGACAACTCTCTTATTTATTCCACAGCTGCGACAAGAGGGGAAGTCTGAAGAAAGTTCACAAACCCGAACAGGACAAATGGTACGAATAAATGATAATGTATAATGTTAAAGGAATATTTTTAACATTATAAGAATCTTGGCATGTTTTTTTGCTTTTACAGACTGTCGATTTTCTTAAACGTATAACACTGAACATAAACCAAATGCCAACAGAGGATTTCCAAGTTACCAAAGAAGTGGTTTGCAGACAGTTTCAAAAGAAGGTAACATTTCTTTTCCAGACTTTTTTCTTTTATAATTCTTTGTTTTAACTTTGGTTTGTTTTTTTCTTACCGTTTAAGTTTTTATTGGTTGTGCCGCCCCATGCGCTGACCCTCCAACAAGAGCCAATCAAGGAACTGGGAGACTATTGGTGTGAAGTGACGGTAAGATATTTCGCAGCTTTTACTCTCAATGTGCAAACCATATAATTGGAGTTTGTATCTAAAAATGCTGATGCTGTGGGTTTGTCAATTCATTCTCAGTATTTCTACAGCCATTTTGCTTCTTAAGTAGTATGGTAATATAAACTGGTTGATTTAAAGTGGAAGTATTTGATTTTATATTGTGAAAATACCCTTCTTTATACTGTATTGTAAAAGCAGCTTTTTATGACAAAATACGACTTGTTCACTGTTTATTGATGTGTGTCCCTTAAATGCTTTTGCTGTAGAGATTGTTGGGTGTACAATGGTGATCTACCCTGCTTTGTTTTGTTATTTTATAAGCTGTTCTAAAGCAAAATGTGATGCATGCATGTGAATACTAGCTATATACTAAAGGGTTTGTGAAACCTGGGAAGGAGTGAGTGTGATGAGATGCATTTCAATACATACTTTCTCTTTTCACAGTTTTACAATCTGGTAACCCAGCTTTTATATTGTTAATGTGTATTTAAATTCCCTCTAAAATTGTATTTGATTTTTCTCAGGTAAATAAAATGGACACTGTGCGAATCCCTCTGTCCATTGTACCATATGAAGACCTTTCTGCCAGTGCTCAGAAGCTAAAAGCCAAAAGACTACAGCAGGTAGAGTCGACCAACACTGAACCTAATTCTGGAGAGGACAATGATTTAAAGACCGTCCCATCTGACTTGGACTCTGTGAATGAAGCCCCTGATGTCACAACAGCTCCGTCAAGTGACAGCCCCAAGAAAGAATGAATTCTAAAAAACAAAAATGGTGTAAATAATCCAACACAGGTGTAAAATGTATCATAAGTTAATGGCTACATTATCAGGAACTACTCTTAAATAAAACAAACGCTCTCAAAAAGTTTATTTTTCACAACACAACAATAATAAACTCATATGCTCAAATGTTTCGTACAAATGTGTATTGCCTTATGTAGTTTTCTTTTTCCAAAGAGGTTGTGCAGGGCCTTTGTAAATGAAGACAGGGCAGCTAGCTCAATATTTAGATCAAACTGAGTGCTTATCAATGCTTTCTTATTTATGATAATGGACAGTTAACCTTTAGTATAAATTTGAGTTCAGACAATATATAGCTAAAACAGGATTGTCAAAAGGAAACATTTACCATGACAGACTTGATTCTCTGGCAGTTTTATTTACAATATTAACATCTATACTCTGATCATGTGAAGAAGAGATTATTATAAATGTACTGTTCTTAAAAATAATTTGTACAAATGTTACAGTTTGTTACCAGCTGCCACAAGCATGCATTGCCAGACAATCAAACCTGTTCTCACAAAAAGGGATTTGTTAGTTAATATGAATAGTCTGTATACATATTTAAAGCCAAAACATTAATGTTTTGGCTTTTCAATTAATATATGTCTTATTGGGTCACTTTACATTATTTCTGCCAGAGATAAAACTGAATTCAGACATGTACATTGCATTTTTAGAAAACAGACTTATCTCCTATATGATACTGTAAATATGTGTGGTTTAATGTACAATAGGAACACTATCAAATATGTTACCAAAAATGAATATCTATCTCACACAAATACAGGTTGGAGGGTAAATACTATAGTCCTAACTAGATCTGTATACCTGTCTCCTATTAGAGGTGAAATCTGAACAGCAAAAGGGTAAACCAGTGGGTTATCCATAAAAAGTCCATCATTTGGAGGTTTCAGAAGCCGTATTTGGCTTGGGTTTGTCTTCGAGTTAGCTTGTTCTCTGCCCAGCTGTTTTTTAGTTCCAACTCGCGCTCCTTTGCCTGAAATGAAATTACAGATTAATACTGTAATCTCTGGCAAGTTTTATATATGGGTGTATTTTAACATTACGCTTAAGTTTTGCTTGGAACAGTCACATAGGGCCATAAACTGTATACATAAATGGAGGTAGCTAACAATGTAACTATAGCCAAAATATGTCTAAAATGTTCAGAAACTCTATAAATCACCTGGTGAATAAGATATGTGATTTGGTGCTTGCGTCTCTGTTGTCCAGTTGGCATTCCTCCTCTTTTCTGAAAAATATAACAGATGTATTTAGACATTTTAATTTACAAACTGATAAATAGAAAAAATTATATTCAGGATACCTTGCTGAAAGACGATCGATTTTGTTTCTCTTCTGTTATGCTCTTGGTCAACCACTGCTGTGTCCCACTCAACTGGTCATCACCTTTAATCTCCAGAAAGGTTATCTCCTCTTTTCCTCTGTTTCTTTTCCCTTGCAATCTCATGAACTACACACGGATACAGTAGATGATTATTATCTCTATTCATAATAACGTGAACCAAAATAAACTACATAACTAAGCAAATAAATCAAAGTTCTTACTGCTTCTTCATCAAACATGGCTGAGTTGCCAGGCTCTTCTGTTCCAGTTTCTCCAGTCTCTCCTTGGTCAACATTAGGATCTTCATAATATGGCTGATTATAGTATCCCTGTAAATAGCAAAATATCAAAGAAATATGAATAGTATAAATGGATCATAATGTAATGTAAAATAAAATGGGTTTCATTCGTGTTTAAGAATTTGATTATGTCATAATTTGATATGGATGCAGGGGCGTCTTAGAGTCCTTTCAACTGACGACAAACACGTCCCTGGTGTTCAATAATGGCATCAGTTTCTGAGGCAGTAATTACAGAGGTCTTAACCATAAACAAGATCAAAACATCTGCCATCTGACAGGTAAAAAGTCCTGCCCTCCAGTTCAATTTTAACTGCATAGACGCTATCATGTGAACATAAGCTATTAAAAGATTTTCAAGATTTTTTTATATTTATTTTTAAGACATAATAAGGCATCTATTACCTGAGAATAAGCTTCTGGATCAGCCTCCTGGTATTGCCCTGCCCATGCCCCACCTTCCTCCGCATTTGCCCCAAAATCTAGAGGTGCATCTGAGTGACCCAGTCCATCTGATGCTGCAAACTGAACAGGATCAATCACAGGTCTGGGCTCATTCTCCACCTCTGGGACAGCAGCGGGAGCCAGTTGAGAGTTACTTTCAAGTGAAAAGTAATTCTCTGGGCTTATTTCCTCCTCGTCATGATCGTCACTCGCAATTTGTCTTGCGAGTTGCATGGCGGCAGACTTGGCAGCAGCTTTGATGGCAGAGGGAGATGCACTGGAACTGAGCAACGCAGAGGGAGCGCTCGGTTTGGCTGCTTTAGGCTCTTGTCGTTTGGTGAGTGTGTAAGGAATCAATGGTCTGTCAGTCTCTTTAACTGACATGTTTTTGGGCTGTGGCAGAAGAGAAGACAGGCCTGTACCACCTCCTCCCTGCAAGAAAAAATATGTACAATACAGCAAATGCTGCAATATTAAAAAGTGCACAATGAAACTTTTCTGGCAGAGAATTCCCCACCTGCCTGTATACATGGAGATGTTATGGCTTTGTCTGGAATGTCCCATGGTACAGCATTAAACATATATCTCCATGGAAACTACAAGGTGAAGTGACAGTGTTATGGGCCAGATCTGAGGAGATGCAACCCCACACACTAACATACTGCATGTTGTTCAGGCACTAAAAACACACATCAATGTAAGATCGATCAGATTAATGCCATACTATGGAGCATTTCAGGTAAAGCAATAACATCTCTTTGAAAACAGGCAGGTGCCAGTCCCACAAGAAAAGTTACAAATTTCAGTAAACATTTGAAATACAGGTACACTTGATGTTAAATGACTAAAAATAGAAAGCATCTCCAATGAAGTTGAATTTGCAAGCTTACCTGAACTTTTTTCTTGCTTGTTGGTTCATCATCATCTGAGTCCGACTGTAAAATTATGCATTTCACAAAGTGAATACTTAGACAGAACATCTGGGTTATACGACAAAGAAATAGGCAAATACTCACGTCCCGTTTCTGAATCTGAGGTGCAGTAATCCTGACAGGTTCATTTCGCTTTCTGGGTTTGGGCAGACTGGCAAACAGACCTCCTTTAGGCGGCTGAGGGATGGACTCATCGTTGGAAACGCTATTCCCAGACCCTGTGCTTGGTTTTGCTGTGGGTTTTATACTTGGTCCAGTACTGACAGCACTCGTCTTTTTAGGAGCTGGGAGGACAGAGAAGAGTCCTCCTTTACTCTGCGGAGGCGAGCTGGAGGTTTCTTCTGAATCACTTTCATCACTGCTGCCATAAGCGACTAAAGACATATTTTCTGATGGTTTTAAATGCTAATTTATTGCTATGACCTGTGCACATGAAGAACCTCTTTTTCTCCTCGCTGAAACAAGCCCACTAACAATGGTGTTCCGTGGCTCTGGATCAAGATGAAGGTAGGATACCACTAAGATATTAAAATACGTATCGAAAAGCAATGTGCATGGATTATCTTTCTAAACTAAGAACAAAACACATTCAATGAACCATCAGGACTATGCAACACTCCTTTAGCTAAACGGCTAATGCAGCGATATCTCCAAGTTGACTGTCTTTATGGTCAGATGGTTGGATTAATAGAGCTGCAGTTGTGCTTTAAAGACGACAGCTAACAGCGCGTTTAAGGTTATATTACGATAAGAAAATCGCGCTAGTTAGCATCCAAGCTTCATCAAAACATCAAAACATTAGCCTCCATCGCTGACAGATAAATGTGTGTTCTGCGCAGGTTTGTGCGCAGGTTTCCTTCTTCATTTTAGACCAACGGTGTCTGTTAAAATGTGGGGACATCTAGTGGCCGTGGAGTGAAGTGGCAGCACATTATATACATTATAGTGGAAGTACGCATAAAGCATAATATCAGTCAAATTCAAACTGAACTGTCTGCTACTGCCTCTGTCAGAAAGTGGCTAGAAAAATTATTTCATATTTAGTATTTTAACTGACAAGAAGTGCATTGTTGTGTCCTTGGGCAAGACACTTCACCCACTATGACGATGTTTAAATTACTGGTGGTGGCGATTGATGGCACAGATTGGCAGCTTCGCTTGGTCATTTACATCAGTCTACCCCAGGGCAGCTGTGGCTACAGAAGTAGACTTACTGAATGAATGATGAACTAATGAAGACAGTGTAGAGCTTTAATAGGCTTGTCAAGCTCATAAAATAAATTTTTGTATCATTAGGCTACTTGTCCCGGTGGCTGAATGGTAAGGGCTCTCACCTCACAGCAGTAAGAAGGTCCTGAGTTTGACTTATGCAGCAGGGGCCTTTTGTGCTGTTTGCTTGTTTCTCGTTGTGTCTTGGTGGGTTTTCTCTGAGTATTCTGGGGTTTCTGGCTGACAAGGCCAAGTATTTGGAGAGGGGTCCTTGTGTATGGCACTGTGTTCTCATTGCTGTGTTCAGCATTGAAGGATAGATCAAACGCATGTTAACACATGTTTTCCCACTATTTCTTTTTGGTTGCCTCCCATTCAGCAAATCATCTGCCAGTCTGCCAACCACATGAATCTTTTCTTTCTAACATGTCCCCAAACTAAACAGATGCTATGGTGCACATAGAACATAATGGTCAACTCAAGAACCCACTTTTAATTGTATTAGAGAATAGAATAGAAATGGATAACAGATGTACTGCATAGACCTGGAGCATTACCTGTCCCTGTCCTTATATTTTTCCAGTCATGTGCAGTCTTGTGCTCTGATCGGTAGGGGGCGCAATTTGGACCAGGTCTTGGGGGCGCGTCCGTCACTCCGATTCAAACCCAAACAGTCGGAGGGAAGAGCTAATGCGGGGGTGTAGTAATTATTAAACAACAGTCTCTGGGCTCTTTTGTTGTAGAAATTGTGTTATTTCTTTTGCACAGTGCTGGGGTTTTTTATCGCTGCTTTCATTGGTCCGACTCCGCGGGAAAAAGTCGCACTCCACTTTTCGGCGCCTGGAGGATTTGACATTCACTGGTTCAGTTTTTGGAGCAAGTGATTGTCTATTTGCATACAAGAACCACTATCTATTATATTGATTTCTACTGTTGCTGTTTTGAAGAAAAAAATGCCCAGAACCAACCGGCAAAGGGAATATAAACCCGGAGATCTTGTGTTTGCTAAAATGAAGGGTTATCCTCATTGGCCTGCCAGGGTAAGTGCTGGTGCAGTGAACAGTCGTGTCTGTGTGTGGTTTCTGCGTTTGTAATAGTCGCAGTCCTCCCTGGTGTCTAGTATAGTTTACTCCTGCGGCCTGACACTAGTTGGCTAACAGGAGTTAGCTTTAGCCGGTGTTAGCCATGTGCTGCAAACACGCAGCTAATGGCACTCTGCTCAACTCAGAGACTAATTACTTTCGGGTGGTTCTCCGTGTTCAGGAAACGCTCTTTAGCTCATATCTACAGCTCCTCTTTTCTAAATGAACGGGCCGTTTCAGTCACCAACACTTGGCTCTCGGTCCCTAAGGGCCTTTTATCGTAGGCCAGGTCTAATCTTCGTGGCCCTAAATAGTTGTTATCGCACATCGTCACCTGCGTGTTGCGGTCATGACAGCGCAGACCTGCTCCCCGCGGCGGGGCTTCACTGCGGGGCTTTCCGAGGACAGGCTCCGGGCTGCGCAGCTCCACAGCCTTTGCGCTGTTTGAGTTTAGGGCCAGCCTTTAAACTGCATTAAAACTTGACGAGTTTAGCAACAAGTAGGCTCTTTCTGACGGTTTTATTATTATCATATTACGAAAAACAGCACCCAAGATTCTCACACTTGACTTGGGTCATCAGTGTAATTCCACAAAATCTTGTTTGACCTGTACAACAACGTGTAAGTGAGTGTGTTTTACTAATACTTTTTCTTTTGATAAGTAGGCTGTATTGTTAGTTTCTGATTGAAGCATGCCAATAACAACAAAGCAGAAAAGAGTGGCCTTAATATCTCTTGTTATTGTATGACACTGTTATGAATGTCTTTTTCCAGATTGATGAGCTACCTGAAGGAGCTGTGAAATCTCCCTCAAACAAGTACCAGGTCTTCTTCTTTGGGACACATGAAACGTGAGTAACATTTTTTTGTAGCCTTTCTGTCAGTTAAATATTAGTGTTCTATTTCTTGTAATAATGTGGGTTTTTTTAACTACAGGGCATTCCTGGGTGCCAAAGACCTGTCCCCTTATGAAGAATTTAAGGAGAAGTTTGGAAAAGCCAACAAGAGAAGAGGGTTTGCAGAGGGACTATGGGAGATTGAGAACAACCCTACCGTTACACATGAGGAGTATGAGGTAGGCGTTTCCTCTGATAACAGGCTGGGCGTGAATGCCTTTGGAGACAGCTTGCATTCACTTTAGTTTGCTATTCCCCATAGTGCAATGTCTAATCACAATAATAACCTTCCAAATTATTTCAGAAAGTACAAATGCCAAGTATTAATGATTAAAAACTGAAAAAATGTTTAATCTTGTCATGTTATTGTTTTTGCCTCAGGCTTCAAAGAAAGACAATGATGCATCTGAAGCGACTGGTGATGGTGAGAAAGGAGGGAGCAGTGATGAAGACGAAGGAGCTCTGGTCATTGATGAAAAGAACGAAAGAGGAAACAAACGGAAAGCAGAGGATACTACGGAGGTCAGTCGCAAGTAGTGCTTTAGTTATGTACTTTGGGAATTAGTCGTTAGATTCTAAAATCGTCTTAAACTGAGGGTTGGCATCTGCAGGCCTATCCCTGAATGATTTCATATTTCTATTATATCATCAATCATAAAAGTACATAAGAGTACTAATTTCTTCTAGTGATTTTGCTGTTAAGGCTGCACTGTATAACTTTTCTAATGGAGGTTCCACACCTGATTCTGTCTATGGAGATCTTAGTACATTGCCTGGAATGTTCCACAATGTGACATTAAATTTGCCCTTAATTAATTACAGGCATTCATCCTGCTCAAAAACATGCATTCTTACTGCGGCACCTTTAATGGCAGTTGTTCCTCTACATTTATTCAAACTCCACGTGAAAAAATAGAATGTTCTACTGACACCTGAAACCTTTTAAGACAATGTAGACACATGTGTTTAACAGAAACTGACTGACCTCATATCACCTTTAGGCATCTTCCAAACGGCAAAAAGATGCACAGAAAGAAGAGGATTCAAAAGAAGATGGGGACAAGTCCAGCGAAGAGCCCAAAGTAAACAATGTGGACGGACCCAAAGACTCAACACCGAGTGAATCTAAAGAGGAAAACGCCCCCACTGCAGAAAAGGTTTGGATAACTCTGATATTACACGGTGACACGATAATGAGATGTTATGGTTATTTTTCTGTTTGTTCTAAATGTTGATTCATTCTTCCTGCAGCCTGCATCAGACAATGCTTAACGTCGACTTGTGGAGAGACTGGAAAAAGGTGCTTTTCTGTGGTTATCGAAACGTCAAAAGAGTTTTCTTCACATTTGAACCATTTTAATTAACAAGAGGATATAAAAAGATGTTTGTATCTAAACAAACAAGTTTTTATTTGCGATTTGAGGATATTATATATCCCAGGAATAATAGTTTGTTAATCTGATAAAAAAAAAAAACATAAGTCAGAGAGCTCATTTATAATGTGGTTTTAGGTGTGTATATATTATTATTTTTAAGTGCAATTGCATTAGGACTTGAAAGGTGTCATAAATCTGAATTTTAGAGGGAATAAACACTGAATATGGAAAATAAGACCCAGATTTTAAATAAATTACATTAAGGATGTTAATCTTGGTGTGCCCTATAGTTGTACAGGCAAAACTCACTCATTCATAAAAGTGCTTTTAATATTTTTTTTTTTCTGTCTGACTTCTCTGCTGATCTTAAACCATGTATTGTTGCTTAGTACATGATAAGTTGCACTTATAGACGTTTTACTCTCTTTGCTCAAAGTCAGTTGTGGCTTAGATTTTGTTAATTGTGTTTTTGCTTTGATGTAGTGCTTTTTTGCATGTGACCAAATTGTTTGTTTTACATCTGGGGACTGGGCATAGTTAATATATCCAATTAATATATGAAGCCCCATTTGATAAGAAAGTAAGGCTCAAAGATAGTCTTTTATTGTTTTTTATCATGATGTTATTTAAAGTAGAAGACATTCCTAATTGTGTTACAGCTTGGCCTTCATGTTTTATTTAAAAGCAAATTATGAACAGTTATAATAATTTGGTGTTAAGAAATGTTCAAAACCACCACTCAAAAATGTCATGATGTTTTGTCAGAGAAAATATATTAACTGGAAAGGCCTAATTATTTTTCTTTTCTTTTGTAATATGTAATTTATCTGAAACCCAAAGTTATTATGTTAAAATGTTACTTGAAATCTACAATTGGTTTAGCGGTTTGTTTTGGATTTTCTTTCAACATCTTCCAATATTCAAGATTATGCCCGTGTTTGGATCACTGCATTGTACAGAATCAACATTTCACAGCAGTTTCTGGTTTAGTTTTACGTTTTCAAAGCTGCCATTGAACCTTATATGCTGCTTAGTTTTCTGTTAGAGCTGCTAGACCATTGAATAAACCTGTTGATTATAAAATAAAAATGTTTTGTGATATTTACCTTAATTGTGTCTTTATGGGAAAAGTCAGTTTTTGCTCTATGCATCAGCATAATTTGTGTAGTTTAAGGCTAGCAAATGTGTGGCTAAACATATGTTTAATTGTACACCCTAAGGATAAAGATTTTAAATAATTTCTACATAAACTTCCTCATATGTTAACAATGGTTACTACACATGTAGCCTATGTAGTTTTCTTTTTCCTGTTTGAGATATGCTTAATATTGACACTTCTGTTTTTATTTGGTACAGCTTTTTAAGGTGCACTGTGTAATTTTTAGTAGGGGTCCATCACCTGCTTGTTTATTTTTTGTCTATGGAGATGTTATTGCTCTGCCTGGAATGTCCCACACTATGACATTAAACAGCTCTACCTTAAATTTATTAAATTACAGGTCGTTTTGCAGCTAAAAATACCAGGAAAAATAGGCATTCTGACTGTGGCCAGGGTTGCCTCTCCACAGATCTGACCAATACTATGGTTTGGTTTCATCTCCATGAAGATAGAAAGGTTTAATATCATACTGTGAAACTTTCCAGACAAAGCAATAACATTCCCACGGAGAAAAGCATTTGATGGACCCTCCACCAGAAAAGTTACACAATGCACCTTTAAGGTTTCATCCATCCATCCATCCATTTTCGTCCGCTTATCCGGGGCGGTTAAGGTTTCTTTAGAGGAAACCCGACTTTATATGCCAAAAACATTTTACAAGATAAAAGTCCTGAAGAAGGCTGAAAGTAGTTTAGTTTTGTAAATTTACCTTTTTTACTGAATTACCTCTGATACTATCAATTACTTACTACGTTAGAAATTGTAACGTATTTATGTATTTTCCCTCCTGGCCAGTAGAGGTCAGTGTTTTTCTTGTTGTGTTTCCATGTGACATTGGCATCACGAGAGGACAGGTAGTGCATGTACTGTTTTCAACATTTTACCTTATTTTAAGTCGAATTAACTTTAAATTCAGTCTATATGAATGGAGTTTAAGACTATAAAGCCTGACATTACACGGCATTGGGCAAGTACAGTAATCTAACGCTAAACTTTGATGAAATTGTTAGCTGTTAGCATGAACTGTGCTTAGCCTCATTGACTGACAGTGGATTTAGTGGATCCTAAACTTGTAATAATATTATTCTTTACGCAGCACAATGAGGCTGACCACGTTGTTGGCGATGGCTATGAGGGTGGTGGTGCCCAAAGACTATCGTTACGGCACAAACAGACCGTGGACTCAGGCGGCAAAGAGACTGAATCCCCCTGGTAAGAAACGGAGGAAGGTGTTTGTGGAGCCCATAGCCCCAGAAGACTGGAGTGTGTTCAGAGGAGACAGGGTAAGAAAATACATATATTTATTCAGTGCTGCGAAATATAAGATGATTTTGTTTGTTGTGAAGAAACGTCTATGGTTACATTTTTTATTCCTAGGTTGAAATTCTCACAGGAAAAGACAAAGGAAAACAAGGAAAAGTCATCCAAGTTTTCAGACACAGAAACTGGGTTATGTTGGAGGGGCTCAATACAGTAAGGATACCGATAATGTTTTATTGTTGTATTTCCTTTTTCTGGATCTCAGTCAACAGTTCTATCATAGTTGTTTAATCACAGAAGTAATAACTCATGTAATAATAAGAAAGTATTATTGTCTTTTTTAACTGAGTATATTTCCACAACATTTTTAACAGTTTGCAATAATAATAAATTACATAACTGCGCAATTACTAGACCTGCCATGATTTTGTAGCATGATATATTGATGCAGAGAATCATCGTGATAAACGGTGAATGAAACTATTTTATGCCACTGACACAATGAAAATGAAGCAGCATAATCACAGTAAACAATTTTAAACAGTATCATTTAGCAAGGCATGACCTGCAGCCAGTAAAGTGCATAAGGAACCAATAATTTGCCATATAAGTTATTTATTCAACCCTACAGCTCAAATCTTATCGTATTACAACAGAAATTACAAAAATCTTACCATGATTGCAAAGAAAATGTACCAATGATAAATATTGATCTTAAAAATACAGTTATCATATACTGAACAATAAGTCGATATAATAATTACTGTGACGGGCCTAATTACAACCAAATACTTATTCACATTTTAACATAACTGTGTTGTTTGATGGTTCACCACCAGATGGCACAAAAGTGGTTTTATTATGCTCGTTACATTTTATACTTGCAAATTAACTTGATTAGTATGGGTTCACTACACTTAAATACGCTTGTTTTTTTTCCAATTGTTGCAGCATTACAGATATGTTGGAAAAACCCCAGATTATCGAGGGACCTACATCGCCACAGAAGCTCCTCTCTTGGTCCGAGATGTGGCCCTTATTGACCCCTCTGACAGGTATTATCCAGTCTATTACTATTTTTTTTATTGTGTTAAATGTTCATTTCCATATCTTTTTATATGAACAGTATATATGTTTATTTTTTTATAGGAAACCCGCAGAAGTAGAGTGGAGGTTCACGGAGGAGGGAGAGAAGGTGCGTGTCTCTCTCAGAACAGGTCGAATCATCCCCAAACCTGTGGTGGAGAGAAGAGATGGCATCGTCCCACAACAATGGAAAGGTCAGGATAAGAAAGAATCTTGTACAGATGGAGTGTCAAATAGCAAGTTGTCTTTATAATTATTTATTAGTTTATTACTTATAACTTTATAAACGCTCTTTATTAATATCGAATGTATGAGATGGAATCAATGTGTATTATGTAAATATTAAAAAGGTTGAAAGTGAAACATAAACCAATATTAACAAAAAAATCACAAAATTATTATTTTTTCATCATTTCAGTTCTTAAATTGATAACATTCTGTTCCTGTTATAAAATAAAAATGCCCTAGGAAAAAAACAAACCTAATATGGCGCTGGCTCTCCCAGTATGCATTTGATATTTGCTGTACACTGTAAAGAAGTGAACTAAGGTAGTGTGGCTTCACCCATAGTGTTTGGCTCCAGTCAAATGAAACTCATTGCAGCTTGTGGTGAATTTGGAGCCGAGTTCCATATTAGGAATTCCCACCATGAGTATCATAGCAACCAAAGAGCCAATCCATAGCGAGGCTGTTGAAGGTAACGTCCCTTCCTGCTCGCACCGTCTAGCAACGCTGTCAATCAGACCTGTTGCTAACACTAGCAGGAGCGCCTGATTTGCCTTTATTATGTTCAAATCTTGATTTGTGGACAAAATAGTGAAATAAAAACACCTGGATCATGTAGAGAACAGCAATTACAGAGATAAGGGCAACGGTTTTCAGTATAAAGTGAACTGGTGCCAGACTCCATCTATATACAGTCTATGATCTCTGTCTGTTCTTGAGGTTAGATGCCAAAAAAAAGATTTTGTTGTATAAGCATTTTTATTTTTAGACTTAGCAATATAACGGTAAAACAATTAAATCATTTACTCTGAAAATTGTTCAGTTTGCTACCTCTTTCAATTGCCAGTCATTATGCATTGTGGTCTGGACATTTATAGTGGAACGAGTTTGCTCCTTAAACTCGGACACCTTTTCAGACTAAGTGCCCTGCCAATGTTGCCATACACAGTTTCTCTTTATAAACAACTGACTTTTATGCTTTACAGATGGTCCCAAGGACACCAGTCCTGACGATGCTCTTGCAAAGACTTATGTACCCTCACTGAAGACTTTGGAGGAGGAGGTGATGGAAAAGATGGGCATTGTGGAGAACAGGAGGCACAAGAGGTCTTATTGGTATTAACCTGTATAAAGGTGCACTGCATAACTTTTCTGGTGGAAGGTCCACCACCTGCTTGTCTCCATGGATGTGTTGTTGCTTTGTGTTGAAAGTTCCACAGTATGGCATTAAGCATGTCTACCAGGCAAAGTTACAGGTCTGGGGAGAGGCAACCCCACTCATAGTAAGAATACATGTTTTTCAGTGCATTTTTGAGCACAAACACCGTATTTGTATAAATGCTAGAACATAAGTCCAAAAGCATACTGTGGAACATTAAAGGCAAAGTTATAGAATCGGCATGGAAACGAGCACATGGCAGACCCTCTACCAAAAAAGTTACACAGAGCACCTTTATTTACCAACAAATTATTGTCCAGATTACTTTTATTGGACAAAGAAAATATATCACCAGATTGTCCAATAGACACATATTCACTGTAAAATTCAATAATGTTCTTTTGAGTTTTCATATGTTTGTTTGTTGTATAAATAAATGTGACCGTTAAGTTATTGTTCAGTTGCTTTTTTAATTGTGTTGTTTTCAAGTTGGGTTTTCAATCAAAGTGTTATATTTTAATTAGAATTTTTAAGTTATCAGAAATTATACTGACAGCATTTACAGTCATTTATTTTCTAACAGAATTTAAATTCATCAGAATGTGTCTTGTTTGTGAGTGTTGAACAAAGAATTAATCAAAGATCAAAACGTCTATTTGATTTTGGTGTAAAACAATGCTGCCTATTTATGCCTTTATACCGGTACACTGAAATAACGGATGAAACCTGTAAAAGTATTGAGGTTGCCAGATAGCATTAAATCCACCCCAGAGTGATGCATAAATACCCAATTTATGTTACTATTAGTAATACAGGAGGACTACTGTTAGCAAGTCCCTTAAGCTCCGAAAATCCACTTTTGGCTTGTTAATATTACACAACTTAATTTTGGTTACCAACAGATCTGTTTCTTGGTATTTTCCACTGTTCACAACAGCAGACACTGTCGTCTCTGGAGCTCACAGTATTGCTCTTGGCAGGGACAATATGGTTGAAATAGCTTCAGAAATGTGAGGATAAATTACTCAAAACTGACATATAATTTGTCATGTTAAAAAGAGAGGCTGCCTTTGACACTTGGGAGACACTGGTTTAAAATAAATTACCTTAGAAACAACAACTGTTTATCATATTTATTTCCCAATGCTACTACTTCATAAAGTTGTTGAAAATTATTATTTGGTATGTGAAGTTACTTGTTTTTATAGCAACTGGGAGAAGTTGAGTGATGCAGATTTTCTGATTCTGATTGTTAATTTGTCCCATGAAGGACTTCAGAACAAGTCATAATCTGGGCAAAACCAAGCCATGAAACACAAATAATGCAATGTTGTTTTTATGTGTTTTATTATGTGTAATAAATTCAGTCCCAGACCTACAGCCTTATAAATGACCACACTTGTCAGAGTTATCATCCAGGTTTAATGGTAGTTGTTGTGAATGGTAGCTAAATTCTGTGAAGTCTCTTTTCTTTGGCTGGTTAACCACACAGATTCACTTACAGTTAAAACCACATCCATGCATTGCCAGATCCACAGCTGTCGATGCTACTGTCCACGTTGCCCGGCAGTAGACACAAAAATCCCATTTCCTGGATAAAGTAAGACATGACACAGTTTGTAGAGCCCATTTTCCGGTGGGCGCAGTGAGCCTCATGCCCAAAGCATTGTGAGGTTTTTACCGACCCGAGCGATGACTGAGCAGTTTTTCCCCAAACTTGTGCCCACTTCACCGCTTACAGAATCTAATACTTGAATAGAAACATGCTCTCACTGGAAACTTTGAAGCTTTTGAGGTCTGGGACTTTTGTGTGAAGGAAAATGATTCAAAAACTGGTCATCATTCTAAGTTGTTGCAGTCTGAAAGGTGGTGTGTCTAATATTGGTGAAGGGTAACTGAGGTTGTCTGGTTTTCCATATAAAAGAAAAAAAAACTGGTGAAGTAGAGTTTTGAGCAGTATGGGAATATCACAGCTCGTATTGTTTTGGGATGAAATCAGAAAAGTTAGACTAGAGATGGTTTGAACATGTACAGACTACAGAGGAAGGATGGTTTATATATTCATGACTATATTGTGATGCTACCACAGAAAATTATTTTACATCCAGAGACTCGGGATGATTATCTTGTTCATATTATTTGCATTTTTTTTTTTTTTTTGTTGTGCCATGTCAGCACAGCAAGTGGCACAACATGGGAGTGGGAAAGACATTCAACAAATCATCTGAGCCAGGAAACAATATTAAGACTCTGAGGTTAGCCTATAGCACTAATGTATCCAATCCTCTTGACCAAAGTGCAGCATAATTATTGTTTTTATGGGTCTAGCAAATTGTTGCAGTATTTTTAAAAGAAATCCTAGAAAATCATCCTCATTTTCATTAGATGTGATTATAGCCTAAATACAGTTTTTGGTACGTAATACTGTACCCATGTAGAGTTTCCTGGAAATCTTACTCAACCCCTTTATTATTAGTCTGTCTACGTCTTCAAAACTCCGAATGTTTTGTTCCACTTGTGACGTCATGAAGCAGTAGTTTTCAAGTTAACAGTTTTCAAGTTAACAGTTTTCAGACGGTTTCACTTTGTAGAAACCGTCTGACCTCGCAGCATTAGAATTCGTTCGCTCGACGGTAGGCGGGTACTTTTTAATTTAACCATTCATTGCTATTTGGTCGTGACATATGTAATTCGCCACTAACGGAGCTAACTGGTATATTAAGCTTTTCCCAAATCCTGTAGGAAGAAGGGCAATAATGTCTTTCCCCTTGATAAAATTCACCAAACATTCTCTTTGTTCCGGCTTTAAATCCTCGATCTCAGAAATCGTTGCCAACACAGAATGTATGGCTCTTCGCTGATTGGCTGGTGCCTGGACTCGCACTTCTGGGGTTCTTGCAAACCGCATGCTCCCCTAGTGGCTCCCTGGAGCTTTTTCAAAAATGAGTGAAAATGGAAAAGGAATGATTTTTTTGGTTGTTGTTTTAATATGGTTTTCTGTAGGGGTAAAACCCTCGTTCATCTCTAGTCATGGATCTGATCCATCAGCTGTGTGTGCAAATGCAAATACATGAAAAGTGTTTCAGCAGAACAAATAGATGAGCTGAAGCGGGGTTGGTGTTCGGTGTCTCCACCTGAGAAGCGCTTTCCCCGAAAAAAAACAACAACAAAAAAACACGTGTGCAGACGGACCGCTCAGAACAACATATAACGAACCAAATGGGATTCACGCTTCTGTCCGGATGCTTTGCACCACCTCGGAACCAGCCGCGGTCGAGTGCAGAGGACCGGAGCAGCTCGCCCGGACCTGTGGTCCACAGTGCATTCTCGCTTTTCCCGCATGGAACCAGTGCACAGATGACTGCACTGAAGCACTCGGACCCAGTCCTTTGCGCGCTGGTCTTGCTCACTCCCGTCTGGAACCAGGACATGGAGGATGAAGCCTCCGGACAATCTGACCAACACTGGACCCCCAGCCGCGTCCCATGTGTTTGGTGCTGGTGCCCGAGCTCAGAGCTTCTGCTCCGGGCTGATGTGCACGGAGTTGCATACAAAGTTCTACATGTGCTCCTATGCACGATCAGAAGAAATGCAACTGCTGCTCTGAATGCTTCCATCATCGTCGTCAAAGCAACAGGTAAACGTCGGTCGCACTTTCAGCGCGTCAGCTCCTAAACCTCCGTTTATCTCAGTTTACACGCAAACGTGAAACCGGAGTTTTCCAAAATCTCCACTCTAACCGGAGTTTTTAGAAAGATTCGTTTTCAGAGGCAAATTCGCCGTTTGCGTGTAAACGATGTGTACAAACGAAGGGAAATGTCTCAGTTTTTAAAAATACCCGTGTACGTGTAAACGGGGCCTAAATGACAAAGGAATCAACAGGGTCACAAAAGGGGTTTGTGTAATCATGAATGCTCATTTGTATTTGTAGCCTACTTAGTCATTTTAATAGGCTTGTATCGCTAATATACTGACAGCCTATGTTGCCTTCATATTAGGCTTGTATAAGGATTTAAATTTTTGCGGCTCCAGGCAAGTATGGTTTTTGTTTTTTTCTGCCAATATGGCTCTTTGAACATTTTGGGTTGCCGACCCCTGGTCTAGTGCATTCCAATTCCTGACTTAGTTACTGGAGAGAAATAAAATTTAGCAGAGGCTCTAGGTGGCACCAGTCTGGCTAGCTTTTACTTTCAGTTCAGTAGAGATTGGCAATTCCAGGGCTGAAATCATCTAAATAATTCTAGTGAAGGTGTGGAGTTTAAAAACACCGTGGAGCACTTCCTGTATTACACATGACATGACATCACAAGGTGGAACAGAGTGTTTTCAGTTTGAGAGAAGAACTCCGCCAACATGTGTGAATGAAATAAACACAAATCTAGGTATGTTTGTGATGAGGAAGCAACATTATAAAATAGACCAAAAAATAACATACTATTGGCCCTTTAAAATTCTAACACTTTTTATTGTAGCACGTTTAGGCCAAACTGGTCCAAACTCCTCTGAGAAAAGACTAAATTAGACCCATCATTCAGACATGGATGTGTGCTGAAATCCTACACAGAAGCAATCCTGCAGTTTTTTTCCAGTAGCTCCAAGCTTCAAACAAGGTTCCTATAATTAGATGCTGTCATTATATTGTTGCCATGCTCAGATCAACAAGATCAGAGTATTCAGATTTAGTCTTAAAAGTCCTTCAGATGTGCAACAAATTTTAGCTCAGATGGCTATTTTTATTTTAGACTGTATTGCAGAAATGCTGAAGAGTTCTTTTCGCTTGACACGTGAGGACCCAGGTGGGACTGATTAAAACGCAGCCTTGAGATCATTTGTGAATCAGCAAAAAACAGCCCTAATTCTGCCTGAGTCACTTGCGGTTTGAAGTTTACTGTGATTTACCAGAACTGTTCTTGATTAACCAGCCACAGAGCAGAAATTACAAGGTGACCATTGTGTGTGTCCTCCTTTGTTACTTATTCTTCCATGAACAGTTATAGGCTGTAGCTTGTTTTAGAGGTTTACAGACACTTAAAGATGACATATTGTGCCAAATCATCTTTTAACAACTTTACCCATGTTACAGTGATGTTCCCTCATCTAGGCCTGTGATGGTAACACATTTTCAAGTAAGATATATTGCTGAAATAAATATAGACTTAGACAAATTTTATTGATCCACAAGGGAAATTATTTGGACTGCACAGTAGCTCACACATCACAATATTGTATAATAACAAAGAGTGAAAAATATAAATGGTAATAATAAAATCTAAATAAGTATAAATAAAAATATCAAGAGACTTATGTCAAATAAGGCATAATTATATAAATGTATATATACAAGTAAAAATAAAATAGAAAATAATGAAAGCCACCAGCAGTGATGATGGCTCTTGCCCCTACCACACCCCACCATGTGACTGCCCACCATGCTATTGTCCCTTCCCAACAAAAAAATTACACAGAGCACCTTTATTTGTTTATTTTATGTATTTATTTATGTATTTATTTATTTGTTTATTGCTATCTTTGCACTCTGCCTGATGAAGTCACTTGATTTTTATTAATTGGTAAAATAATAACGTATTTAAAAAACATCAGGGAAAAAATGGTTCATGGTTCATTTGCATTGCATGGTAGGGGGCGGTATGGAGTACACTTTATGCTTCATAGTATAGTTATATTCAGGCCGAGATCACGCACTATAGTGATCCAAATTTCAGCACGATTGTTCAGAGCATGTGCTGGCCAATCGTGGAAACTACCCCATGTCAGTAATATATATTTTTTGCTTGTAGTCATGCATAGAATTTAATCCCCAAATTTGGTCCAAATCTGATAATGTTGACATTTCATTTTTATGGTAGGAGGCGCTATAGTGTTCAGTTGTATTAGATTTCATATCCCATTACATCCAGGCCAGGATCACGCGATTGTGATTTGAATTTAAGCTCTCTAGACCAATGCCTGTGGTTGTGAGAAGTCATCAAACAAACAGGAAATGAAGGTGTTTTTCTCCAGCGTACAGGTCCTTGCCAGGTGATAAATGATCATACTGAAACTAATTTATGCCACTGACACAATGACCCAAGAGATTTAAACCACAAAAACTATTTTAAATGTACAATACTGTTAAAAACTGAAGCAATAGATAATTAGCAAAAGACTTTAGTACTTAGTTTGCATCTGTAATGAGTCAGAGAAATTTATATTTCAACCTTAAACACACTTCTTGGTTTGAACTTGGGACCGTCTTGCTGTGAGATGCTGAGCTGCTTTGCCACTGTCGACTTGTAGTCAGCTTCATAATAAACAGGCTTATATATTATATAGTATATTAGGTTTTACAGCCAAATCGCCATGGCAAAAAATGTTCATACAAAGTGTTAATTGACAATATCATTCAATGATAATGTAAGTCTGTATTGTCAGGTTCAGTTTTAAAGGGCCCATATTATGTTATTTTCTGACCTATGTTATAATGTTATATGTATATAATTCCTCATTAAACCATTCCTGGAGTTGTGTTTTGTTTCATTCACACATGTTTACGGAGTTCTTTCGAAAAGAAAACACTCTGTCCCACCTTGTAATGTCATGTGGTAATACAGGAAGTGCTCCAATCTGTTTTTAAACTCCATACATCTTCATTAAAATCTTTTGGATGATTTCAGCCCTGGAACTGAAGGAAAAAAGATCTATTAACTTGAAAACAACAGCTTCATGACATCACAAGGTGGAACAGAGTGTTTTCTTTTCGAAAGAACTCCGTAAACATGTGTGAATGAAACAAAACACAACTCCAGGAATGGTTTAATGAGGAATTATATACATATAACATTATAACATAGGTCAGAAAATAACATAATATGGGCCCTTTAAAATTGAACCTGACAATACAAACTTACATTATCATTGAATGATGTTTTGTGAGTGTTTTGAGCTTTGGAGACCTCCATAGTAGACAGACTAAAAATAAAGGCAAACATGTGTGAATGAAACAAAACAAAACATAACTCCATTTGTGTTTTTGAGGAGGTGACAACATTATAACATGACTTAAAGCTCACAAAAGTTAATTTTGTGTAATATAGGACTGTTAACTCACCTGTGAGGTTTAATATTTCTACTTAACACACCTGACCTGCTGTGATTATATGTAGATGTCAGATTCCTCAGGTCCAGACCACCAAACGCTGAGCTCGGACCAACATCCGCCACAAACTGTAGCTCTCACCGCAGAGGAAGAGGAAATGCACTACATGGACAATTTTGAGGATGTGGCTCAATTCTCTTTCCTCGCTTTGTTCTCCTTGATTCCTCTTCTCGATCCTCTATTTTTCAGCTGTCAGTCAAATGTGTCATTAAGTGGTGTCCCAAAGAAAACCACGGAAGGAAAGGAGTAAACACGAGGGAGGCTTCAGGAGGCAGACATCAGATCAGATAATCACACTTTATTGGTCCTCACCCATTTCCCACAGAATCGAGGAGAGGGATCAAGGAGAAGGAAGAAAGGAAAGAGAATAAAGTAGGTGTCTTACTGAAAAACAGCAAATATAGTGTAGTGAGTAAATGGTAGGCTATTTGGATGTCGCCTTTGTAGTTTTCTCCCAAAATCCATGCACTCATAGGCACAGAGTTGGTGAATACTAATTTTGAGTACATGTATTCTGGTACAGTTACTCTTTCATTTGGTGGTGCTCAGAATACAGTTACTTTCCTAAAATAAAAGGAATACATGGCAGTACTTCATCATGCATTTTGGCTTTGAACTGCCTGGTATTAGTGAGAGGAAAAAAAGAAAACACAGCTCTTGCGGAGATTGCGTGTGTGATTTTTTTTTGTCTCTAATTAGCATAACTTATTGCATAATAACAAGAATAACGTTGTTTGTAATGATATGTTATGCTTTTACACTATAATATAATGCAACCTGATGTAAAAGAATCCCAAGTATTCAGACTACAGAACTCTGATTGGACCATGTATGAGAAGTATTCTGTGACTCAGTGTGTAAACTGCAAGTCGCTTTTAATTCATCCAGACAGACCTGTACAAATAAGTCTTGCTTCATTTATGTATTGACATCAAAAACCCATTTGCACCTACTATTTGCATGTGGGAGAAGTGAAAATATTTGTTCATCTTATGGCTCTGATATTTAAAGGTGCACTGTGTAACTTTTGTTTGAGGTCCATCACCTGCTTGTTTGTATAGATATGTCTTTTCTCTGCTTGGAATGTTCCACAGTATGACATTAAACTGCTCTATTTTACATTTATTCAATTGCATGTGGTTTTATTGCTCAAAAAACTAGAAAAACATTCATTCTGACTGTGAGCTGGGTCATCTCTCCATAGATCTAACTTGGTCTGGTTTGGTCTCCATGAAGATAGAAATGGACAGAGATGGACCCTCCACCAGAAAAGTTACACAATATTTTAAAGGTATTTTATTGATTTATAAAGATCTTAATGGTCTTAGTCCTATTTATTTATCTGATCTGCTTTTATCATATGAGCCCACTCAGTCTCTTAGGTCCTCAGGTCTCATCTTTTAACTGTCCCAAGAGTCCAAACTAAAACTCATGAGGTGTCATTTAGCTTTTATGGCCCCTGTTTATGGAACAGTAGGATCTGAGGTGGGGTGGGGTTGGTTCAAATGTATGAAAAGTGCTGTACAAATAAAGTTTGATTGACTGATTGGATTAACAAACACTTTGGACACTTGTATTTTTACGTGAGACATAAGGGAAAAAATAAAATGCATGATGAATCCTGTCCAGTTTTAGTTAATGTATCTTTTAATGTATTTATTTATTCTTTTTATCATATATTGTGTGAACTAAACTCTTTCTTCAAGTTCTCCTGCTGCATTACAGTCCCATTTAGCTGTACCCACATCAGCATCTCCCTCCGCGCTGACTCTCCAAATACACTGCACTCGGTCCAAATGGGTCATCTCGTGCGCACTTACTTTTTATATGGCCCTATAACGCGGCATAACTCGAGCCATGCCCCATCCTCGCCCTCGTGGACAAAGTGGGCAGTTCTGGTTCGTCTTCCTCGCGCACCCGCACTCGTCCCTCTCCTCTGTGAGCAGTGCGCGGGCTGTACCTGCGCAGAGCATCTCCTCACTTACCACAGACGCACTGCACCAGAGACGAGGGCAGCCACGTAAAAAAGACTCACGGATTATTTGGAAAGCGCGCAAAAGTCGAGACAACTAAAATGCAGCGAAGGTAGGACCATTTTTTCACATTTATTTTTATTTTCTTAAGTGTTAAATTTGCTAAATGTGACATGTCAATTAAGGATTTCAGATTATGCCCCCTTATTGCCAAATCTGTCAAACTTCCTAAAGGGCTTCGTAATAAGTAATTTTAATGTGATTTTAAGAAAGTGATAAGATTGCTGATACAAACCTATGACACAGACTAACTATAATTGAATAGGCCATTAGTAGCTTACACATCTAAAACACTTAATTTAGCTTAATGCTGTAGCCAAGACAACTTGCCCATGGCCCATGTTTCTATAAATACCCCAGTCCCCTGCAGAAGATGTTGCTTTTTTGTCTTAAGTGCCCCATTGTCTTCCTCAGAGTAACGTTTCTCTTTGTCACGTGACCTCAGCAAAAGGACAGGTACAAATGCTTTACTATAGAGTTGCTCATCCCTCATTCCTTGACCATGCCCACCCTGCACCATCTAAGAATGATTTATTTATGCTTCAAAATCAATTTACCATCATTTATTGAGCCCCTTTTGACTATCTCATCTGGAGAAGTAACTTCGGAAGACAGGACATGTCATATGCAGCTGATTTGGAGGAGCATTGCAGTAGCTCTTATGATCCCTAGAGGGCGCATATTTTGTGGTGTTGTGATTATTTAAACATCAACTTCAACCAATTTAAAGCTGACAAGACTTTAAGCAAATGTAAAATGCCTAAAATCTACCTTATTGGTCTACAGTTATAGCTTAAAGATGTATTGTGTAACTTTTCTGGTGGTGGGTCCATCAAATGCTTTTCTCCATGAAATGCTATTGCGTTGTCTGAAATGTTTCTCTGTGTGGTATTAAACATTTCTATTGTCATGGAGACCAAATCAGACCAAGTTACAGGTCAGATCTGTGGAGAGGCACCCCCGCTCACATCAGAATGTCTGTTTTTCTATGTATTGGTTACTCTAAGGCCACGGAAAGTAACAAAAGAACCAAGATGGAGAATCAAATAAATTAAATAATGTTTAATTAACAGGAATGTAAAAGATAAATTAATGAAACAGACTAAAAATATATACAGAAAATAACCTAAACTAAGAAACAAAAGAGGATTAACATACAAGTTTTGTGTCAAAAAACCCCCCCAAAAAAACAAAAAACGGGTCACGCAGGTTTACACAAAAACGAGTGATTAAACTAAGAGACACACAACAAAACTAAAACACAAGTGCCCCAAAGTAAAACCACATAAACCCACAAACAGAATCAAGTGACAAAATAAAAAAGGCACAAAACAGAACTAAACTAAACAAGTGTCTCAATGCAACAAACAACGTCAGACACATATTAGTACAAACGAGTGAGTGACACGAAAGAGACAGGCACGAACACAAAATGGCAGACTGGCCTGCAAAACCATCTGCAATTGAATAAATGTAATTTAGAATTGTTTAATGCTGTACTGTGGAATATTCCAGGTTAGCAGTGACATATCCATAGAAACAAGCAGGTGACGGATCCCCAACTAAAAAGTTACACAGTGCAAACAAATTGTAATTAATTAAATAGTCTTAAGTAAAAAAAAAGTCAATATTCTTCTACTGAGGGATATAATTGCAGCTGATATACCTCCAGCCTTTAATGTGGTTCTTAATTGACACTTAATAATCACCAGTGTCTCTATAGATGCTGTAAGTTCTCTCCACCCTCTCTGTATTCAGTGACTTTTCTTTGCCTGCATTGACCTGCCTGACTACACACTGTAAAAATGCTTTAAACCATGACACGTTGGCCACACTCTAATGTCTTTTCCAATGGCGGTGCGTTGGTGAAGCATCTGGTCTGTGGCTAAACCAAACTGCACATGTCTGCTGCCTACTCAGAGGGGGCAGAGGGAGAATCAAAAGGTTCAAATGGGGATTTTATTTGACTCATGATATGATATTTGTACTTTTTATCTGTGCTTGAATCTTGAATCTTGTATCTTGAATCCCCCTTAGGCCAATATTTATCTACTTAAAGAAAAGACATACAGCTTTAATTTAAGTGCAAAAAGTGCACTGCACATAATGTGATTAGGTGATGTGTCAAAAAATGTCTGTTAATGTTGTTTTTCTACATTGTACTTTTATTGTATTATGCAGAAGAGTACAAACAGACATTTAGTATACCATTTTAAATAATTTATGAAGTATGATCAAAATCAGCATCAACATGTCTTTGTTTGATCGGGAAAATATTTATATTGGCTATTAAAAAAAAAAAACACATCTGTTGATTTCTATTATTCTTAATGATCCACCCATCCATTTTCTTCTGCTTATCCTGGGCCGGGTTAGCCTGATTCATCAGCCAGTTTCACTTCATGGAAACTGTCTGACTTCCCAGCATTAGGATTCATTCACTCAACAGTAGGCGGGTACTTTTTTTATTTAACCAATCACTGCTATTTGGTCGTAATGTATATAATGCGCTGGTATATTAAGCTTTTCCCAAATCCAGTAGGATGAAGGGCAATAACGTTTTTCCCCTTGATAAAATTCACCAAACATTCTCTTTATTCTGGCTTTAAATCCTCGATCTTGGGAATTGTTGTCAACACAGAATGTTTGGCTTCGTCTACATCCATCTTGATCGCTCTGTTTACTGCTGTGCTGTACCACAAAAGGGACCCAGACAGGAGCTTGAGTTTGACATCATGGCTTCACAGTTTTTCGCTGATTGGCCAGCGTGCAGTCTACATTTTCCGGGGTTCTTGTAAACCATCTAGTGTATTCCGATTCCTGACCTAGTTGCTGGAGAGAAATGAAATTGAGCGGAGGCACTAGGTGGCTCCAGCCTGGCTAGGGCTGGGTCGCGGGGGCAGTCTAAGCAGGGACTTCTAAACTTCCTTCACCCCGGACACGTCCTTCAGCTCCTCTAGGGGGTTAGCTTCATACAGTACTATGTGACTTGTGTCTCAGATGTAAACAGCATTTACCCCTTAACTGAACCTTGTGTCCATGTATGCCTCATTTTTTTGTACCTTTTTGCAAGACCAGGTCATGCCATGCCCTGACAGTGACATTGCTTCTTTCAAAAAGTCTACAGTTACTTTCAGAAGTAATAGTATAATTTTTGCGTTAAAACATAGAAAGAATATGCTGTTCAGTATTGCAAAGATCATGCCAAATCCTTGTAAACGCTTGGATCAAATCTCTGAAAAACTCTCGTTTGGCCCTTTGTGACCATGATGAATATAGAACTAAAAATATATTGGTATAAAGAGCAAAACATGTGAAAAAATAGCAGTTCCATGTATAGAACTCGAGAAATGCAGACATGGATAAACCTGCAGTAGTGGATTTATATAAGCTCCTACTCAATGGTACTAGTCCCACACGCACTCTTTATCATGGAGTCGTTAGTGTCAGTTAGACTAAGCTTGCCTTGCACAGGTTAAAGTGGTGAATCAGCATGTTGTAGAGAAACAGCAGTTATGTTTCTGTGGACTGGGCAAATGTGGGGGTGACCTCAAGTGACCCCAGAACAGGATCTGGACCCTTGTGGCAACTAGTAATAATAAGTTATATTTTTTTGACTCTCCTTGCAAAATTTTCAGCAAGGACTACTACTATAAAGTACTCTACCCATGGGGTTCAGAGTGACGGAAAATTAAAGCGATTAACAATAGGTGGCCTGTTCACTTAAAATGCAAGAGTAAAAGTAAAAGTGAAAGTGAAATTAGCCTCAGAAAGTTGTGCCATTATTCAACCCCAAAGTGAGATTGTGTCATTGTGAAAAGAGTTTACCTTATTCCTTTTTTTTTTTTTTTTTCAACATTTGTGGATTCTCAGTTTAGTGTATCTTCCATAGAATCAGACCAGTGCCCACTATCTGAAATTGTAACATCATCATATTTTATAACAGAAGCACAACCACGTTAGTCAGGCTGGCGCCACCTAGTGCTTCCGCTCAATTTCATTTCTCTCCAGCGACTAGGTCAGGAATCAGAATACAGACGGTTTGCAAGAACCCCCTGAAGTTGTAGACCGCACACCAGCCAATCAGCGAAGAGTTGTAAAGCCATAATGTCAAATTCCCTGACTGGGTCTGTCTGGGTCCCTTTTGTGGTATAACACACCAGTAAACAAGATGTAGAAGAAGCCATACATTCTGTGTTGGCAACGATTCCTGAGATCAAGGATTTAAAGCTGGAACAAAGAGATTGTTTGGTGAATTTTATCAAGGAGAAAGACGTTATTGCCCTTCTTCCTACGGGATTTGGGAAAAGCTTAACATACCAGTTAGCCCCGTTAGCAGCGAATTATTAGCCTGATTTATCAGAATGTTTCACTTCTTAGAAACCTCTGACCTCGCAGCATTAGAATTCGTTTAATTAATTTAACCAAGCACTGTTATTTGGTCGTGACGTATGTAATGTACCGCTAACGGAGCTAACTGGTATATTAAGCTTTCCCAAATCCCGTAGGAAGAAGGGCAATAACATCTTTCCCCTTGATAAAATTCACCAAACATTCTCTTTATTCTGGCTTTAAATCCTCGATCTCTGGAACCGTTGCCAACACAGAATGTATGGCTCTTCGTTGACTGGCTGGTGCCTGGACTCGCACTTCTGGGGTTCTTGCAAACTGTCTAGTGTATTCAGATTCTTGACCTAGTCACTGGAGAGAAATGAAATTGAGCAGAGGTACTAGGTGGAGCCAGCCTGACTAGCGCATTGCATACATCACAACCAAATAGCAGTGATCAGTTAAATAAAAAAGTAGCCCCCTGAACGAAGCCTAATGCTGTGAGGTCAGACGGTTTCCATGAAGTGAAATCACATAGGCATAATTAAAACTTCTGTATAGTCCTTAATATTCTTTTGTGCTAGTCCTAAGCCTGTATAATGAATGGAAAAGGTCTGGAAGGGCATCTCATGTAAACTCTAAATAAATAGATTACATACAAGGACACAGATTATTTGCTGTAGCTTTATAGAATGGAAAATAAAACATGGAAAAAATGACTACCTCACTGTTACTGATAGTTACTGATTCATGAGGGTCCGACCCCTTTTGCTTACTCTGGTGTTTCTGTGATGGGGTGGCTTTGTTCAGCTTCTGTATTGCACCCTTAGCACTTTTAGGACATGTACTGTAATGTAATGTGGAATACGCCTAGCAGAATTTTAATGACCGTGAATCCATGAACAAATAATACACAACAAAATACAGTGGAACAAAAGAAGACATATTCTTCTCTTACACTTAGACTTAAACAAACTTTATTGATCCACAAGGGAAATCATTTGGACACAGTAGCTCACACGTCACAATATAATAACAAAGAGAAAAAAATATAAATAGTAATAAATTCCAAGTAAGTAGCAAAAATAGCAAGAAAATGGTGTCAAATGAGGCATAATTATATAAATATATATGTATAAGTAAAAATAAAATAGAAACAGAAAATAAGTAATAAAATATCTCAGCAATATACAAGAGGTTGTAAGGTAAAGCGTGAAAAGAAAAACTCTGGAAAGGAATGGACTAGTTGAATCTTTTATTGTATTTTATTGTATTTTTTATTGTATCAATCACTCAATCAAACTTTATTTATAGAGTGCTTTCATACAAAAATGCAACACAATGCGCTTGTAATTTTGTATTTTATTTTCTGTTGTGGGGTTGTGCTTTAGTAATAATAAAACACAATAATAAAACTTCAAGAAATACCAAGAAGTTAGGTTAGTCTCTTAAGTGTGTAGTTAGTTACTAAGCTTGTCTTGTCTTAAATTAAGTCTTTCTTCACTTTTTATTAAAGGTGCATTGTGTAATTTTTTGATAGTGAGTCACTTTCTCACAGTATGACATTAAACAGATCTACCTAACATTTATTCAATTACAGATGGTTTTATTGCTCAAAAACACATAAGAAAACAGGTATTCTGACAGATCTCCACAGATCTGACCTGTAACTTGGTCTGGTTTGGTCTCCATGAAGATAGAAAGGTTTAATACCATACTGTGAAACATTCCAGACAAAGCAAAAACATCTTCATGGAGAAAAGCAGGTGGCACACAGTGCACAGAATCTACACGACTTGATCTGAACAGTGATCTCAGTTGGCACTAATGTTCTCCTTGACTCATTTCTTATAATAAAATCCGAGTAAACCCATAATTACCACATTGTAATTAACACAACAACAAATAAATAGCAGAATTAATCAATAATTAGCTATAGAAGTGACTTATTCTTAGCCTGATTCATCAGCCGGTTTCACTTCTTGGACCTGTCCTAGTCGCTGGAGAGAAATGAAATTGAGTGGAGGCAGTAGATGGCACCTATTCTACCCTACAGCCCAAATCTCATCATATTACATAAATAATGGCCAAAATCTCCCCACTATTGCAAAGAAAACATACCCACCCATGATAAATATTGGACCCCGAAATATATTGTCCTATAGCAAACATATATTGAGCAATTAGTCGATATTGTAATTATCTTGACAGGCCTATTTCTGACTTTGGAAGTGTAATTCAGAATATTATTTATCCAAGCACAGAAGGCAATTTAAACTCGCAAAAATAAGCCCAGTTCTGTACGCACTTGCTGCCATTAAAAAGAAAGAAGGCATTTCCGACCTAACCTCACTCACTTGGCTAAAAGGGACAACAAATAACCAGGTATAATGACACCCTAGCATTTTTTCCATCTTAGTCAATCACAACGCAAACTCATATATTTAAGATCAGATCCTGCTCTCTTTATACAGCCCCAAAAGCAACTCTTAGTGGTTTAAAACTTCCTTTCCTATCATTGAAAAGAGTGACAGAAAGCCAATAGAGGAACGGCATGTGAGTGTGCCAGTGACTTGTCCTTTAATTTTCCCTTGAGCCCTTTTGTGAGACTGTGGTTCGAAGTGAAAGCCCAAGCAGCAGCTGTATAGGCGGAGCGCTGCTGGCTCTGTAAAACTGTTTTCTTCTAGGGCATACTAATAGAGATAGCCGCGTGTGGAGTCTGCCCAGCTGGCCAATAGAAACACAGTCCTCATTCAGTCCTCAAAGGGTCCCATTTAATACAACACAAGGTACTGAGTGGTGTCCAGGCATTTATTATACACAACATAAACACAAAATCGGCACTTGTTTAGTTCCAGTTCAGTGCGTTGTCTCAAATTTGATGCTTTTGTTCAATTTGTGGGAAAGAAATTGTAAGAGATATGAGTAGTGGGGTGGTAGTCAAGTGGGGTAAACAATGGTTACCAGGGAAATCATTGCAAAACTAAAACCAAAAAAGAAAGCAGCATTATAGGGAAAGTTAAAAAGCTTTTCATTCCAGTCCAAGATTCCTGAGAACGAATGACCTCTCTGTGATCTGTAATCCTCTCACAATTTCAAATCTTGACATGATAATGGAAAAAAAAAAAAAAAAATTAAAATGACTCTTGCAGCTTTTGGAGCTCATATCATAGGTTATATCTATAACCAAGTAAACCAAATATGAGACTAAATGCTAAGTCCAGCCCAATGAGCAAGACACTATCTATGAGTTTATAATTATATCTGTGCTATTAAAGAATGGCTATATACACTTTTTATTGTTTATGAAAACCTAAGTTAACATTTCTGTAGTACTACATACATAAGAATACAAAGAAACATACATACATATATACAGACATACATACAAACATACAAAGAAATCCGTTGCATTTCTTCAGTAATGGAGAATGGCGTTTAACTTATTAACTTTTTTTTTTTTTTTTTTCACACATGTTAAACACACAAACTCTGCATATTAAGGCTGAGTTTTTCCACTGAAACAGAAAATACATGCTGTTACTTCATCAATAACATACATGGAGTTGTGTTTTGTCTCATTTACTCATGTGTGATCTGGGTTTATTAGTCAGTCTGCATCTCCAGTGGTCAAAATGCTCAGTTCCACCTTGTGATGTCATGCAGTAATACAGGAAGTGCTCCATTGTGTTTTTAAACTCCACACACCTTCACTTGAATCATTTGGATTATTTCAAACCTGGAGTTACTAATTTCTACTAAACTAAAGGGAAAATGTAGCTGTTATCATGAAGACTTCACAAGGTGGAACAGAGTGTTTTGAGCATTGGAGATTAATACAGACTAATAAACCAGGATCACTCATGTGTAAATGAAAAAAAAAACACAACTCCATGTATGTTATTGATGAAGTAACAGCATTCTAACATGTCCTAAAACTCAAAACAAGAGTCAATTTTGTATAATATAGGACTTTAACTGGCTAAAAGTATTTGTAACTTATAGTGTAGTAAGTTCATGGAAACCAGTTTACTTTGTCTCTGAGCACTTTCAGGCTGTGACAGTGGACAGTATTGTGCTTATGTAAATGAGTGAGGTTGTGTGAGGTCGCTCTGCTGCTACTGCTGCTGCCGTAGTGGGGTTAATAACAGGCTCAGATCTAATCCCTCTCCTCTCAGACGCTGTGTCATTACAACTGAGCAGATGAATGACTGTGGTCTGCTCCAGGATCAAGAGGAAAACCACCACTGGGCCAAAGAACCGGTCCTGGGAAGATCTACATTATGATACAATTTGAGTTCACATGGGAAAATTCTGATCAGTTACTTGCAAATTATGAATACAAGTATTTTTTGTTTTGTTTTTGATGTTTTTGTATGTCATTTCTTTCTTTCTTTGTTGTTTTTTTCATGTTTCATGGAATGGTATCTATAGCTTGAAATGGGGGTGAGAGAATAGAGACATTCAGCAAATGGTTGCATATGTAAAGTGTCTTAAACCACTATACCGCCAACCCAAACTTTTATTTTTTAAAGGTTGTATTACACAAAATCGTCTCCTTTGAGCTTTATGCCATATTATAATGCTGTTACCTCATCAAAAACATATCCAGAGTTGTGTTTTGTTTCATTCACACATCTTTGATTAACCCTTAAGTTACTCTGTCTACATCTCCAAAGCTCAAAATGTTCTGTTGCATCTTGTGATGTCATGAAGCGGTACTTAACAGCTATCTTTTACCTTTAGTTCAGTAGACATTCCAGGGCTGAAATCATCCAGATGATTCTTGTGAAGGTGTATGGAGTTTTAAAACACACTGGATCACTCCCTATATTACCACATGATATCACAAGATGGAACAGACACGCAGGATTTATGTGTTAAACATGTTCGAATTAAACAAAATGCAACTCCAGGTATGTTTCTGATGAGGAAATGTTATAACAGAGATCGGAAAACTGCATAATATAGGCCGTTTTAAGTTAATCACTAAAAATGTATTCATCCTCTCCCTGATCCACCTTTGTTCCCAGACATTTTAAAAGTCTAGTACAGTGCTCAACTTTCAAGCAGAATAGTAGATTGACTTTCTCATATTAATTACCAAGGGCGATATCACATAGCTGTGGCTCTGAATATTGATGTCAATAATTCATAATGCAAACAGACTTGCAATTATTTACTGCACCGCTTTTGTGATGCACCATGGATTTGTTGCAAGTATCTACTGCTGACTTTTCAATCATAAAATAAAAATTGATTTGGTTTGATCAGTGGAGCTTGACCCAACCCAAGGACTGTCAGTGGCTAAACGTGTGTGAAATTGGAATCCAAATAAAGGAGAAACAATAAGTCTGCATTATTTTTATGTCCTTTTATATGGACCTGTAATCACTTTATGGTCAGATTGTTCAATATCTCTTTGTTTTACAGTAATGCGAAGATCCTGTCCCTTCTCTGTGCAACGTGCTGTCTCTCGTTGGCCTTCTCTGCGCCTACATTTGGTGAGTCTACAGTTTACAGTTTTTTTTTTATTTTTTTTTATTTTTTTTATCAAAGGTACATTGTGCAATATATCCATCTAGCATTTATTCATTACGTGTGTTTCCATGGCTCAAAAATACAATAATTCCTTCTGTTAATGGGGGCGACCCTCCTCAGATCTGAATTGTCATATAATGTAGTGCTGTATCCTGTTTGTCTGACAGGTTGACAGGTTTTATCTATACTGTGGAATATTCTGGACAAGGCAATAACATTTCCATGGAGACAAACAGATGGTGGATCCTCCACTAAGAATGCTACACAGTGTACCTTTAAGGACAAAGGAATAAAATATTAAACAATAGAGTAATAATAAATACAAAAACAAGACACAAAAACATAAAGCAATATATAAAACAAATGTAAAACAAACATAAAGCAACAAAGCATACAACCCTCTAGCCCCACCCCCTTTCCCCAAACACACACACAAAAAACTAAACATGGTATAAGGAAGACAACATCAGATAAAAACAAATAAATGCAGAAAAAAAACTGTGGAAAAATTAAATCTTTAAAGGTGCATTGTGTAACTTTCTTTTCTGGTGGAGGTTCTGTCAAATGCTCTTCTCCATGGAAATATTATTGCTTAGTCTTGAACGTTTCACAGTATGGTATTGTAAACCTTTCTCCTTTCATGGAGACCAAACCAGACCTAGTTACAGGTCAGATCTGTAGAGAGGCAAGAACACTCAGTCAGTATGCCTGTCTTTCTCATTTTTTCATCTTTTTCAGGCTTATAGTTAAATATCTATTGTTTGTTTGTGTATTTGTGCAATTCAGATGGGCACATTTTTTATAATGGTTACCAAGGTTACCAATTAGACTACATTGATTTACAAGGAAATTGAGTTTTAAGGACTGGACTAACTAAACATTATTTTTATGTGAAAAAGGGGCAAAAGACTAGATCAGTCTTTTTCTCTCTGGTCAATCCTACACTGGAAATTTTCAGAGAGTTGTTGATATATCAAATGTCAGTTTTGTTTTGTTTCTGCAACATAACCTCAAATTAATATTTCAGTAAATGTTATAACGGTGTTTGAATAATTTATGAATGATTTTTGGCACAGTGGTAGAGAGAGTGCCACATAAGCCTCCTTGGGTCAATTGCAGGTCATAGTCCAGTAGTGGTGGAAGAAATACTCAATTTTATTGTTTAAGTAAAAGTACAGATACCTGAGCAAAAAAAAATAAGTAAAAAGAGTAAAAAGTATTTGTGTTCTGAGATCTAACAAAGTTTCAAATGCAGTGATTTTGAGATTTGTGCAGATGTTTTTCTTAGTTGTTTTTATATATATATTTTTTTTTGTTTGCTCAGATTATGAATGAATGTTAAAAATAACCCCCTTGGTCTTTGCAGCAGGTCTCACATATTCATAAAAATACTTACTTTTACTTTTCAGTCCAGTTCAAAAAAGTAGTGGAGTAGAAAGTACAGATACCTGCTCTCAAATGTAGTAAAGTAAAAGTAAAAAGTATCCACTGTAAATTGTACTTAAGTAAAGTACCGATACTTAAAACGTATACTTAGATACAGAACTTTACCTCGTTACGTTCCAGCACTGTCATAGTCTTAGAGGATCTTCATCAATCTCCTATGTATGACCAAAAAAAAAGCAGCCTTCTCTCCTACGTGTATCACCTGTATCACTATTTTATCCTGAACGCATTCAAGATCCTGTCTCAAGATTCGAAGAAGTCCCAGTGCACCTGACCACTTGCCCTGAGGAACTTTGAAAGATGCAGAGGACAATTTTTCCCTATAAAGACAATGAAAATCTACAGAAATACAAATATACCTGTACACTTGCCCACTTATCTTGAGAATTGTATTTACCATCAGTACAGGACCCAATAACTTTAACACAACAAAGACATTGTGATTGTAATATCCATTCCAATCTAGTCCAGTCCAGTCTAGCTGCTTTTGTAGGGAGTATTATACCTCTCATGACATAGGCCAAGATTATAAGGACTGAGTGAGCGGTGCAGAGCTGGTATAGTGAATCAGTCTTTATTTATAGAGCCCTTTACAACACAAATACAATATAAAACATTGAAAAACATTAAACAATGAAATAAAACAAATTGTTCAAAGTGTCATTGCATTATTGAGTGTTGAAAACTAGTCTGAATAGATAACAGTTTTGAGCCTGGACTTAAACAGGCCAAAGTCTATGATGGTGTGCATATCAGGAGGGAAGGGTGGAGGGGGAGGGGATCACAGAAAGCCCGATCACCCCAGTGTTTGAGCTTGGCTTTGTGGACAGAAATGCATATTCTCTATTGACAATTCTGTTATTGTTATATTACATATATATATTTGTGGTTGGATATAGTCATATTGTTTGGGGCGGTTTCTTTGCAGAGTCCAGCGCACGTCTCCAGGTGAAGATCCTTGAGTCAGATGTCATAGAATCTTCTTTGGGAAGCATGGTGGCGATCCCCTGTTTCATGTCCCTCTCGTCTGTACCATCTTCCATTGAACCCAGAGTGAAGTGGTCAGTGGTGTCCGGAGGGATAGAAAAACAGATTCTAGTGGCGCGGGATCAAAGGGTAAAGGTCAATGAGGCGTTTAAAGACCGTGCGGCGTTACTAAACTACACCTCATCTTCGGAGGACCTGACGCTGTGGCTATATGATATACGCTCTAGTGACTCAGGGCATTACCGCTGTGAGGTGCAGCAGGGTCTGGAGGACGACAGTGACATCGTGCAACTAAAGGTTAAAGGTAAATATTTTTAAGATCAAAGGTGAGTGAGACAGTGAAATAGTGCCGAGGGACTAAAGGTGGAAATTAGCCACTAAAACATTTACAAATAAATAAATAAATAAAACTAAGAATAAGAAGTGTTTTCCTTTCAACCAATGAGTCTCTGGGTCAAACTGTCAATAGGCAAGACACTGCAACCATTTATTATGAGAATTTATGACTTAAATATGACTTAGTATAACTTAAAACAAATGTCAAATCCAGCCAAAAGTGTACAGGGTCAGTTAACTTTTTCCACCTAACCCAAATTCTGAGTAAATGAAAGTAAAAAAAAAAACAAGAAAAAAAAAACGCGTTAACATATTAATACTTATCAATACAAATCAATATAATGACCTTACCGCTTGTACACAGTAACAATAACCTTTATGCTTCTTGCCTCAGGTGTGGTCTTCCACTACAGAGATGCGATGGGCCGTTATGCCTTCTCCTTCCCTCAGGCCCAGAAAGCGTGTGAGTCGATTGGAGCGGAAATGGCAACTCCCGATCATCTCCTTGCAGCTTATCATGACGGATATGAGCAGTGCGACGCAGGCTGGCTAGCAGACCAATCTGTCAGGTATATTACTTCTGTCTGACCTGTTTATTAAAGATCCTATATTACACAAAATTAACTCTTGTAAGCTTTAAGCCACGTTATAATGTTGGTACCTCATCAAAACACACCTGGAGTTGTGTTTTGTTTCATTCACACATGATCTTTAAAATTCTTACTGTCCTTTACAATTAGTCTGTCTCCATCTCCAAAGCTCAAAACGCTCTGTTCCAACTTGTCATGTCATGAAGTAGTAGTTGTTAAGTTAACAACTACATTTTGTGTAGTCAAGATTGGCAATGTAATCATCCAGATGATTCTAATGAAGGTGTATGGAGGTTAAAAACACAGTGGAGCACTTCCTGTATTACCACATGACATCACAAAGTGGAAGTGGTTTCTGCCTAAATTTACAGGGTAAAAAAAACACAACTCAGGTATGTTTTTGATGTGGAAACATAATAACAGAAACATAATAACAGACCAGAAAATAGCATAATATGGGCCTTTTAAATCTTACTTAATCTTAAATCTTACTCTAAATCTTACTAAATCTTACTTTTTTACAGCTGTAGGGCTACACATAAAATAATACTTGGAAGTACATTGAAATTACTTTCCCCTTTTAATTAATTGATTTAACTTTTAGGTACCCCATTCAAAAGCCACGTCAAGGTTGCTTTGGAGACATGGATGGGCGTCCTGGTGTGAGAAACTATGGCACGATGGACCCAAACAGCTTATATGATGTGTACTGCTATATCGATCACATGGATGGTACATAACTAAAATACATATTACTCCAATTTCCCTGGATCATTATGCAGCATTAAAATTGTCATATTTATTTATATTTTAATTTTAGGTGAGGTGTTTTTTCAGCCGGTACCACAGCAGTTGTCCTTCCCAGTAGCGCAGACATATTGCAGAGCGTTGAAGGCAGAGCTCGCCTCCACGGCTCAGCTGTATTTGGCCTGGAGCGAGGGCATGGACCGCTGCAGTCCCGGGTGGCTGTCGGACGGCAGTGTGCGATACCCCATTGTCACCCCCAGGGAGCGCTGTGGAGGCTCGCAGCCCGGAGTCAAAACTGTGTACCTCTTCAGCAACCAGACTGGATTCCCCGAACCATCAAGTCTTCATGATGTTTACTGCTTCAGAGGTGTGTTCCTAGTATTATCGATTTATTATCTGCTAAATGTTTTTCTTACTGTCTCTACCCTCTTTAAAGGGACAGTCTGGAAATTTGGACATAGGACCTCATGTCCTAGTTAGCCAGAATGTCGGAGGCGTGTGGAGACACTTTTTTAAGTATTCCATCCAGTCCTTGTATTTACAGAGGTCACTGGTGCTAGGCTAGCTCATGTCAATGGCCATAATTAGCCTGCCACTAAAAACAGCATCCAAAGCAAATCTATTATTACACCAGACTGTCGATGTGAATGTCTGTGTTGATAGAATAATGTTTAAAATAAAACTAACCTTGCATCGCATGAATCGTTGCATGCTGAGGGACTATTTTCTCAGCAGCAGCAGAATTTTACTTTATTGGTAAGATAGACACTATCAGTCCGCTGCTGCCAAGCTTTCTATAAGAAAGTACAACTCGTGGCTGCTCAGACATAAATTCTGCATGTAAGGTTGATTTTATTTCTAAAATTATTCTATCAACACAAACATTCACATGGATAGTCTGGCATAATAATAGATTGACTGTTTTTAGTGGCAGGCTAACTATGGCCATTGATATGCACTAGCCTAGCACCAGTGTTGTGCATGAACGAGTTCATAAGAAGTTCATTGAACACGTTCATTTTTCAGTGAACTTTGAACTGAACGCAACACTTTTGTAAATCAAGAACTTGAACGTGAATTTGTTCAAATTATGTGTGAGGAACGACGTACGTCACTGTTGGGGTTCAGTTAAACGTCGGAATTTGTTTTCACCTGACGAGTGACGATCTGCTCGCACTTCACCTCGCGAAACCACAGCCGCGTGTCAACGCGAAGGCGACTCCACCGGCAGCTTTAACGGAACGTACGGGCTCTTGTGTCTCTCAATGGGAAGTCAATCAAACTTGACTGGGCGCGTTTAGCTGCTTGTATTTACCTTCTGTACAGGCTGACCACGGCAAACGCAAGGATTTCAAAAGTAAATTTCAAAGCACTAATTAACAGTCTATGTGGATCTGGGCTCTTTCACATGATCCACAACTGCCCAGGGAGCACAATGTGCTGATGGTAAATGCACAAATACAACAACAGATACATGCTCTCTGTGTATTTTGACGGGGATACGCGCCTACGCTCGTGTAGAGCGTCAAAAAAGTGGATGGATCCTATTTTCTGAAATCTACACGCACAGGACGTGCTGCTCCGCGCGCTTATTATTTTACTTGGTACATATGTCAGTAACGCGCGTCACAATGCTTTTTTAACCTGGATTGAAATGGTGGGTTTTTCGTTTTTCTTCATACAAATTTGCTAAAATCACCGCGATATCAGCAGCGGTGAAACGCCGGAGGTTCGCCCGTGTAGACCGTGATCCTGAGCGAAAGGACCGACGCAGAAGTCCGCGCTCCACCGAGATAAACGCAGCTGACGCCCGATCGCACTCGGGGTTCTCTCAGGGGCGGTCCTAGATTCCAAGTTCTAGTCCAGGATTAGTCCTGGTTTAGTCTTGGCTTAGTCCTGGTTTAGTCCTGATTCAGTTCTGGTTTAGACCTGGTTTAGTCCTGGTTCAGTTCTGGTTTAGTCCTGGTTCAGTCCTGGTTCAATCCTGGTTTAGACCTGGTTCAATTCTGGTTCAGTCCTGGTTTAGTCTTGGTTTATTCCTGGTTTAGACCTGGTTCACTCCTGGTTCAGTCCTGGTTTAGACCTGGTTCACTCCTGGTTCAGTCCTGGTTTAGACCTGGTTCAATTCTGGTTCAGTCCTGGTTTAGTCTTGGTTTATTCCTGGTTTAGACCTGGTTCAGTTCTGTTCGGTTTAGTCCTGGTTTAGTCCTGGTTTAGACCTGGTTTAGACCTGGTTTAGTCCTGGTTCAGTTCTGGTATAGACCTGGTTTAGTCCTGGTTTAGACCTGGTTCAGTTCTGGTTTAGTCCTGGTTTAGACCTGGTTTAGTCCTGGTTTGGACCTGGTTCAGTTCTGGTTTAGTCCTGGTTTAGACCTGGTTTAGACCTGGTTTAGTCCTGATTTAGTCCATATACGGCGCAAAAGTTCAGCATCTTAACAGTTCTTTTGGTGAGAGTAAATTAAAAGTGCTGCAATAGTCGTGTAATGTTTTACATTTTAAATACAGTAATATTGTAATGTAACAAATGACTTAGAAATGACAATAACAAGTCATAAATAACACATTACAGTTTTAAAGTCACTTGTCCAACAGTGGATCTTGTAAAGTTGTTGTAAACTAGAAGTCAGTTTGAAAAATAAATGCAGCCTTTCATTTACAGATCTCATCTAAATATAAAATGAACTGAACTTTGAACTAGTTCATGAAAAGTGTGAACTTGCACAACACTGCCTAGCACCAGCGACCTCTGCAAATACAAGGACTGGATGGAATATTTTTAAAAGTGTTTCCAAACATCTCCAACACTCTGGTTCACTGGGAAATGAGGTCCTATATCCAAAATGCCGTACTATCCCTTTAAACGTTCTATATCACACAAAATTGACTCTTGTGAGCTTTTAGCCATGTTATAATGTTGTTCCCTCTTCAAAAATATAATCAGGACTGTGTTTTGTTTCATTCATAGATGTTTGGGTAGCACTTTATTATTAGTCTACACCTACATCTCCAAAGTTCAAAATGCTTTGTTCCACCTTGTGAAGTCATACAGTGGTAGTTTTCAAGTTAACAGCTACCTTTTATCTTTAATTTAGTAGAGAGAAGCAATTCCAGGGCTGAAGTTATACAAATGATTTTAGTGAATGTGTAAAAAAAACAAAAAAAACAAAAAAAAAACGCAGTGGAGCATTTCTTCTATTACCACATGACTTCAGAAGGTTTGTTTTCTGTCTGAGAGAAGTACTCCGTTTAAATAAATATGCAGGATCTGTATGTTAAACATGTGTGAATGAAGCAAAACACAGTTCTAGGTATGTTTTTGGGGAGGAAACAACATTATAACTTGGATCAGAAAATATCATTGTAAGATATGGACAATTTTGTTTGGTACAGTTGTTTGTAACCAGAACTGGCCATGCCCCAAAGCATAAAAGGTCAAATTTAACTGAAGAGAATCTATCTTGAACAAAGATACTCCTTCCTATAGAGCAATTAATTGAAATAATTGTGACTAGTAAAAAAAAATTAAATTAAAAATATATCATATTCATATATTTTTTAGAATTGTTATCATTGTCTGGACTATATAAACTCGAGGGCAAGTCTATATTCTAAAATCATGAATGAAAAATCTGAAAAAATTATATCTTTTAAAATAGATTTTGTATATCTAGGTCTCTATTTATGCTATAATTTCATTTTTTTACTTGACTTTGTACTTTACAGGAAATGGCACTGCTCCCTCTGCCCTTCACTACTTGCCCGCTGAATCTGAGGACATTGAGGAGAGCGTTGTTATGTTCACAGAAAAAGATGAAGAACTCAAACTGCACCAAACTGAGAAAGTGGAGAGAGAGGCCCTGAGCTTTCTAGAGTCAATTTCAGTATTTTCAGCTCCTGCAACTGTGAAAACCCCTCCTGTAGCAAACACAAATGAATCTAGCCACAACACAACAACTGAACAAGATCCTACTGATTCAAACAACACAACAGCTACAGAAATACCAGAGTTAGATGAAGAATCAGTGGAGAATAATAGTACAATTCCTGAAGATGGTGATATTATTGACATTGAAGAAAGTGTTAACTCAACTTTTGTTAAGGCAGAAAATCAAACTACAATCCCACATGTTTTGGTAACTAGCAGAAATTACAATCTAAGTCATGATAATGAGACACAACATATTTTAGAATCTATCTTTGAGCAGCTTGAAAACGTCACTGCAATTTCTGATTTCAAAAATGAAACAACAGCTACTAAAGAGCCTGAACTAGCTGAGATTGAGGAGTCAGTGCAAACAAATGTCACAGAAGTAGACAGCTCGGAAGATCCCATAGAGGAGGTTATGATGGAGGAGACCAATACAACTACAATACCCACAATGCAGCTGGAGGAGTCTAAAGTTGAAGAACCAGTGGAAATCTTACTGTTGACAGAAGCACCAGAAAAGAGCGAAGACATTTTGACGGAACCAACTCAAATGGCAACATCTTCCACTGAAGAGCTGATAACGTGGATTTCACAAGACGGATCTGGAGATGAGTCCCAAGGTAAAACAAACGCACAATATACACACAATAAACGCACAATATAAAAAGAAATCCTATAAGCAGCAATACAAAACACAGTCAAACAAATTATTATACTTAATTATTTTTATTTGTGATGTTTGACAATCAAGATAAGCCCTTATATATGCATGTTTAAGATACATGTTTAAGGAGACTTCTTTCCTAAACTGAAAAAATAAGGATTCGAATGTTTTTAAAGTTGTTCCAATACCTAATATTAGTCAAGCTGCTATGGCCGATACTGATATTGATATCCATTTTCAAATCCATGGCAAGGCTCACAACAAAAAAATGTTTTTATAATTTTAAAAAAGTGTTTTTGTGAATTTTCTCTGATATAATACTACTTTTTTACAATAAAATTTTTTATGATACCAACAGTGTTTGCACCGTCAATTCAGGCACCTAAAATAATGCCTTTGGAAGCATGTTATGTTTGCACTCCTTTTCTCTTTCAAACTCAAATGCACCCTCAGTCTAGCCTGATTCATCAGCCCATTTCACTTTGTAGAAACCATTTGACCTCACAGCATTAGAATTTGTTCGTTCAACGATAGGCGGATACTTTTTTCATTTAACCATTCTCTGCTATTTGGTTGTGACGTATGTAATGCTCCGCTAACAGGGCTAACTGGTATATTAAGCTTTTTCCAAATCCCGTAAGAAGAAGGGCAATAATGTCTTTCCCCTTGATAAAAATTCACCAAACATTCTCTTTGTTCCTTTAAATCCTCGATCTCGGGAATCACTGCCAACACAGAATGTATGGTCTTCCAGGCCTAGTCGTTGAGAGAAATTAAACTGAGCGGAGGCACTAGGTGGCGCCAGCCTGGCTACCTTCAGCCTGCACCTGGGCCTAAATACCACGATGAATGATGTCACATATAGTGATATTCTCTCACCCATAGATCACAGCATCTCATAAATATTGCTAAATATTGCTAAATGATCCAAATTGCAGTCTAAATTTCTCTGTATTTGTTTTTTCCAGAGATTGACACGAATGTTACAACTATGGCCATTCTTGCCGGTCCTGAAACTTTGGGCATGTCAAGTCCATCTGCACCATCAGACCTGCCCAGTGTCACACCAACCCACCAAACAGCCCTGAATCTGACCACTTCACCTGCAGAAGAGATTAAAAACACAAGTGCAGAATCTGAAGATGCAGCTGTGGTTGAAAGTGAAGAAATTAAACTCATCACAACCACCAATTCTGACAACCTTTTAGACTCTACTGTAAGTTTTGGTACCACAGAGTCTACACAAGTGTCCTATTCCTCTATTAAACCAAACTACAGGGAGTATTTAGAGGCAGTGACCGGTGTATTTCAAGAGGCAAGTGGTCAAGAACCTGAAACTGCACTGCCAAATCTGGATGAGCCTACACCAACTATGGAAGATAACATCACTTTCACCAGCCAAAATGGTCTGGAAGGAGAATCTCTAGAAGATGAAAATGCAACTATTGACAATAATGAGGAAAATTTTCATCAAGGAGCGGCCAATTCTACGTTTGATGACGAGAATGAAGTCAGCCAAGATAACGTTACAGCAAGTTCAAATTTTGAAACAACCCCGACTGAAGAAATTCTTGCAGTTGTCACAAGTATTGAAGACGAACTTTTAGTCATGCCTACCAACGACAAAAATAACTCCTCAGCATTTTCCAATGACTCACAAACCACGTACTGGACATCACTGACCACTACAGCTAGACCCCAGGAACATGAGTATAATAGGAAAACCTCCACATTGTCCCATCACAACTCGGCCAAAACTACTACAGCTAGACCGTACTGGACCAGGCGCACCCCTTTAACCACTGCAGTGCCAAAAGTGACCCACGGGACCTCATCTCCCCAAACAGTGACAGTGCACATCCCCCCAGTGGATACTGGCCGGGCGGACCACAAATTTAGTCTGACCCCGCCCCCCTCACTGCATATCTTACCTGTAGAGAGGGCAGCTATAGGCGGAACAGGGAAAATATCAGGTAAAGTTGAAGTATGTCTTATCAGCTTAACTCTCCTCCTTTTGCTCCTCAACACAATGATGTACTAATTGTCTGTCTACCCCAAAACCTGCCTTGCTTCATACCCCTTTTACTTCTCAAATCAACTTCTTCACTACTTCATCTTAAAGTTACTCACCTTTGGGACAGCCTCCCCTTATGCATGATGTCTTTCTTCACCTTGACCCAAATCTGACTTCTGTGAAGTACTGTGATAGCTTATAGGGCGTGTTCCTGTTTTAGTTGAATGACCGAACTTAACTTGTGTCAAAGCATACCACACAGTTTTACTAAATGACTTGAAAATTGAATGTAAAAGAATTTGTGTTGATGGTACCAGCACTGACTGCAAATTAATGAATGTTTATTGACGACTGACATTGTAGACTGTATATAAGGGATGGATGTAGAGTGAAAAACATTTCAACATTTTAGAAAATCTCTTTATATATTTTTAACTTATAACAATGAATAAGATAAGAGAACAACAGTAATAAAAATATGCTTAAATCTTACACTACTGTATTGGTAGAGTAAATAAATACCAAGCTATAACACTATGATACACAGTTTTCATTGTAGCTCCAGCTTTTGACCATGAAACTAATGATGCTTGAGACATGATGATGGGCATAAAGTCACAAAGCCAATGCAAAGTCTTGACTTATCAACAAACAGTGATGGGGAGAATACTTTGAAAATGTATTTAGTTACAGAATATTCAATAATTGCATTAAAATGTAAATTGTACCATATTCCGATACATGGTCCAATCAGTGTACTCTAATCTGAATACATAATACTTTTACATGGAGTTGCATTTAAATTATAGTTTAAAGCTGAAACATAGTATTAAAAACTGCTTTATATTTGTTTCACTGTTTTTCAAGCATTTCATATCACTCACTGGAGATGGAAAAACCACACACACACTCACCACAAGAGCAGAACTGTTTATTTTTCTCACTGATTCTGTGCAGTTCGAAGCCTAAATTACATGATCAAATACCGTAATGTAGTCCTTTTGATTTTAGTAAAGTAACTATATTCTGACTCTATAACCAAATGAAAAAGAAGCTGCACCAGAATAAGGTGACTCAAATACGTATTCTTGGTGGATGTATTTAGTATCTTCCCAACACTTTCAACCACTATGTTTGTATCTTCTGTATGTAGTTAGAGCAAGAAAAACACTGGACATACCCCATAGTGACAAAGGAGCATATGTTAACTCATTAATCCGTGTTTTTGGAGTGAGCATCAAAGACACAGCCCCCCGCTAAATGTCAGGAGTTGGAAAATACAGTTCCTCCTATACCAGGTCAGTGATAAACAACTTTTCAACAAAAAAATAGCTAAAACCTGTTCACTATTACTACATCCATGTTATATACAGTCTAATAATGACATGACTAACCATAAATCCTGTGTTTCATTTCCTTATGTTTGTTGCAAAAGCACAATTTATTAATATGTAAATAAGCACAATATTGTGTTTTAGTATTTAGCTCTATGTGCCATGTTCTTTAATACAGAAACCATCTCTTTCATATCACCTTTGTATTGTCTTTTCAGGTGTGACAATGATAAAGGCAACTACTCCGCATTTGTTTTTGTCTCATCTTGTACAAAACAACAGGTTCCTTAACGCACACAGGTTTTAAAGGTGTACTATGTAACTTTTTTGGTGGATAATCTGACCTTTAACTTGGCTTGGTTGTGTCACCTACTTTTTTCCATATAGATACTAGACAAGTTTATGTCATACTGTGGAATATTCCGGGCGAAGCAATAGCATATTCGTGCAGACAAGCAATGGCAGACCTTCCACCCGAAAAGTTACGTAGTGCACTTTTAAAGGGCCCATATTATGCTGTATGATCTACTCTATAATGTTGTTTCCTCTTCACAAACATACCCAGAGTTGTTGTTGTATCATTCACACATGTTTAACACACAGACCCTGCATATTTAGGCTGAGTTTTTCCCTCAAAAAGAAAACCCTCTGTTCCACCTTGTGATGTGGTAATACAGGAAGTGCTCGATTGTGTTTTTAAACTCCATACACCTTCATTACAATCATTTGGATAATTTAAGATCTGGAATTGCTAATCTCTACTGAACAAAAGGTACAAACAGAGCAAACTAAAAACAAAGGGTTACTCATGAAACTAAACACAACTCCAGGTATTTTTTGATGAGGTAACTACATTATAACATCATTAAAAGCTCACAAGAGTAAATTTTGTGTAATATAGGACCTTTCAGTTCATGGGTTGTTTGACTGGGGCATGAGGAGCACTTTTACACAGAGCCAAGTAGTGAAGGAAGGGATTAAAATAAAATGTGTACTGCCTGAAGAGTGTAGGTCTTACACATAAGGCACAGAATAAAGTCGGCTATAAATAATGGCCACTCTGTAAGGTTCATGTTGCAGATGAGGAGAACCCTTTTTATGAAAATTATAAACAGTAAATTTTGTCTTATCAGCATTTTATTACACACATGCAGCTTCCTTTATCTCACAGTTGTAAATTTTGGCTGAGGTTATAACTGAATGACCATCTTATCTGGCAACTTGGCCCATGTACTAAAATATAGAGATCACACTGAGGTAACTATATAATTTTTACATGAATGAAAAGTGAATTTCTTGGAAGACTTACAGATTTGAAATTTCCTATATTACACAAAATGGACTCATGTGAACTTTTAATTATGGTGGAATTTTGTTATCTCATCAAAAATATACTTAGGGTTGTGTTTCACACATTTGAGTAATCTTTTATTATTTGTCTGATTACGTTTCCAAAGCTCAAAATGACCTGTTCCACCTTGTGATGTTATATAGTGGTGGTTTTCAAGTTAACAGCTACATTTTATCTTTTGTTGAGTGAAGACTGGCAATTCTAGGACTGAAATTATCCAAACAATTCTAGTGAAGATGTATGAAGCAGAGGTGTCGTGACTTGGACTCGAGTCAGACTTGAGTCACTATTTTTAGGACTTGAGACTTGACTTGTTAAAATTTACTAAGACTTGGGACTTGACTTGGCCTTGAAGGTCAGTGACTTGAGAAGACTCGAGAAACACTTCTAAATCTGAATTCTTTCTATTCTGACCATAATGATTCACATTAAGATCTTGTCAAGAGATTTAAAAATAAAAAATTAATTAAACTAATTTCTAAAACTCTTATATACTCTATAAATACTCATATATGAATATACTGTGAATTTTTAAGTACAATTTATCTTAAAATTCATATAATTTGCAAAAATCTAAGCTATATTTGGTACTTTGGTTTAAAGACTTGAAATGACTTAAACTCAAAGCAGACGACTTGGACTTGACTTGAACTTGACTTGGACTTATGGGCCAGTGACACGAGACTCAACTTGGACTTGCCTGTATTTGATTTGGGACTTGACTCGGACTTGAGGTCAAAGGCTTGAGACTTATTTGAGACTTGCAAAACAACGACTTGGTCCCACCTCTAGTTTAAAGTATAAAGGAGTATAAAATCACAGTGGAGCACTTCCTGTATTACCACATCACAAGGTGGAACAAAGTGTTTGCTGTTTGTGGGAAGAACTCAGCCTAAATATGCAGGGTTTGTGTGTTAAACATGTGTGAATGAGACAAAACACAACTCCAAGTATGATTTTGATGAGGAAACATTATAACATACTGTAGATCAGAAAACAGCATAACATGGGCCCTTTAAGACGTCTCTTTTTCACATCTGCCTGGGTAATTACATTCACAACACTGAATATCCAGCTCCTCCAATAAAACTAATGTAATGAGCAGTGACCTTTATCTGGGCCTGGTGCCATTCTCCCAGCCATTAAAATCACAGACAACTCATTTCCTTCTGTGCGAATGACGTGGAGAACAATTTTGAGAGCTGCAGAGAAGAGCGTGCCTGCACAGTCACAGATCCCTTTGCTTGTCTAAACTCAAAATCTAAGAAAGTACATACTACACACATTTGAGAGGACAGTAACTTTACGCAGATGTCACAATATTGTCATTACATTTGTAGAAAGCAGTGATTACGCTTCCAAATTACCAGGCTCCTAAGAAGGACCTTAAAAACACTTGTTAACAGTTGGGGTTAATTATAGATGCAACAGACATCTTGTTTATAGGATGCCAAAGGAAACAAATAAAACGTACTTACCTACTTTTTAAATATTTAGTTTCAGAGCGCATCCCTTCACTGCACTTCACTCTGTTTTAGACGCTTTCTTTTCCTATAGCCTCAATTATGAAAATACACGGTAAGTCGAATATCAGAAAAAAAATAAAAATAAAAATTTAATAGAAAAGAGAGAGAGCAAAACTTAGTAACTTGCATCATATTAACTGTGAGACTTCTGTGTGGTCCTCAATAAACATTTTTCAGCAAAATATAAGAAGTGATGATTCATAAAGTACATATAATTTTTGTTGAAGACTAAATTATGGTTTCCAAATGATTGGAATTACTTGAGATGAAGCAGAGAAAGCACAAAACAGCGACTGGGCAGCTTTACTTGTTCCTTGTGTTGTCTTCTGCTGCCACCTGTTGGCTTAAAAGAATCATGACACCTGCTTTATGTCACATGGGATTGGTTCATATTCCTCTTGTCCATGTTAATTTTATGTATTTGTCCTATTGGCTTATGCTTTGGTAGTTTTTGTCTGGTAAAAACACTGTAAAATGATTATTTCTTTTCTGTTTTGCATTTCAGATGGGTGCCTCAATGACCCATGTCTGAACGGAGGGACGTGCACAGATCAAAATGGACAGATCAAATGCCTCTGCTTACCCACATATGGAGGAGATTTCTGTCAGACAGGTGAGTGGACTGAAGCAGGTATTTCTGAAAATCAAGGCGATCTAGACTTAAAGATGCATTGTGTAACTTTTCTGGTGAAGCGTCCGTCAAATGCTTTTGTTCATTGAGATGTTATTGCTTTGTCTGGAATATTTCACAGTATGGTATTAACCCTTCTGTCTTCATGGAGACCAAATCAGACCAAGTTACAGTTCAGATCTAAAATGAAGTATCCATAGAAGCAAGAATGTGATGGACACCCAATCAAAAAGTTACATAGTGCACCTTTAAACCTGATGTAAATAAAGTAATAAACCCAAACTAGTCATACTTCATACTGGATCTAAACCTGGGCTCAACAGGGGACAAAGATAATATACAATATAGGACTAAATAGGGTCTGTACACAAGGATAAGTCAATTGTAGTAGGAATTTAAAAAAAAAAAAGAAAGGTCTTTTATTATGCTAAATTAACTCTTGTAAGTTTTAAGCCAAGGTGTAATGCTGTTATTTCATCAAAAACATAAATGAAAGATTACTGAGTGTCACCATAGATAGCAGGCAGTGACAGTGCAGAAACATACTATACACAAATGTGCCCCAATTTAGACTTAGACTTAGAGAGACTTTATTGATCCCCAAGGGAAATTATTTGGACACAGTAGCTCACACATCACAATATATTGTAATAACAAAAGTAACAATGTAAATGGTGATAATAAGTTCTAAATAAGTAGCAAAAATAGCAAAACACTGTGTGCTTGGGAATATAGCTTAAACATAACTTAAGTGATGTGAAGGGGACCCATTTTATGTCAATTCAAGCTTCCTGCAGCATCCTTGGTTAAAAGCATGCAGTAGCAGTGGTTCATGTGTGTACACGTCTTTGTGTGCTTTCAGACCTGGAACAGTGTGAGGTGGGCTGGGATAAGTTCCAGGGCTACTGTTACCGTCACTACGGGCGCCGTCTGAGCTGGGAGGTGGCGGAGCAGCACTGCCGGACGATGGGGGCGCATCTAGTGTCCATCATGAGTCCTGAAGAGCAGGGCTTTATCAACAGTAAGTCTAGTACCATTAATCTATACTATTTAAAGGTCTTATATTACACAAATTTATAATGCTGTTGCCTCACTGAAAACAAACTTGCAGTTGTGTTTTGTTTCATTTATACATGTTTGAGTAATGCTGCCTTATTTGGCTGTTTGCTGTCCCAAAACTTGTGATGTCGTGTAATGGTAGTTTTCAAGTTAATGGCTGTGTTGTACCTTTTGCCCAGTAGAGACTGGCAATTTCAGGGCTGAAATTGTCTAAACGATTCTAATGAAAGTGTATGGAGTTTAAAAACACAGTAGAGCACTTCCTGTATTACCACAGCACATTAAAAGAAGGGCTGGGTGTTTTCTGTTTGAGAGAATACTCAGTCTAAATATACAGGTTTGTGTGTTAAACGTGTGTGAATGAAACAAAACACAACTCCAGGTATGTTTTTGTTAAGGAAACAATATTATAACTTAAATCAGATTATAGTGTATTATGGGCCCTTTAATTTATAGTATTTACACTTCGTATTTAAAGGCCTTTTGTTTTTCTTTAAGATTTCTACAAAGAGTACCAATGGACTGGTTTGAATGACAAGGCAATTGAGGATGATTTCCGCTGGTCGGATGGCAACCCTCTGGTACAGAAACACCCAAACTAGACACCATTTTTCAGAATTTTATAAGGAAATATATAAGGGAAGATAGGACTTCACCATGAAAAAAGTACTTTTAAACAAAGATTTACTCAAAAGAAAAGAAAACAACTGAAAAGCATTTGTTAGTTTAAAACACTAGAACTACAGAAGAAAATGTGTATAGCCACAAAAAGCCCACAGTCAGTGAAGTGTTTTCTAATTATAAACATGTACAGTAAAGGGTGCTCTTGGGAAAAAAAACACAGATCAAAACTCAATCATAACTAAATCCAGGCACTCAGGAAAAGTTTAATTAAAACTAGATGATATTGAATAGTACACAGTAGAATGTTGCATTATAATGAATATAGTCATTGATTAAATATATAACTGATTTGTGACTGTGCCCTCAGCTGTATGAGAACTGGTACAAGGGGCAGCCTGACAGTTACTTCCTCTCTGGGGAGGACTGTGTGGTGATGGTTTGGCACGACAACGGACGCTGGAGCGATGTGCCCTGTAATTACCACCTGGCCTATACCTGCAAGAAGGGCACCTGTGAGTACTATGAGATATTCAAATCACTCTATGCTTAATAATCAGGAACGTAAAGTGGAACTGAACACCTAAACTCCTCTCACAAGTACATTTCAAATAGCGTTGGTAAGTAAGTTGGGCAGTACCTGGATGACTAAAGAAAAGAGTGAGGGGGAGGACGGGCAGAGTTTGGATGTATGAGGAAGAGTGTAATTGGTGTAATAGGTATCTGTTTGACATTCTTCTGCAGACCTAGACTGCATGTTGCAAAGCCAGGTCCCTTAACCAGACTCCTTTTGTCTCTCCTTGCTCTTCACTCCCATTTCACTTACATCTGTCCTTTCTATAGAAGAACAGCTGTCGGCCAAATATAAAAAGAAGACTTATGTCATAATTTGTTCATATTTCAATTATCATATTTTTTCTAATGATAACGATGACTTAAAAGTGAAAAAAAGTGTTGATACAAAACATTTTTAAGTTAACACTGAACATAAGAATGCCAGTATACATAGTTATATCTCCTACAACAATTGTTCAACCAGTTGTTCTTGCAGTTCCACTCCATGCATAATATTTACTGTGTATTTGATTTAATGAACATCTTGTAATTCTTGTGTCTATTCCAGCTTCCTGTGGTCCACCTCCCAGAGTCAGAAATGCCTCCATATTTGGAAAAGTTAAACAGAGGTATCCCACAAACGCAGCTGTCCGCTATCACTGCTCCGAGGGCTTCCAGCAGAGACTCAACCCCCTCATCAGGTGTCTGTCCGGGGGCAAGTGGGAAAGACCCCAGATCCAGTGCATCCCTGGTACGATCAGAAATGTATTTTTGCACAGTTAATAGGGATGGGACACAGGATCACATGAAAAGATTGTGGCAAAATTATCTTGTAAGATTTTTCTGTTTTACATTTAGTTTGGACAAAAAATGGGTTAAAGGTTTTATATTACACAAAATGGAGCTTTAAGCCATGTTATAATGTTCATCAAAAACATACCCAGAGTTATGTTACATTCCCACATGTTTGAATAAGCCTGGTTTATTGATCAGCAATTCCAGATCTGAAATCATCCAAATGATTCTAGTGAAGGTGTTTGGAGTTTAAAAACACTGAAGCACTTCCTGTATTACCACATCACAAGGTGGTACAGGATGTTTTCAGTTTGAGTGAAGAACTCAGCCTAAATATGCAGGGTTTGTGTTACACGTGTGTGAATGAAACAACACACAACTCCAGGTCTGTTTTTGATGAGGAAACAACATTATAACATAAATCAGAAAAGAGCGTAATACGAACCCTTTGAGAGTTGACATTTAGATTTCTTCACAGCAAAATTGTAAACTGAACCACACCATTAATTTATTAGAAATGATGTAACAATTTTGTCTTGTTTTGTTCTCATGGACTCAATCTTGTGTCTTGTCTTGTGTAAATAGTGTCTCATCCCACTCCTATCATACATATATATATATATATTTTTTGTAATGCGAAATTTTTGTTTTATTTTGCAGAGAACTGGAGTCTAACCCAGTTCCCCAGTGTAACTTCTACAGACAGGAACCTTCCTGCGATTGAAGAATATGATTTTCATGAATTTGAAACTCCCAAAGAGATGCCACAGTACTGGGACATCAAGTTTTAACTGTGTGTTTTAAATTGCAGTGGTTTTGAGGTTTGAACATAAGCACAATTTTCTACAGCTTTGAGTGAACACAATTATATTAAGAATAAGAAACATTTTCTACAAGATTCAACTTTTGTTTTCCTTTTATTAATGTGTTTTTGGTTGTATAAAGTCTACTCTACAAGGTCTTAAAGCTGAAAGTTGCTGTATTTAGAGCATTTTTTTTTTTCATCTTTCAATTTTGAACTTGTATGTCATGTTTTTGGTATCCCTGATAGATTTCATATTGTAATTAGTGGACACCTTGTGATTTGTGTTGCTTATTTATGTTATGAGTGGACACAGTTTTGACCTCTAAAAGAGCATAGGAAGTGGCACTTTATTTTGAATATAAGGCAACAGGACATTTTATTGTGTATCTAACAGTGTTCATAGTACATCCACCTAAATTTGTATATTTTACTTTTTGTGTTTCACAATACTTTTACTGAATATGGTGCTAAAAGTTTATCCAACAGTGATGCTTATGTGTATTTCCCTTACATGAAGTTTCAGTCCATTACATATCCATAAAAACTATAGGCCCACACAGCACATGTATCTCCACAGAGCAGACTCAGTTTTGTTCATCAGCTTTATGTTGTAATAAAGTTTTGTAGAACAGAGCCAAGAATAAACTCCTTTTCTATCCTGAATTATCTGTTTATGTTTCTTAAATACCACGGGCCTCTGACAAATAAGACTGACATAGCTGCACTATAAAATGGGGCCATGTAATGAGCACTTTACATTTCTAAAGTACCATTTAGCTAAAAACTGTAGTCCAATTTTAACCCTGTTCTGTGTCATGTGACCGGACTCACCTGTCTGTGGTCCACGGAAGTTTTGTCGCTGAAGGAACAGATCTCCCCAAAACACAAAAAATGTAAGTCAGTGCTTAAAAACGTAAAACATGAGTTTACCTGTTGTATTTCGCCTTTAGGTAAACAGACATGCTAAATGATTAAGGCCTGATCTAAGCTAAGATTTTATACGGCGTAAAATGAGTCTATAATAACTTGTACACTTCAAGAACTGTGTTTGAGAGTGGGTTAACACAAAAGTGTGCTTCAGAGTAACCAGTCATTTTATGGTTGAGTTGTAAATGAAAATGAACAGAAATAAATTACAAAATTTTACAAAAAATGTCGCCACCAGGTGGCATCAGTGAGCCATAGATGGGGGCAGGTGCGTTGATGATTTGAAAAGAGTTTTTATTTCGCAGATAACTCAAATTGTTTTGTTGATTTGTTTATTTTGTATTTAGTTTGAAAACTATAACTTAATAAATATTTAAGCATCTGCTTTCTATGAACACAATACAAGTGTAGGCTTAGAAGCATTTGACTTTTTTCCCATGAATACTTTCTTTTTTTTTTTTTATACAAATCAACATCTTCCTCGGTATTGAAAATGTTGTCTTCATTTCTTCCTAAATGACAATGGCTTCCTTGATTTACAAAATACAAAATCTGCTATATTTGGATTTTTATGTTGGCTTGAATCTCACTTTTTTCTTTAGTACACACACTATTATGTATGAATTTATATACCATATAAAAAAAAGCCCAATCCTCTTTTTGCAGCTGCACCTCTAACACATCTCAGAGCAGTTTTCTGTTGTGCCCAAACTGCCAGATAATTGTGGCTGTGTTGGCGCCCCTGTGGAGAGCGTGTTCGTGAGAAACCCTGTCTCTCTCAGACTCAGCTCAATTAGACGAGGCATCCCGCGTGTTTGGCCCTGATCAGAGGTGAGTTTGGTTCAGGACTTTGGTGTGGGCAGGTCCTGTTTCTCAGCCCCTCAATAGCTTCACACAGTTCTTCTTGATTGTGGTTTCTCCCTCTGTCATAGACCTGCTCAGGCCGCTCCAGATGGGACGGCATTGTGGCCCGGGACCCATGGGTCAGAGGTCGACACAGAAAGGTCAGAGGTGAGTGTTTAGAGACTCCTGCCGCAGTTCCTCTTTCTCCAAAAGGACGCGTGGCTCCAACTAATTGAGGTCCACCTCCTAAAGACCAAGTGCGAGGTCCTTGACACCAGTTTGACCAATGCAGAGCGCAGCAGGGGTCTGCGAGGGAAACCACGTAATTATGAAGAGATTGTCCCAAAGCCTGCTGCTGCTAATTAATGGAGTGGACCTTTTGAATGGACTTATCTTTAGGGTAATAAATAACCTGTTGTATTTTATAGATTATAGTCTATAAATTATAGAGCGTGTGCAAGGCAAGTTTATTTGTAAATTTGTGCTTTACAGAATAAGAAAGACATTAAAATCATTAAAATACAAACAAATCAAAACATAAATAATCATCATAAAATTTACCTTAAAAGAGAAATAAACTTATATATCATAAGATCTATATGCACAGTTACTGCAGCAATCACCAACAGACCTTTTTAGCACATGGTTGTTGAAGTTTTTACAGATTTTTTTATATGTGCAAATCCACTTTTTGCACATCTCCTTGGCCCCTTATCTTAACTTTGTTTTGTCAGGTATCGCCACTATTCAGCCATCTCTCTTTTACCTGTTGAGTTGTCTAAGATTACACAATGCATGTTTATATATGTAGCTTTATGCAGTTATTATTATTATAGTAAGACTTGGCTGATATTAACTACAACATGAATGGTCTCGCAAACTAAGTAATCCGTATTTTTATTGTTGAACTAGACGGGACTTGACTTTCAGTTGTCTGACATAATTTTATTCTTGTGGGTTGAAACGGAGCCTAAGTGGAGTATTCACTTGTCTGATGGAGAGAAAAGGGGCAGAGGGGTATGAGGCAGAGGGGCATGAGGCAGAGGGGCAGAGGGGTTGAAGGCTGGTCTGGGAACCTCCTGAAGATGAGTTACCCACCGCCCTGCACCCATGCGCTGCTCTGCCCCAAACAAACAGCTTTTGTGCCCCGCCAACACTACCACAGGCTTTGAGTCACACAATAAGCAAAAATATGATCATTATAGTCCAATTTGATCACATTTAACATTATCAGTGTTAGTTAGTATATCAAACATGTGAATTTATGTTTTCAGTACTTACTTTCAGTACTTGCCAGGAAATAGACATTCCTATGGTATTTTCTATACTAAACAGTCATTTTTAGCATAATGGAGCATAACCTTAACTTAAATTTTAAATCTTGTGCCTGCTTGGAGTTTTTAATCAATAAATTATAATATCCAGTTCTTGCTTATGTATAATGTATCATATGTATTATTTTTGTATTCGAAAGCATATCATATGACCAGTGCAATCTTTTGAACTTACATTAAGCCATGAATCAGTACTAAAACATTAATACAATTAGCAAGTATTCATTAGCTCATTGCAAGGTTTTCCTAATTTATTTTATTGATTCAAGAGTAGTACTAGGGCTGTGAAGTTAATTTAATTGAGATTTTAATTGAGATTCCCCTATTTCGAATCAATGATCTGCTTTGGTCTTTTTAATCGACAGGTAAACAGTATAAATAAGGTAAATAGCATAAATAAAAGTAAATAGTATAAATAAATAATCATAAATACTGATACAGATAATAATATCCTATTGAAATACATGTTATTGGTTTTAATAACAAATACAGTTGAATCAAAACTTGTTATTGATCAATACAAGGGGAAGAAGATCTAATATTTCCGTGCAGTCGTGGTACTATTGACACACACTGGCCTAAATCCTCGTGCTATTGATTTCTTTTTCAGCTCCTGTAGTGCTTCCTGTGGCTGCTGTTGTAGTTTTAGCCCTTCAAAAGTGGGTCTTGTGCTTTATTTCCATAGCAAGAATGCAACGTGCATTTCGGTCGGCCTTCAGATCAGCTTTACTGAGATAATGGCTGCTTTAATCCGAGCCAATTAGAGGCAGAGGAAGAGGGCGGGACTTGTTTATTTGCACTGGGGGCGTTGGCTTTGATTGACAGGCAGCAGTTGTGTGAAAACAGGGCAACAATATGGACGCCACATCACACCACTAACACTAAACAATACTCTTTAAGTAGCGTTTGGGTGTTGGAGGGTATTTAAGAGGTAAATATTGAAGGAAAATGGCTATTGTTTTAAAAAATGTATTAGTTATTACACTTATATAACATACATGAAATACAAGGATGTTTCTGTGTGTGGTTTTTAGCTCCTGTTTTGTCCCTGTGTATGTCATCTAGATCTGGAATGGTTTTACATTCTGATCTATATCTGAGTAATTCCTCCGTCGTCCAGGTAGGATCCATAGCAAAACAAACATTCAGTAAAAACAAAGCAAAACAACAGCAAAACTACTTTTGTCCAAATGACAAATGGATTTTTCTATCTGCTGTTCTGATCTATAGGCCTATGTCTTTGAGAGCCCAGTACAGTGTCCGCTTCTTTTATCAAGGAAAAAATTTGTGGAGATATGTGTGTCTCCACAAATGTTCAGATTTCACCAGACAGTTTTGAATCGGGGAGTTTGCACATTCGATAGGCCAATCATATTTTATACAGATTGGGACAGCTAAAATTAAATACAGATTTTTATTGTAATACAGTGAGTTCTTGGGTCTAGTCACTAATAGAAATGATCAGGACCAACATTTGTGCATTTACCTTTTGGATATTTTATGGCAAAGTACAACGTAATCAGTAGGGAAATCTGGCTCTTGCTCCTCATCTGACATTCTCACATTGTAGAATCTGAAAACCACCTACTAGAAAAAATACAGATTGAACCAACGCAATCGCAAAAGCTGAAATTAATACCATAATTTCCTCCATAAACAAGACATTATTTTTCATATTCTTACTCTGCATAAAAAACAGCTAACCCTGTAGTTTAAAAATATGATTCTTGCGTTAGTTTGTCAGTTCTGTCTTTTTGTGAATTCTTCTGTATGCGCTAAAAATGTGAACTTTTTTTAAATGTTTGTCTGCCCAGAGGTTTTTGTTTATAGTTTTGTGTGTTTGATGTGTGGAGAGAGGGATGCGGTGTGGGTGTTTTCTAGTTTGTTGGTTTGTCTTTTTTTTGTTTTTGTTCTGTATAATTTCAAAATAACAATAATTTTTTAAAAAGAATTGCAGTGCTCTCAGAAAATAAATTTGAGTGTGACTTTCAGAGCAGAGAGAGATATATACATTGTTATAGACACTGTTTTGTTGTCATGCGGAGAACATTTTGACTGAACATTCGCAGGTGTTGTATCAAATAGCTTTTTTAAACAATGGGTGATAATGAGAAAACAGCATTATGTGGTAAGTGGTGTTGCGACTTTAAGACTCTTTGAGCTCCGCACCATTTATTTTGCCATATGCTTCAACGTGTATCTCATAATTATGTTATTATAAACATCATATAACATTATGTTGTGTAAGAAAATGTCTGTGTCACATTTGCATTTGTTTCACTCAGATTACTGCAGACAGTTTTTGAGTCTACGCGATGACTCAGATTTATAATGTATGTCCTTCAAGTTTCATTGTTTATATACTAGGGATGTAACGTTATCCAAATATTATCATGATATGCATACGGTATGATATTTATTACAATATTTTGGAGAGGCTGATATAATTGTAGATGGGACACTTTTTTGCTTTTAAAATACCTTAACAAGATTTCGGTGTGAATTATTTCCATCATAATCCCAAGAATTCAAGTAAAAACATATTTCTTCATGTTGTCTCCTCTGAAATGAATCATGTGATATGTAGTTCCCGATGTTTATTAGCTATACGTACTATAAATCAATGCCTTCAAGCAAAGGATTTTGTAATTCGATATACTGTGATAGTTCACGGTATTATTGTGAGACTTTTGACGATACAATATCAAGATATTTCAGTTATTGTTACATCCCTACTATATACTGTATAAGTGATTGCATCTCAAGTAAGTATTTGTTTCCAGAGGAGACTATTCAATCCACACTTTTCACTGTGAACATTTTTGATCTGTTCTGTTTAAAGGTCCTATATTATGCAAAATTGTCTCTTGTGAGGTTGTAACCATGTTAGAATGTTGTTAACCTCCTCAAAAACATAACATTTTATTCACAAATGGTTGAGTAATCCTTTATTATTAGTCTGTTTACATCTCCAACACTCAGACTCCTCTGTTCCATCTTGTGTTGTCATGAGGTGGTAGTTTTTAAGTTCTCAGCTGCCTTTTACCATTAGTTCAGTAGAGACTGGCGATTCTAGGGCTGAAATTATCCAAATAACACAATGGAGCACTTCCCGTATTATGGCATCGTACATGGCATCACAAGGTGGAACAAACAGAGCATTTTAGGTCTGAGAGAAGAATTCAACCTAAATATGCAGGGTTTGTGTTTTAAACATGTGTGAATAAAACAAAACACAACTCCCGGTATGTTTTCAATGAGGAAACATTACAATAGCTGTAGATCAGAAAATAAAAGCGGATCTTGTAATCTGGGCACTTCCACTGACTAAAAAAATTAAACTAAAACATATCACAGCAGTTCTATATTAGTATATTATTAGTATTGTTTCGTACTCTGTAATAGATTCCATTAGAGTTGAGATGCTGAAATATATTGACTAAATGCATAACAGTATGTGGAATGTCCAGTGGAGGGCGCTATTAACTGAAAATGTGCCCACGTGAATTGACGCCAAAGGGGCACAGTGTGATGGCAGCATGAGGTAGAAAATCATTTCCTATGAAGGAGATTCAGGTTTTTTTGTCCAAGTTAGAATTGGCCTGTATATCCTACTATCCAAAATTAGGCAATTTTATACCTTTTTGCTGTTGTTTACGGTTAAATAATTTTAGTTTGAAAAGTTGTTTTTTGTTTTTTTTTTGTAGGCTACCTTATGATTTTGGCTGCAGAGGCTTGAATAAATATGGGTTTTTATATTATTACATGGGTTTTTTGTTGCACCTCATGTTTTTTTAAATATGGTACATTTAAAAAAGGCTTTAATGGGATAATCCTGCTTTTATGCTATTGTGTCCGTGCTATAAATTACTTTCAGTGTTATTCTTTATTATTATATTTTCCGTAGCAATTTAACCACCTCCAAAATGTGCTATCCTGACAGAGCTACACTTCCATAAACATATACAATGCTAATACAGGAACAGGATTTCCTTTTGTCTTTCCATTATCCTGTGCCCCATGCCTCTTGTTTAGCTCTTTTGACTTGTCTAAGCCCGGAGCAGTCCTCTAAAGTCCCATCACTAACTCGCCACATCACCGTGAGACAGTGGCGGCCATGACGGCTACACAAACAGACGACAATTTAATCACCGCAGTGTTTTTCGTACGCCCCTCTCGAGCATTAACATGTGAAAGAACCGATTCCTGTGAACTTATTTGACCCTTGACCTCTCCTCTGTGTTCCCTAGACGACAAATAGATGCAGCTGCGGCGGAGGGTCCCGTTTTGGTTCTCACCCATAGACTGTGGTTCAGACCGGCCCGAGATATGTCTGCCCACAGTTACAATGAGAGAGCACCAAAATGTGATTATTACAAGTGGTCCAGGCTGATTTGGACTTTAATGACATAATGAGATGCAGTACTTGTCTCATACACTTAAACTGCAGCAGACCAGAGCCTAGACCCTGGGAATACACCTGGAGATGTCATTAAGAGATTTACTTAATGAAACATTATTAGCACTGTTCATTTGCATCAGCTATTTTTAAAGGTGTACTATGTAACTTTTTGGTTGGGGGTCCGTCACCTGCTGGTTTCTATGGATATGTCATTGCTCTGCCGGGAATGTTCCACAGTATAACATTAAACAGCTCTACCTTACATTTATTAAATTGCATGTGGTTTTATAGCGCAAAAATACCTAGACAAACAAGAATTCTAGCTGTGAGTGGGGTCACCTCTCCAAAGATCTGACCTGTAACTTGATCTGGTTTGATCTCCATGTAGATAGAAATATTTTAATGCCATACTGTGAAACATTCTAGCCAAAGCAATAACAGAACAAAGCATTTGATAGATCCTGCACCAGCAAAGTTGCACCTTTAACACTTCATTTGTGTTTAAAATCAGCTGTTGTTAAGACAATCAAATGTAAAAAGTAAAAGTAAAATGGATTTTTAAATTCAAAATTCGTCCATAATTTATCAAACCACATTGCACTCAAAACTTAATTGATTTCACATTATTCAGTCACTTCTGGATCACACACTAGTGAGTTACTTCTGTAGTCATAGCTGCCCTGGGGCTGACTGGGGTCATTGTAGTTAGATGTAGTTGGCTTTCTGGACCAATGCCTTCACCAGTCATCATCAGTTAGTACAGCATACAGCACAGATAAATGTCTTTCTCAAGGACACTATTGCCATGAGAGTAGCAGGGTTTGATCCACTGACCTTTGGGAGTTGTAGATTATCTTCTATTACCACCCCTGGTCTCTTTGCCGGTTCATTACTGCGTCACAATAACAAATATAGTCCCTACACAAATGAAAACTTGCTTCAGTGTAAAGATTCTGCCCATAAGAAAATATGTTTATTAGCTATGAACAGAACAACAAAACATTTTAGTTTTAAAGGCATGAGCAAGAAGAAGTCCTGTTCATCTTTTAATCCTTGCTATAAAGTCAGTCTAATGTCTAATAAAATGACTTGTTTGGGATTGGCGTGTGGGGGACTCCTTTTTGCTGGGGTCTGTCTCACTCATCCTACGCACCTGTCTTGACATTGATGTGTAAAGTGTCATGTTCTTTTTCTGACTAAAATGTGACCCATGCCATTATTATATTATGAACTTGATGAAATTTAAGATCTCCAATGCCTTTGAAATTCCCCAAAACAGCAAATGTTTTTGAATTTCTTGTTTCAACCCCCTTAAAATACCAATATCTAGTTATGGATGTACTGTAAAGGTGATTTTTACTCAAACTGGACTGAGACAGATCTGCTGACCCTACCTGACTCTCTTTTTCTTTCTTTTTCTGTGTGTGTGTGTGTGTGTGTGTGCTAAAATATTACGGATTTTGTGATTTAAATTCTTATACCTGATTTCGAACCCCATACCATCATATATGAACTTTAAACATGAATGTGTTTGCAGACAGACATTCAGATTCAAGTCAGAAAAACAAAGATGACCAATGCTTAGAATCCACTTAAAATATCAGATATGGATGTATAAAGTAAGTGATTTTGTTTTATACTTAATAATATTGAATAACTTTGAACTCATTTGCATCATCTGAACCTTAAATTACTGGAACATGTTTAGAGACAAACACTCCAGAAGTCAGGCCTAGAAAAAAAAAACTTAGATGACAAATGTGTGAAAAAGTCTATGTAATGTGTAATGTATGTTTTGTTTTGTTTTTTTATTTCAATTCGTATATGTGATTTTGATCTTTAAATTACTTAAACATGTTTGCTGACACATTCATTAAGTCATCTAGACAAAATCAAAACCCCTTACACACCAAGATATGGATTTTGTGATTTCAAATAATAAACTTAATTTTAAACACCATACCACGCATAACTTTAAATTCTTCAAATTCTTCTTCAAATTCTGTTCTCACACTAACCCTGCATATTTAGGTTCGATACACCTTCACTAGAATCATTTGGATGATTTCAGTCCTCAATTGCCCACTTAACTAAAGGTAAAAGGGAACTGTTAACTTGAGGACTACCACTACATGACATCACAAGGTGGAACAGAGCATTGTGAGCTTTAGAGATGTAAACAAACTAATAATAAACAAACATATTTGAATGAAGCAAAACACAACTCCAGGTATGTTTTTGATGAGATGACAGTATCAAAAACCCTTATACACCAAGCGGATTTTGTGATTTCAAATGTTATACCTAATTTTGAATAATGTTTAAAGGGGCACTGTGGAACTTTTCTGGTTGAGGATACACTGCTTCATATTATTACTGTTACTGGGTTAGGTTTACGAGGAATGTCCACACTATGGCATTCAACTTATCTATCACATATTTATTTATTTATGTGTTGTTATCCCTCAAAAATACATTGAAAATGGATAAGCTTGCCTTTTCACAGATCTGACCCACAACTTGGCCTGGTGGCATTCTTGGAGATGGAAAAGTTGAAAGCTGTGAAACATTCAAGCAAAGCAATAAAACACTAATTATGAAGACAAACAGGTAGCTGACCCTCCAGCAGAAAGGTTACACAATACACCTTTAACTTTACATTCTTCAAATATTTTTAGACAGACATATTCCTGAAGTCAGATTTAGACAAAACTTAAGATCACAGATGCAAACTTTAACACAAAATTGATTCTTGTGAGCTTTATACGATGTTATAATGTTACCTTATCCAAAACGAAGAGTTGCATTTTTTCTCAGTCACACGTTTGAATAATCCTGCATTGTTAGTCTCTCTCATCTCCAAAGCTCAAAAAGTTGTCATGAAGCATTCATTTTCTAATTAACAGCGACCTTTTATACCTTTTGTTTGGCAGAGATTGGCATATCTAGATCTGAAATCATCAACATTATACTAGTGGAAGTGTATGGAGTTTAAAAATACAGTGGAACACTTCCTGTATTACCATTTGTTTCCATTTGGGAGAAGAATTGCGTCGTAAAAATGCAGCGTTTGTGCGTTAAACATGTTTGTGATGAGGAAACAACATTATAACAGATCAGAAAATAGTGTCATATTGGTTCTTTAAATTATTCCACTGTGTTTACAGACAGACACATTCCTGAAGTCAGACGTGGTCCAGACATGCAAACTACACACAGACTTTCTCACAGGCTGGTATAGTCTCACTCACACCCATCACCCCTTCACTGAGCCTCTGGAGGGCCTCATCTCCCCTGCCTTTCTTTGCCTGTCTGCTCCCGGTGACCCTTCCTTTTTATCCATCTAATTAAGAAGTCAGACCCTCCATCGCGCCCTCGCAAACTCATCGTTGATTTTTACCTCCTGCTTTGTCCCTGTGTCGTCATCTGGATCGGAAGGTTTTATAGCGCAATCTATACTGCATTGTTTTTCGCGCTTTGAGAGCCCGGTGCCCCCTTCTGTCAACGGTGTGAAAAAAGTTGAGGGGTTATTTTAGAAAATGTTCAATAGATTTCTGTAGAAGGAGTGTGACTTTAGACTAGAGTTGAGAGGTGTATAGACTTGGTTTGTTATGTGTGGAGGACACTTTGACTGAACATTCCCAAGCGTGATCTCTTGACAGCTTTTTAAACAATAGGTGATAATGAGAAAACAGCATTATGCCATAAGTGGTGCCTCTTATTCTGTTTGAGTGTGAGACTCTTTGAGATATAGCTCAGAATCACTTTAGATAACAATTAAATAACAAGAAATTATGTTAGATTTTACATTTGATATTTAATTAGTTTTAAATTGTTCTTAGTTTCATGACGCAATCAAGAAAAGCTATGTTTAAAACTGAAATGAGTGCACTGAATTTTTTGCTTCTTTGCCATAATCTCTGAACTGGAATTTCCAAATTGAATGCATTGTAAATAAATAATACGAGACATATTTTCTATTATTGTTTAGAAATATAGTGGCCATTTTACCCAGAAACATTCATATATTCAAAGTTGTGATTGTAGTAGTTGTAGTATAGTGTCATAATCGTATATTTTTGTGTGGTTTTTTTTCTTCTTTTTTTTTATTCTGACGTCACAATTCTGTACTGTTGAATCATCAGCTCTTAAGTCTTGTATGTGCAAATTTTATGCATTGTAATATGTAATATGATTTTTTTCTGTTTTTGTTCATAAATACAGCAGCCAGTGACAATAATTTTAATAATTTACCCAGTTACATTCATATATTCAAAGTTCTGACTGTAGTAGTTGTCAGTGGTGGACAGGAATGAAGTATAAAAGTCAAATTACAATACATAAGAAACATTTTTAGGTATCTATACTTTACTTAAGTAAATTTTACAGTGGATCCCTTTTTACTTGTACTTTACTACATTTGAGAACCTATATCTGTAGTTTCTACTCCTACATTTTAGATCTGGACTGAAAAGTAAAAGTACTTTGAAATGGCTGACACCTTTTTAGCACATTTAATTTGAGATTCTGTCCCAACTTTGAGCAAACTAAAAATACAAAAATGGCTAGAAAAAATAAGAAATGTAGTTATCAAAATCATTACATTTCACCCTTTAATTTTTATAAAAATCTCTGCAAATACTTTTACTCTTTAAAGACATTTTTAAACAGGTACTTTAATACTTTTACTTAAGTAGATATTTTCATGTGATACTGTTACTTTAATTTGAGTAACTTTTTGCCCCTGTATCTGTACTTTTACTTAAGTATCAAAATTGAGTTCTTTCACCACTGGTAGTTGTAGTATTGTGTTGTAATCCTATCTTTGTGTGCGTTTTGTGTGACTCTGACCTCACTCCTGTACTGTTGAATAGGGAGCTCATAAATCTTGTATGTGCTGATCAATGGACACGTGTAGGGACATAAATTCTCTCGCCACACTTCCTCTGTCCTGGACCTAGGAGGACTTCCCCTTGACCCCATCCCGTCACGGCCACCACCTCTGAGCTCTGTCAAACAGGGGTCAAAGGTTAAACTCTCGGACCAGCGGGTCAATCAGCCCTTTCCCAAACTGTGACCTCACTACCACACGCTCTGTCCATCAGGATGCAAGATGCTTAAAAGTTTGTGTAGATTAGTTAAAGGTGCATTGTGTAACTTTTTCTGGTGGAGGGTCCATAAAATTATTTTCTCCATGGAGATGTTATTCCTTTGTCTGGAATATTTCACACTGTGGCATTAAACCTTTTTATCTTCCTAGAGACCAAACAAGACCAAGTTGCAGAGTCAAGTCAGATCTGTGGAGAGGCGACCCATTCACATTGAGAATGCCTGTATTTCAAAGTATTTTTGAACTATAAAACCACCTGTAATTTAATGAAGCTAATATAATACATTCCAGGCAGAGCAATGATGTATCCATATAAACAAGCAGGTGACAGACCCTCCACCAGAAAAGTTACACAATGCACCTTTAAGGATCGTTTCTTTACAGTGGTAGTGTTTTCTCATAAAAAATCTGATCATTATCTGATTTCTAAAGTGTTATGTAGAAATCTGAGAGAGTAATTGTAATCTGATTTTGTTCTGATTGTTCACACTAAAGCAGGTTTTGCCAAGAAATCTGGTTCACAAAGTGGAAAACTAATGTGATAAAGATTAAAAAAAAGGATATTTTAAAATATTGAAAGAGTTATTTAAAATTCATTGTACTTTTTAACAGTCACAATAAAAAGATTAACGATGATCAGATTTCTCACATAAACACACACCAATCTTCAGATCTAATTATTGGGTTATCTGATTTTTTTGGTCTGATTCTTCCTGCACAAGTAACTGTACCCACATATCTTTACCAAATATACATCCACTTTATAATACAGTTTATTTATATTCAAGTGAATTTTTCCCATAAGAAATGTGTGATTCATAAGTGCTTCTTTTGAAAAAAAAAAAACTGTAAGAAATAACCATATTAAACACAGCATTTTGATCTGCGTGATAAATAATATAAATTACTAAAAAACTATCAAGTGAGATGTAGCGGTCGGCACAAATCCCAGAGGACGGAAATATAGCCACAAAGGGGTCGTAGGTCAAACAACTTGTGTCTTTAAAGGGCCATCAAACAGGGGTCACAGATTTAGAGGGTCCGGCGCTGACTGAGGGTGAATAATGGGCGACCTCTGGGTCACGCTTCGCTGTGTCCCACTTAATGTCTGACCTTAAACAGGTCCTGTCCTCTCCTGGGACCCATGTGGGGCTCTACGGCTGCCCAGTCTAATCTATTACTTCCATCAAGCCCCATGGAATTTTGAGGACATAAATAAATGTACAAGGAAACAGATATGAATGGATTGTAATTTAAAAAGTGATTGTTGACCAGATCTGTATTATTTATTTTTTTTAGATTTGGCTTGGTCTATTTGTCATATTTTCACATATTGCACTAATGGAAAGATTTATATTTGGAGCATACACAGTTTTCTTGTGTCTTGCGGGGTTACGTGATTATCAAAAGTCTCAGGAGAGAGTCTTGAATAAAATTTCTTACTAACTATTAGCCCCCGTCATAATTCACTAGGAGAGTGCTTTACAACATGGATGTAGTCAGTGACCTTTTATAGTTTTTTTATGTGCGGAAATGGAATAATTACATTGCGCTTTACAAGCTTTAGATGGATTTTTGATATCTTGATATTCAGCTCCAATACTCATTTACAACACATCTCCCAGAGTTTATGGTGTTTATGAATGTAACAATAACAGAAATATTATGATACTGTATTGTCAAAAGTCTCTGGACCATCACAATATTTCGAATCTCACATCTCTCTGTTCTTTCATTGTTATGGTGCAGCAAAAGCTAAAAGAAACAGAGGGAACTACATATACAGTAACTCTTTGCTCTGTTTCAGTCCAATTTACCTGATGAAATAACTTAAGTCTTAACTCCTTTGGTTTATGATAGAAGCAAAGGCTTGTCAAGGTGTTTTTAAAGGGAGAAGTAGTATATTCACAATTTTGTTAGCCTCCACAAAATATCACAATAAATATCGTACTGTGAGATGCATATCGTGAAAATAACATACAAAGAAATTTGCAGTCTGTACGATTGCAGTTTCTTCTTGGTGGCAGTGCGAAGTTGTTAAGGAATTTGGAGTGTTCTTCTATAGTAACATTTCTCTTTAAATTATCTCTTTAGACTTTTGTAAAGACTTTAGTGAAGTATTAATGAAGCAGTATTTCATCTAGTGAGAAAGTTTAGATTTATTTTTGAACATTTTGACAGGACTGGACTTTACTGACAGTTGATGTTTTGTTTACCCACTGGTGTTTGTGAAGTTTTGTAGTATTTATTTTATTTTGAGAGGTGGGGTGTGGGAGGGTTTCTTTTTGTTTTTTTGTCTATTTTTGTTTCTTTTGTCTATATTATTATTTTTTTTTTTTACATAAGTTACATTTATTTGATTGTGTGGGATGTGTCTAGTTATATTGTAAGTAGCATCTAAAGAGCAACTTGCAATTACAATGTTTAAAAAAATTAATGCATAAATATTTTCAGCTTTATAGAGCATGCTATGTCTTGAAGAGTTATCTATTCGAAGCAGTGGTGGAATGTGATGAAGTAAAAGTAGTAAAATAATGTACTTAAGTAAACATTTTAAGTGTCTGTACGTTCTACTCCGCTGCATCTTTTAACTGGACTGAAAAGTTAAAGTATTTTCTACTATGGTTTGAGATCTGCTGAAAAGGCTGAGGGTTTATTTTTAAATTGAGCAAACACCAATATACAAAATTCAGTGCAAATCTTTATCAAAATCACTACATTTGAAGATTTATAGACCTCAAAATCTGTGCGAAATTTTACTTTTTACTCTTTAAGTACATATTTAAACAGGTACTTTAATATGTTTATTAAGTACATTTTAACATTTTTTTTTTTTTTCTACAATTTTTTTTGCTCTGGTATTTGTACTTTTACTTAAGTAACCAAATTAAGTACTACTTCTTCCACTACTGATTTGGAGTCTCTGAGGACACAAACTCAGCCCTATTATAAGGCCTATTATAAACCCTTTGACTCCTCTGGTCCCGTATGCAGATGAGGCTGTGCTGTTGAACTTGAACTTGGCTCCGGACCCTCCCCTCATGGTTTGTCTCCGTGTCTCCCTGACTTTGTGCACCCCTCGTCTGGCCCTCCACAGCCCCTCCTCACTCCGACTACAGCCATTCTTCACGGGGGGACTGGGGGGGGTCTCGGAGACAGCCCACTGAGACCGGCAATACAGAATGCTAATAAGGCTACGCCAGGCACTTCCCACGATTTTCCCCCAGACTCGCCCTTTTGTTTTGTTATTGATTCCTTTATAATCGCGTGGTTGCCGTAACAGGGCTGCTGTCTGGGGGCCTGTCCCGCGGCGGAGGAGGCCTGTACCTGTCATATGGCCCTTCTCATGTCCTGCTATAGTGGCTCTCAACGACATCATTATTAATGTTTCCACGGCAACATTCAAATCACTAAATCACTGACTTCTTCTCAATGTCTGGTTCAAACTTCACGAACAATAAACATGTAAATAGTGGATTCAGGATTCAGATTATTTGTTTATTTCAACTATTTGAGACATTTTGAGACACACACACAAAACAGAAAATTCTCAATAAGACATTATTAATGTCTCCATGACAACATTCAAATCACTAACGAACAATAAACAAAAATAGTGGATTCTAATTATTTGTTTATTTCAACAATTTTAAACACTTTATCTAAACATGTGCATTGGTTTGTTAATAATAATAAAATAAAACTAATTCTCAACAACATCATTATTAATGTCTCCATGGCAACATATAAATCACAATAAACATGTGAATAGTGGATTTTATTTCAAGTATTTGGGACATGTTATCTAAAAATGTGTATTGGTTTATTAATGAATAACAATTTTAATTAATACAGATGGGGGACAGGTAAAATTAATATAGTTAAAATGCTAAATTATGTGGGAATACAGTGAGCTATATGGTTTAGTCTGTCATTGAAAATACCAGGTTCAACATTTTTGAACTGACCTTTTGGATATTTCGAATATTATGAAATAACAGGCTAAATAAAAAGGTTGCTGTTGCCTTGAAATCTACTTCTTCATGACATCACAAGGTGGAACAGTGCATCTTGAGCTTTGGGGGATAATAATAAAACATCACTCAAACGTGTGAATGAAATAAATCACAGCTCCAACTCGCTTATTGGTACTTTTAATATTGTTTTGACTGATGTGTGACTGTTGAGGCCTGCTTCCAAAAACAAGGCAGATTTACCCCAAATCATTAAACTCATTAAACATGAGCTTCTATATTCTTGGGTTTCAGCAGTTTTATGCAACGTTTTTCAATATTCAGTTTTAAATTGTGGCAACATCTAATTTTTCATTACTCTGACACAAGGGTCTCAAACTCGTGGCCCGCAGGCCAAATGCGGCACCCAAGATCATTTCTATCATTTGGCCTGCAAAACGATTTCTAATTTCTGTTAATAGTGCCCTGCCAATTAAAATGCATAAGACAATTTAAACTACAGTTCCCATAATGCATTGCTGCCTGTAACGCCAATTTGGCCCCTTCCCTGCTGCTGGTGCAGCAGATGCAGAAAACAAACAGCAGCACAGAGTGAGAGAGACCGATAGAGTGAGAGAGGTGCACACACAGTGAGAGAGGCAGAGTGAGAGGGGCAGACAGAGTGAGAGGGACACACAGAGTGAGAGGGACACACAGAGTGAGAGGGGCACACAGAGTGAGAGGGCACACACAGAGAGACACAGAGGGGCACACAGAGTGAGAGGGACACACAGAGTGAGAGGGCACAGAGCAGAGAGAGGGACACACAGAGTGAGAGGGGCACAGAGTGAGAGGGGCACACAGAGTGAGAGGGACACACAGAGTGAGAGGGGCACACAGAGTGAGAGGGCACACAGAGTGAGAGGGGACACAGAGTGAGACACACAGAGTGACACAGAGTGAGAGGGAGAGGGGCACACAGAGTGAGAGGGACACAGAGTGAGAGGGCACACAGAGTGAGAGGGGCACACAGAGTGAGAGGGGAGTGACAGAGTGAGACACACAGAGTGAGAGGGAACACACAGAGTGACAGAGGGACACACAGAGTGAGAGGGGCACACAGAGTGAGAGGGGCACACAGAGTGAGAGGGACACACAGAGTGAGAGGACACACAGAGTGAGAGGGCACACAGAGTGAGAGGGAGAGAGGGCACACAGAGTGAGAGGGGCACACAGAGTGAGAGGGACACACAGAGTGAGAGGGGCACACAGAGTGAGAGGGGCACACAGAGTGAGAGGGACACACAGAGTGAGAGGGAGAGTGAGAGGGGCACAGAGTGAGAGGGGCACACAGAGTGAGAGGGACACACAGAGTGAGAGGGGCACACAGAGTGAGAGGTGAGAGGGGCACACAGAGTGAGAGGGACACACAGAGTGAGAGGGGCACACAGAGTGAGAGGGACACACAGAGTGAGAGGGGCACACAGAGTGAGAGGGGCACACAGAGTGAGAGGGGCACACAGAGTGAGAGGGACACACAGAGTGAGAGGGACACACAGAGTGAGAGGGGCACACAGAGTGAGAGGGGCACACAGAGTGAGAGGGACACACAGAGTGAGAGGGACACACAGAGTGAGAGGGACACACAGAGTGAGAGGGGCACACAGAGTGAGAGGGACACACAGAGTGAGAGGGGCACACAGAGTGACACACAGAGTGAGAGGGACACACAGAGTGAGAGGGGCACACAGAGTGAGAGGGGCACACAGAGTGAGAGGGACACACAGAGTAAGAGGGGCAGAGTGAGAGGGACACACAGAGTGAGAGGGACACACAGAGTGAGAGGGACACACAGAGTGAGAGGGGCACACAGAGTGAGAGGGACACACAGAGTGAAAGGGACACACAGAGTGAGAGGGACACACAGAGTTAGAGGGGCACATAGCACTTCAAACTTACTCCAACCAAGAAATGGACACAAAGCATGTGGAGTGTGAGAAAAGAAGCTTCAGAAACAGGAGGTAGTGACTATCAGAGGAGTCAGAGGAGCAGCATCATGAGGCTGCAGGAGTTGGGGAGAGAAGTCGTTTACCATGACACTGTATTGTACATCAAATGCATTGTACTTAATATCTACTCAAAGGTTGATAGTTTGTTGCCAATGTCTTTACAGAAATAAACATTGGCCATTGTGCTCCGGTTGAAAATATGTTTGAACTGAAAACAAAACAGAGACACTTTAAGATTTCTACATTCTACATGTAGATTGTGCCTATGTTCTGTTCTCAAGGGACAAGGTTTGTCCAAAATGTCTCAGGACACCGGTGAACCCACACACAAACATGGAGAGCTGGACTACTTTCTCAACAAAACCCTGGCATTATACATCAGAGGATGACACCCACCTCTAAGATGAGGACTTCCACCTGGAAGCTCTGATCTGCCCCACAGCAACAGAGGGCTCCAGGAGGCAGCGGAGAAGCAACTGGTATCTCCCAACACCCAGGACTTCCCTAACCCTGAGAAAAGTAGTCTGGTCCAGGAACTTTCACCCCTGGAGGACACGAAGAGTTGGAGCGGACAAGGGCCCAACTTGCAGATCAGCTTGAAAGAAGCTTTGTTTTGGACAGCAAGCTTAAGACTGAGGAGAAGATGGGCAAAGAAAATGCCTTGGAGTTCAGAAGGACAAAGAACTTCAAGACTTTGTTACTGCATATAAGGTGCTCCGGTACCTGCATGATTTTACAAAACAGGAAAATGTGCAACTAAAACAAGAGCTTACCAACTCCAAAGAAGTCATGGAAAAGGCAAATGCAAAAGACTTGGAGTCGAAAAAGCTCACTGCTGCTTTTCAGGAGTAGGACAAGCTACTACAAGAAGAAGTTAATACACATAAGGGGTTCCAATGCCTGTATAATTCTACAGTACAGAAAAATATGTATCTAATACAAGAGCTGGCCAACCCACAAAAAGTCATGGAAAAGACAAATGAGAAAGAGTTGCAAAATCTTACTGCTACTGTTTGGAAGAAGGACAAGCAACTACAAGACCAAGTTAACGCACTTCATGAGATCTGGTACCTGTATAATTCTACAGTACAGGAAAATGTGGATCTAAAACAAGAGCTTGCCAACTCCAAAAAAGTCACTAATGAAACACCAAATGAGACAAACGAAAAAGACTCTGCTTATGCCTCTGCAAAAAGAGAAAGCTGTAAAGTTAATGTGTACAAGGAGATAAGATCTCTCTATAACAATACAGTGAGAGACAATGTTCATCAGTACAACATCAGTAAAGTCCATGAGAAGATGAAAGAAATACTCAAAGCACCTATAATGGATGTTGGTGGAGATCTAACCAACAAAGAAAATGAGAAACTGTCTAGGAAGGTGCAGGAGGTGTCTTCTGAACTCTTATCAGCACAAAAGGAATTGTGTCTCCTGAAGTTTCATTGTGAAAGTGAAAGAGCACTGTGATCCAGCGTTCTGTATTCCGATTGCCTCTTTAATCCAGAGACGATGTTTATTGTCCTCTGTCCCAGTGATGTTTGAAAAAAGACCAAATCAACCTTATTGGACTACTGATTTTGTGACTTCAGCCCCTGTTCCAGTTGAGTTTGAGAGTCCTGCCCTGAAACCAACTCAATACCAAGAGCCTGATTTCATGGCATGTTGGCATTATATTGATATTTTTTTTATAACAATATCTAATTTTAGGTCCAAAGTCTTAAGTGGCTTAAACCTTCATCCTCTGAGGGTTTGTGCTGAAGGAGTCATTCCCAGATGTTTCCAGATGTTTGTTGGGCATGAGATAGTCCAGTGGTGGCCCTAAGCAGATGTGACACTTCTCTTTGTCCAGATGTGGCTGCTTTGTTTAAACTCTTTCTTTAGTTGATAATATTTCAGCTTCAGAGACTCCTGCCTTCAGCTTGGTCCTTGACACATATGTTTGGTTATGTAAGATTACGTGCTGCTGTGGTTTTATTCTAGCAAAGGATCCTCTTGTGTCTTCAGGAATGTGCCCCTTTCAGCTTTTCATTACAATAAAAAAACACTGCCCACTAACTCCTCTTGAAGTGCCTATGACTAGTTATTTTACTGAAACACAGTTAAGATCATTATATTTAGAATTTTACTAAACATCTCACAATTTTCCCTCCATTTTGGACATTTTTTAGGCTTTAAATTTTACTTCCTGCTTGGAAATCATGACATCAATCACTCTAGGTAATTCCATAGCAACCATGATGTACACAGGGGCAAAACTCTTCCAATGTACACAGAAGTTATAATTTGGCAAATAAAAATAAAAGAAAACTCCTTTATTTTGTTTAAAAGATCAGAGTTTTGTAGTTTTATGTAAAACTGTCATGGGGGAGCATGGATGACACAGCCTGGGGGCTGAACACTAGACAGAATCTTACAGCTAACCATGAGAAGGGCCCAGAGAGATCGCTAAATTACTCAGACATGCATGGATGACATCTGAAACCTCTTCAGGCTCAGACAGCTCTGCTCATACAGTAAGAGATGCAAGACTACATTCATATCATACTCCATACAACTGTACAACAGCTCACCCTCATTTAACAGATAATACTCCCTACAACTGTACAACTCACCTTTATGTAACAGATAATCCTATGTCCTGTCATCATCATCATATCTTTGCAGTGTTTTCCTTACGATCTTTTGTTTTTTATTCTTTATTTATATATATACACTATGTTATTTTTACTTGTACATACACATTTATATAATTACGCCTTATCAGTCTCTTGCTATTTTTGCTTATTTTTTTAGGATGTATTATTACCATTTGTCTTTTGTTGTTATAGTACATTATGATGTGTGAGCTACTGTGGCCAAGTAATTTCCGTTGTGGATCAATAAAGTTTGTTTAAGTCTAAATCCAAGTCTCTGAGGTGAAAACTCGGCATAAAAACTCATTTTTAAGAAAATATTTGGCCTGTTTTGGTTTTTGTTCTGATGATTGAGCAGAGCAGGAGACTAAATATGTACTAAATGTGGAAACCAATATGACAAATTTGAACTATGCCACCAAACTACTCAGACTGGATTACTTGGCTGCACATCTGAATCCTCTTTCACACCAAAAATACACGTCCTCTTTCACTACATCCGGAAATGTGTTCATTTTGAGTTTTTGGCAGTTTTTGTTTGTTTCTATTTATAAACTCATTTTCAAATTCAGAATTGTTAAGGAGATTGCATGGTTATACCAAAAACACTTCAGTTCTATCTTTTCCTGGCCTATACATCATCAGATGTTATAATACTCCCTACAATGGCCAAACTTGAATGGACAATACTGGCACAGTTTGTTGAGTCTTCATGTCTCTTTACAACTTTGAAATCAAAATAATAAATGTCAAGTCCTGCCAAGTCAATGTCTTATTCTGTTTCTTATTTTGTAAAGTACTTGTGTACAAATTGTGCTATAGAAATAAACCTGCCTTGCCTTTTTAAGGGGTCACAGACAAGTAATTTTTTTGTGTTCAGAAAGCCCAGATTAATTAATAGGGTAAAGTAAAGGCATCTGATTTTAAAGTTGTGTGAAGATCATATTTTATAATTAGCTGTGTGTATCTGTTTTCACATGAAACCATTAGAAAGAAAGAAGGGGGCACTTGCGGATATCTTTTTTTGTCTCATTGTAAACATTAGAACTTTATTGATTTATTAAAACCCCATTAACAAACAATGATTTGCATAGTACAAGCAACTGGTGCAAACTGAGCTGATTTCAAAACATTAGTGCATCTCTAATAATATACTTCTGTAAACATACAGTATGTTAGCGCTATAAAATCAAATGCAACTTATTTCAAAACATTGTCAAACGCTGATTAGAAAAAAACAAGTAAAGACAAATAAATCTGTAGACATAGATCCAGATTTAAGTCTCTGGGACTGTGCAATTACTGACTACTGATTGCAAAAACACACACATGAATCAGGATAAGCATTTCCTCCATTCAAACCTATCAACATATACTCAAACATTGCACTCATTCTCCTCTAATGCATATTCGAAACAATTATATAAACCCGTCAATTCTCCTTTTTGTGCAAACAAAACAGCTACAAATATTGGTAGTGCAATTCATTACTTATATATACGCTTGCATAGACAAAATATTATTCTACGTCTAGGTTAGTGCACACTTCAGTCATCACCAGTGCATCAAAAAAATACATTAATTAAAATCTATAGTGCAAATTTTACCATATTTTCAAGTTACACCCAGTCACACAGATTGTCAATAAAACTTTTACAAATGAGACAAATCAACAATGAAACATAAGCATGATATCACCCCCCAAAAATATATTTTAAAAAATTACTAGAGGTATATGTTTTTAACATTTCAAGACTAAAATAAATCTAACTTCTCAGATAAATATTGTAAGTAACAATTAAAACTGGTAACTTTGACATAACATGGACATTTGATTGACATTTGATGTTTGTGTACCTAGTCTTTTTGTGTGTCTTTGTCTGTTATTAGTTTCGTCTGCGCTTAATTTCAGAATTGAAGAAAAAAATGACAACCTTGACATAACAAAATATGAAAGTTTAGATCCTTGTAAGTGCGTCTGTGTGGTAATCTTCAATCTTGCATGTCCACTTTTGTCTTGTAGCTGTCTTGAATCTGTTATTTGTTGCAGTCACTGGTGAATTTTGTAAATCCACATTTGTTGAAAATCTTGACGGTTAAATCTTCAGGCTTTTTTGTCTCGTTCTCACATTTTATGTTCTTGAAATTATGTGTTGAAGGCGAACAGCTGTTGAGAATAGGTGTGAACAAAGTGGGTCGCGGTGTACTTCACGGTGAAGGGTCAGGACCAGGTAATGTCATTTCTAAAACAAAAGACAGAAAACAGGTGGTTAAGGCAAAGGAAGAAAGATTGAGAATTTGAATTATTCCTAACTTTAGCTTTAGTTTGATCGTAACCTAAATGTGTATATTTTATTAATGATTTTCAGTCACATTACTTTATTCCTGCCCACCATAGTATTACATTAAAGGTGCATTGTGTAACTTTTCTAGTGGAGGCTCTGTCATCAGATTTTTTTTCCATGGAGATGTTATTGCTGTGCCTGAAATGGCCCACAATATAACATTATACTTATCTATTTTGCTTTTATTCATTTACAGGTGTTTTTATTGCTTAAAAAAAAAACTAAAAACATGTTGCCTCTCCACAGATCTGATGTGTAACTTGGCTTGGTGGTGTCACTTTGTTGTCTCCATGGAAGTAGATATGTTTAATGTAAAATATAGTCTCGCTGTATGGTGAAAAGTATTCAAAATGGCGTCTATGAAACCCATGAATAGATGCAATTTTGAGGACTTTTGACAATTCAAAAGATGTAATATTTAGTGTTGAACTGTTGTCGCTATAGCAACTGTCCTATTTTTTTCATCACTCTAAAATCCATGGGTAGTGTGGATTGCACTTTCTGTCAATTTAAGTGAGATGGAAGCATGTATTTTTTTTTTTTTTTTTTTTTTTTTTTTTGATTATTTCAGTAATTGTTTTGTAAAGCATCTTTGAGTGTCTGTATTTAAAAAAAATATTATTAAATCGTTGTTATTATTTACTACTTGATAAGCCTAAACTGAGACATGTTTTGTGCTTTGTGATACCATAATAGCTCAATAACATTATGGATTATATATATATAATGGCCATTTTACATTGTTCTTGGGTCAAAACATGGCATCCTTGAACACAGTAATCTATGCATGCAGCCTGGTTAAGCCTGGGCATATTCATGAGTCTCTAAAGATGGGGGAGGTCCTCTTCCCTGTGTCACCTCCAACGCCTCCTGTTATTATCGCCACTGTAAGCTCCCAATCAGCACCCGTGGGTGTCTAAACATGTGCTGAATACTCATGTGGAAGTCTTTCTCCAACATGAGCTTCTGTCCTGGTTTGTAACATGGGTCCTGTGCTTTCCCTCCACCCTCCAGCTTTATCTCAGCCTCCGATGTGTTTTTCCCACGCTTTATTTTTCTCTGTCCTGTTTGCGGCGCGGAGCAGGAGGGGCAAGAGCGCAGTGAGAAGGGGGTGATGGGTAAAAGCTGATGAGGTCGTCATGGAAACCACATTGGCATGGCCCTGATTGGAGTGTGTGGTGGTGGCTAATTATTCAGTGCATATGCTTAAAAAAAAACAATAAAGTGGGACGTATTGAAATGCAGAGCCAAGGACCGCGTGGTGTGTGATTAACATATGAGCCTCTGAAGAAGCCTCGCACCAGAAACTGAGCCAAACTAACACTTATCTTTATTTTTGTCTGCTGTGTTATTAGATCAAAGAAACACTGTATAACAAATGTGTTGAATGTGTAAATTATTTTTTTTACTTCCTGTTAATTATGTAAAAAAAAACATTAGGTTAAAAATGCATATTCACTTTTTGGACAGATTTTTAAAAACTATTTATGAAAGCAGAGCTAACAGCAGGCCTGACAGAAGTCTGTGGACAGACCTCTGAAAGAGTCTGAGGCTGGTCTTAACAATGGCTGCCTTTGTTTACCAATCTCCCTCGTCCATTAATCAGGGCGATCCGGCTGTAATTGGCGTTTTGGTTAAGCTGGTCTCCAGACCCCCGTCCCTCCTCTGGCCTAAATAATGGCGTTACGCCACAAGTGCCGCCGCACACTGGAGAGGACAATGTGCCTCTTGTCTGAGCACCCAGAGAAGACCCCCTCCTCTGAGCCCAGTGCCCCCCCAAAACAAACCTCACACAACACAAAGAGGCTTCTCACTATTGAGATCTCACTGTGGCAGCCCTGTCTGTCTGCTCTTCCTCTGCAGGACGCCCCCAACAACTACACACTTAACAAGAACTACACTTAACACTGCACAGGAAGTGCTCAGAACAAGTTCACCTGATCAAGAGTAAAGCAGAGTTGCACTGGTGTCTACACACTATGCCATACTGTACTGTGTAACTGTAAAGCTACATGATTTAGAGGCTTTCCACCTGCACGTCTGGACTCACTTTTAAACAAAGGCATTTGACTTTTTACTAAAACGTTTTCAGGATATAGGACCGACTTTTGACCAAATCAGCCTACCAGACTCGCCGGATGTGAGGATAATGTGAAATACACTGCTGCTCTGTGTCTATACCCAGTGTGTGTTCTCTATAAGGCTAATTGGATGAACGCTGTTCATATAAAAAAGGTGATAATGAGTAAATTTACAAATCCTAGCTGTTGCTAATTACAGCTCTGAGGATGTCAGATCCTCATAGGTGTTTTCTGCACACTGCACAGTTCATGTGCTACATAAACGCAGATATGACGACCTACGCCGTTAACACGTTTAATTAAACCTCAAGGAATTAATGCAATTATTTTCTATGAAACCATCGACTCAACGGCGAATGCTTCCTGAACACTTCCAAAACCCACAAAATGGTCGCCTGTAACTATCCGCAGCGTGAAGCGGGCGCGAGCCACAGCTGCCCTTAAAAATGCCAGCTTTTCGACTCGAAATGCTGCCGCGCTCTCCCCCTATCTCATCCTCATCCCGCTCCTCTCTTGGGGCGATCTCTACAATTAACACACTGGCAGTAATTAACAGTGTCTGGAGGCGGCCAATGGCGCGTAAAGCTCAGGAGCCAACATAAAGTGGGGGAAGGTGCAGCACAGGCTAGTTCCCTGTGCAGCTGCCATTTTGTGCCAGTCTTACACCTAAGATGGTGGCAGGACTGTGACTTGCCGTGTGGGAGAGGAGGACACTGGCATGGGAGGGGTTGGAGAGAAGGATTGTGGGATTGAGCTGGGAGTGTTATTTTCATTCTTTGGCGGTGTTTGTGTAGCAGAGACAGGAAGAGGCATGAGCAGTGTCAGAGCTGCCCTACATGCTGCACTCTGCTGTGGACACAGGAGCTTGTGCCAATGGAGCCAAACAAAGTGCTATATGTACACAGAGGGTACAGGCGCGAAACAACACAATGTGACGTCTGTTTGGGGGAAATAGGTGCCATTTACATGTGCTTAATATACAGGGCACATGTGGACGCTCACAAACAACCAACACAGCCGTTCTCATGGTATGGTCTGCCCCTGAGCATGCAAATGACATTCATTATGCAAATGCATACAAATCAGAACCAACCATCTGAGAATCTGAGCTGGGAAACAACTAAAAGAATAAAATGAACAGAATGTGGCAAAGAAGAGTTGACAAGTCCATTGTTGAAGGTGGGTTTGGTTTACACTGGACTTGTGTGTGCTCCAGTTGAGACATTGACAGAAGACATGAAAAGTGTACTGGGAATTAAAAAACTTTTAGCAATATTATTTATAATACATTTTTAGTATCTTAAATCTAGCCATAAGTGTTTGAGCGTCTTAAGACATCAGTGCAGATGTTTTCTCTAGTTATGCTTTGCTGCTGTTTCAGATTCTAGGGCCTTTTCCAGGCGAATGCTCAGCCCTTCATTGTCGGCTGCTGTTTGTTAATGAAGCCCCAGAGGTCTCCACTTGATTTGGTCTCAAACCGTTAAGCGCTGTACATTTTCTACGTACATTTTACAGCTTTTGCAGCAAAGTTGTAAAACACAAACATGCTGTAGAATGCATTATGTGAACCTAGTGCAGTGCTGTTCTTTATGACGTCTATTCAGCACAATGTAAAGTGAATGGTAATGGACTTAAGCAGCTAATTGACATCCAGTTTGGCTTTGTCATTACAGCTCCAAGCCCAATATGTAATTTTTGAAAACATTGAGAAAAAGAAATGTATAATAGTATTGCCATTAGAAAGCTCCAAACATTTAGAGGCCCTATATTTTACACTTTGGCCTGTTCTGTGGGATGAAACAAGAGGATATAGTTTTAGTGTATATAGTTTTGCTTTACTATACAGTGCTGGTAAAAACGAGTGTCCCAATTTGCAGTCTTTGTTCAAAACAGTATTATTTTAGTATATAATCTCTCATTTTCAAGTACAAAAGGGCTATGTTGTGAGATACACATTCAGGTCTTAAAAGAACTGGTTATGTTAAAAGAAAACTTAAGCTTTCTTTTTGGCGTAATAGCTTTTTTTGGTGAATAAATGTAAATATTAATTAAACACAAGTCATTAAGAGATGTTTTCTATGATTGTATTGTTCTAATTGCAATTTCTTTCTTTTAAAGAGAAGAAGAGAAAGGTGGAAAAATGTGTGAGAATGATGTGCAGTAAAGGATGATGCAGGCCTCAGTATTGTGTGGAGTACAGTACAGGTTAGTTATATTTTTTCTAACAAAAATTTAGTCGAAGTGTTTAGGATGATGTCGTTAAAATTAAGGACTTGGTTGAATGACGTCATATCATCACAAGCAAACACTGTATTTTGAGTTTGTTAGATAATTTTCAGTGAGTTAACATATCTAGTGTTCAAACAGAATCTGCTTTGACCAGTTTCACACTCACCTTTACATTATCAGTGGCTACGTCCAAATCCAAATAGTTTCTTTAGGTCGTAGGTCACTTTTGCAGGCGTGTAATGGGATTCTTGTTACTTTCGGTTATCTAGCTTTATGAAGAATGTACGTCACTCATACAGCTAGATAACCAAAGATAACAGCCAACCCCTCTGCCTGCAACTGCTCAAAATATCTTCTTCACAACAAAATACATGATCCAAAGGGCCCTAAAGAAAGAGAGAGAGAGAAAGAAGGACCACTTAAGGTGCTAATCCACCAAAACAAAGCTTTAAATCTATACTTCACATATGTACATTTACAAAACACATTATTTTTGTTAAAACAGATGATTTATCATATTGGTCTTTTAAAATGCCTGGGTGAAATGGGATGAAAAACAAGCATGACTAAAGATTCGCAAAGGGATACTGCTGGGAAAACGCATTTTCCAAGCTATTAAGTGTTTTTTTTTTTTTTTTTATAGTGGTGGGGAATGAGTCCTTATAGAAATTCAAAGCAAAACAAAACATTAGCGAGCGGCGACTGTTCACTGAGCTAAAGACAACAAAGCGCTTTATAAGGGCATCAACGGCACCAGATGAAACAGCCCCCAGGGAAATAATTTACTGTCTTTTAAAGGAAGAATATTATTACACAAAATCCTCTTGGAAATGTAAGTACCATTTCAGGTGATGTAAAAATATGGAGAGGCATTTTATAGTCAAATGTGAAATAATTTTAACTCTCCAGGAAGGGTGATTCTTCAAAGCAAAAGCGCATGAAAACAGCTTAATGTTTTTCCAGCCCAGAGCATATAAGACATCACTATTTTAAAACACTCCCTGGTCGCCAATAGACTTTAGCGCAAGAGAAATGTAGCATGTGCTGTACAAACTTATCATCTATAGGAACAAATGACATTTAAGGGATTATACATTACAGTGATATAGTGACATTCTCTGCTTGATGCCACAGTCTTGCCTGTTTTCATGGTTTATATGTAAAATATTAATGAAGATAAGAAGTACTGTAACTTTTTAAAACAACTAGGGCAGGGCATCTTTGAAAACAATAAAACTTAAATTTAAAGTGAACACTTGCCAAAGCAAATAGGACAATAGGCCTACCTGGATTAATGTGTACCTTTTATTTTTTGGAATCATAAATCCAAAACTAAACCTAACCTGTTTTTAGAATAATTATTTCTGCAACATTATAATTAGGCTAGTCCTATATAAATAACCTCAGAACAAAACTTAGCCTATTTATTTTACTTTAATAGGCCTGTGACTGTGAACGTTTATATAATGAGTATGCAAGATAAATTCAAGCATTCATTACACCAAAAGAGGCGCGCGCGTGTGTGTATATGTGTGTGTGCGTGTGTGTGTGTGTCTGAAAAAAATAATTAAATCAGATTTTTTTTCCCATAAACACTTGCGCCTCATTCTCTCTCCCTGACGTCACGAGGATCGCTGCCTTTCAATTAAAGCATCGAGGTGTGATGGCTAATTAACGCACACGAACACACGCACCATAACAGCACCCTGCGTAAAACTAGGCCACGTTTTTCCCAACCAACGAGGCTGAAGCATTCACATTGCTGCTATGTTTTACGTTCAACGAGTTTGGGGGGAAAAAGGATAGCGCTAAACAATGCAAAAAGAAGACTGTAACGTTAAACACGCTTTACACTGTTGGACATCTGCTCTCGAGACGCGCTGAGATGAATCGTACCCAAATGAATTACATTATAGGACGCATTTGGATTTGTGCCAAAAGCGACAGGAGTGGAGGAGACCATTGTGCTGTGCCGAGGCTTTTATGCCCTCCCTGGACCAGTCTGGGAGGTGTAATGCGTTCTAACTGAGCATAAAACAAAGGATGATTTTTAAAAGACCAAATAATGTATGGAAATATGGCATCAGAGGACAAAACGTGGCGAAATGAACGGGGGAATTAATGGCGTCGTTAACTATGTGCGTACTCAAGTGTGTTTTTCAGAAAATTACTAAATAGCCCAAGAACAGTACTGAATTATGCTTAAAATTATGAACACATTTGAAATAGGCTATCCTTGATCCAAAGTTTTGTCTTTTTTGATTTTATTGACAACTGGAAACAGGATTAATATTTAGAACTACGTTGGATTAATTAACTGGCATATGCACAATTTCAAATTTATAAAAATGAATAATATGCTCTAATAATTAATATAGTGAGCCTTTTAATTATTTGTATTTTTAGTGTAGGTTAATAACTTACAGATTGCATGCAGGGGTTGGGCCTATAGGCGATATATATTTGCTCTTTTTTACACAGTTCAAATAAAACTCAGAGCTATATGTTTCTTTATTTACTCATAATCTCAATTAAGTATAGGCATATGCTAATTTATTATAGCGTGAAATGTTGGATGACCGTGTGCTGCTAATGAGCGTGCCTCACTAAACTTTAGAGTTTGGAGTGACTGATATCGCTGTGAAAAATGTCCCACGCTAATAGATTGTCAGGAACATAAAAGGCTGCTGTAAATGGTGCAAAATGTGCGCGTCCACAAAAGGATCCCGAAAGGATTTTAAAATGATTTCCAGGAGTAATCAATTGGTTCCACACAGCGTGCTGCTGCTGCTCCAGCGTGTCTGCGCTCTCACTGCTGTGCGTAAAGCTGTGCGTAAGGATGTGCCTGTGTTTTACCTGAGGTCTTTGCGCACGTAATTAAAGACAGTCACGTGCCACAGCAAGAATGAGTTAATGAGAAATGAGAATGTAAATGGAAAGGCAAAGGGAAATAAATGAAAAAATCAGAAGACCTTTATGTTACCTGGAAACTGGTGGGGGATCGTTGACAGACATCATCGTGTTTTGATTCTGCAACAGAAAAGCACGGATATTTTAAAGAATGTGTAAATCATGACTATACAATATTTATATAATTACATTATATTATTAATATCTCTTAAATAATAAAACAAACATGCTTTTCAAATGTGTAAATGCCACGTGCATCTCACCGTTGACAAAGCACTTAACCTTTCCTGCTGCAATAGGCCTACACATATTTTAACATAACAAAAAGTTGAAGGTTTTATAGCGATCTATTTCATAAATGAATGTCTTTCAACCGTCACAAAGCCTATATTAATCTAAATTAATTATAGGTTATCCCTTCATGTTCTCTGGGAAAGTCTTTCGTGGGAAAGTTGCCCACTGGGTCCTGACCTGGTCCAATTCAGCAGCAGCTGGGACAGTGGGGCCTTCGCTGTAAAACTCACACAGTCCCTCAAAACTGTAGCTCTATAGTCATATTTCTGTATGAGGATTATTATTTGTCATTATCATCATTTATCCTGATGGCATTTCATGCTGATTTTTTGGATTTTCCCAGAAGCTTTGACCTTGTTGCTTTCGTCCTTAGCTGTTGGGATTTGGATGGAACATACACTTCATACATTTCTCTTTTGCTTGAATGACAGTAGTATATATTATTAAATTGTTTGTATAATTATATTAATTTCAATTAAATTACAGCTTTTAAGGAGGCATTTTAACTTTGTCCCCCTGCATCAACTATTTCCTTAAGTTTGCTTCATGGGTTTAAAGTAAATCATATATACCCTTTTGAAGCACTTGCATTATAAATTGTGACTCTAATGCATCTCTGTCAGTTAAATCAAACATCATGTTGGATGTGTAAAACTGTCTTTTAATGTACTTAGCCTAAACATTTATCAGTACACTACACTAAGCTATAACTGTAGGGGCCTATCCTGCACACGCCCCCCTCACGTTGAACTGTGCGTCATTGGGCCTGAACTTGATGAGTGAATGAGTGAAACTGAACCAAAGGCGCCAATTAGAAAAAGAAACTTGCCTTTACTTCCATCACTCATAGACAATAATCAATTTCTTCTTATTCTTTTTTTTTTTTTTTTTTTTTTTGAAAAAGTTTGTACATATCATTCTTACATCCCATATTGTTTTTATTAATGTATTTGTTACATTTAACTAGTCAATAATCACCCACAGTATGTCTAAATACTTTGAGGACTAATCTAAACCAAATGTACAGGGTTTATCCTATTTACCATCTATGATTCCTCTGTGCGTAAAGTTACAATCTGCCATGTAAATCTGCGTGCCTTTGGTGTATAATTAAGCCAAGCACTCAGTATTATAAATGTGCATTAATTATGACAGAAGCAGCGAGTTTGAGCTCAGCGTCCCCCAGATTAGACCAGTCTTACGTAAGAGTGAAATCAGTGCGTAATCCCGTCCTGCACCGAGACTCTGCAGCTGCTGCTGTTGTGAACTTGATGTTCAGTAATCACCTTTGCTTTTGCATGTTCTGGCCCTGTTTAATCTGTTGACTCCAAACACAATACAATGTTGTGGGGAGCTGCAATAGCCTCGAGGCAAGTGGCCACCAGCGGAGGCCTGCACCATTACGATGACTCAATAAGACACACATGGGATCAACTACCTCTGCGTGGAAAGTTATTATGCTAATTACAAACTTATATCCCTTTAAGCAGCTATGGGTTATATAGAGAGGTCCAGAGTTAATGGTTTGAAACAGTGACAAAGTGGTAAAATGTGCAGTGAATCTGTCCTATAATGCTAAACTTTTAGACAAAACTGTCGTATTTGTCACTGATAAATCTGTAAAGTATTAACAGTTGTGAAGCAAATGTTTTAGATATTAAAATCCAGATAAAGCACTGAGCACTAATTGAATGGCCGGGCACATGCACCTGTGACCTGAGTTAAACAAAGGGCCTTAAACTGCCAAATGTGTCTCCAACTAACTTCGCTCATTATCATGTTATTATCATTATCATCTCCGCTTTGTCCATAATTTAGGAAACCAAATTGCTCGCAGTTGCAAGTACGATCTCTGAGCTGATAGCACGTTTACCCTTTGTGTGATGCTGCAGCGCGTAAAGAACCATCCCAGGAACACGCAGAACAGGACACGGTACACACTGTGAGAGACATTTGTGTACGCACTTGTGACAATAGGGTTAAACATGTCCTCGTGCGCCTCACCTCAACACAATCCCACAACTGCGCTCTTTCGGGGGCTGAGACTCCACAGTACACATGTATTTAGCCAAACACTGAGGTTGTTAAACGGAGTGTACTTACTGTAGGATGCAGCAGGGCGGGTGGCACTGACCAGGAGGGACAGCGGTTCCTCTGGACGTGCTCCTCTCTCTGTGTGAGCCAAATGAGCGCGTGCATGAGCGTCGTATTACGCTTCTGTGGCGACGACGCATCATGACGTCCCGCCGGTACCGTCCATTTTTAATAACGGATCCTCGTGTTGTTCTCCACACACCGCGCGCGCATGCTTCCCTTTGCCTTGCCCCCGTCCTCCCCTCAGTATGAAGGGGAGTGAGGGGCTGATCTCCTCCGGGATGGTTACATCTCCAACGCCGATGCCTCTCCAAATGGTGTAACATCTCATTTGTCCGGAATCATATAAGCCGTCCAAGGCCCACCCCCTCGTGAGCCAGTGAGGTAACACGGTTCCCACCCTCTCACAGCTCTGATATTATGCAAGGCGGGCGATGTAATTCTAATCAGGCCTATGGCAGCGGTGCACACGCCCCCAGCAGATGCAAGCAGGAGTGCACGGTGGCACCGTCACTCATCCATCCACAGATTACACTAATTTCCACTGGCTTCATACTGACCTATTACTGATCATAATAGCGAACAGTGTACTACAAAACACTGCATCGGGGCACAGAGCCACGTGAATGTGAAACACACACACTCTTTCTTTATGGTGGCATAAAGAAACTCAAAAAGCTATTTAAATTTAACAGTTTTTTTACAAGCAACAAAATCTATTCAGCAAGTCAGATAGAACTTTATTTTCATAATGTGGGACTTTGAAGTGGCAGAAATTGTACCTTGTATAGCCTATTTCTTTATTATTTCAATTAAGATATTTGGATCTGAAGTTAATTCAACAGAAAGGTGGTAAAACGTGCCTGCATGGTCTCTTGGTTGAGGTTCAAGCATTTTTCATCTTTTCATCCAAGGCTCAAACAAAAGTGATTGAACTGTAAAACACAAAGGTTTAACTCTTATATCAATGTTCAGAAGATTTCAAGTTCAAATTCTCTCTCTGTCCCACTAGAGAAATTATAAAGGAAAGTTATATAAAAAAAAAAAAAAACTAGAGTAATTTGTCTTCTTGACATGATTTTTTATTTTAGACCAAAGATCTTTCAAATGCTTTGGTACAAGAAGTGCTGCCTGGTACCAAAATCTGGTGAAAGGAAGAAGGGAAAATGTGATTGGTCTGTGATATATTGTTCTTAATATATTAATATATGAATCATATAATTCTTATAAGATGAATTAACCATTGTCTTCATAGTAAGACTTTATGGTTTCTACTTTGATCATGCTGTATGCAAAGTATGTACATTTTTACTGCTTAATATAGGAAATAAACTGATTGCAATTCATTTATTATTATTAGCAGTATTAGTTGCTGTAGTTGTTTATTGTGCATCTCTTTCACTTATTTCTGTACCAGTGATGATAGTAATGGCCCGAGATGTCTCAGGTGATTATTATGAGAATCACATCTGAACTCTCCTGATCCAAAGTAGATCTTATAGTCTATTATTCAAGGCAGTCTCTATGCATCCCTGTGTAGAGCCAGATATCATCACCATTTGTATAGCCTTCATTGTCTCAATATCACTTGATTTTAAAACCCCAAAATACTCCACAGTTCTGATAGTGATTAGACCCAGTTCAGATTTTATATTCTGAACTGAAAATGAAAGAAATAAAAAAGAAGCATTTTTGAAAAGAGAACTGAACACAGAAAATATTCTTCTATTATAAGTCATTGTGATTCTGATTTTGAGATTGTATTATGGCAGTATCTCAGAAATCACATACTATACAATACTCTGACTTCAATTACTTTTGGCAACTCTTCCCACTAGGTAAGTCTAGAAGTTTTTGGTTTAGCCTTTTTACCTCTCTTAGGACACTTTGAGTGTAAACCATGTACACCGTCTCACTTGATTGTTCAAGTATGTCAGAGCATAGTATATGATCATAAATGAAACTGAGATTGTGATTCTAAACATGGAAGTGCATGCTCATGGACCTGAGTGACTGATCCAGCAAATCAGAGTCTGAAATCAGTGGGAGAAAGAAGCAATACCAAACTCAAATCTTAAAAAAAAAAATAAATAAAAAAAAAAATCCATACAACTTTATTCTCTTAAGCACTTTGCTCTTTAGTTGCCATGAAACATCATAATGCATCCACTTGACAAACAAAAGGAAATTGGTCATAATCTCCCCTTTTGGCCAGCAATGCAAGATAGAAAAACTCATTAACATAATGTTCCCATCAACACAAAGCACTAATAATCAGCAAAGCGATAAAGTGGCCTCATGTCCTATACCCCAATCGTCCAAAATAAATGACTTCAGGTTCATTTTGGGGGACCAGATATTGTTTCAGTATAGTCAGGTGTAATTTGAGAAAAAGTGGTGGATTTTATCAGTGAAAATCAGAATCAGATGCATATCCTACCTTTGTGTTTTATCACACACTTGTGTGTAAAAGTGAAAATTTTAATTAAGTTACATTTCAGAGTCAAGTGCATACTGATGATAATTTATAAGACAAAGTTAAACCCTCAAGCAAACTCCAAACTTCCTCATGGGAAATAAAAGTTTGATGGGGTGAAAACTGTAATTCAAATGTTTATACTGACAAAATGATTGTAAAAAATGCCATTTTATAACCAACGTGACTTATAAAGAAACAGTAAAATCAAGAGTCAAATGTCTTGGAGGTTCCAGTATTTGAACTTTAATGGGCATATTTGGTTGACTGGTGGATAATATTTGCCATGCACGGTGTGTGTTGGTGGCACTCGGGCCGTGAGAAGCAGACGTGGGTCACACTCCGTCTCAGACTTTTCGACAGCAGTAAACCACCCTCGGCATCTCCCCA